>NC_137891.1:81948382-82353774 GCF_963455335.1 Martes martes
ATCATTTTAGATGTTTGGATGAAATCATTCGGTGGCTAAGTCATTGAATGTCCTAGCTAGACAGTTATTCATTACATTCTATACATAATAGAAAGACATTTTTCTTACTATTCCTGTCACTTAAGTTGACATACTCACATGTATGCACATGCATACAGGGACACACACACACTCTCATGCATAGATGATGAGAGAGAACCCTAGGGAATTCTGCACCCAGCAGCATCCCATATCCACGTGGCTTTATCTCAGCCATGAGAAGAATGACAGCTGTGATTATTATGCTTTTTCTCTGACCATGATCCAAATTTAGCCAGATAGTAAGACAGCTGAATGGCTTGTCCATCATGATCAAATTGAAAAACATAGTGGAAAGGTAGTTTTTTAATCCTCAAATGTCTAGTTCTTTTTACAAGTAGCTTCACTTATTCATACTTATGTAAATGAGATGGACATGGGGATGTATTTGGAAATTCGCAGCACAGTTCCAAATTTAGAGATATTGACAAGCCAAAAAAGGATTCCAACTAAACAAACAAACAAACAAAAAAGTCTTAAAAGACCAGAAAGCTTTTAGTTTAAAAAAAACATGGATTACCTAGGGCAAAAGTAGCCACCTTATTTGATAATGGAAATATGTTTCAGCCTGTTAAAAGAAGATAGAATTATAAATAAAAGGGGCTATACATAAGAGAAGATAGAAAATGTTGTGATATGAATGATTGCTGACAGGTAGACATAGAAGCATTAAACAAAACATTGCACGTTAGTCCAGTGCTAAGATATTTTTGCTGGCACAAACGATGTAAGTGCAAACTAATGAGATTCTCCATAGTAGGAAGCTGTTCATATCTTTCCACTTGCTTTATCTTCCACTCCATTTAGAGGGGACTGAAGGATAGTAGGGCACCACCTTTTACTTACGTGGCTGCTTTAAAATCCCCTTCTTTGAGTGGGGAAGAATGGAGTTTCTTTGAGAGGGGAAGAATGGGGTTTGGTTTGTTTCTCTTTGAATCTAAGAATCGTAGAGATCAGTTCGAATATGCCTTTCAAACACAGCCATCTTTTTCAAAGATGATTTTCAAACCTCGTTTTCAGTATGCAGACACATTTGTACACTGGTCAGGCTTGGGTCCTTCTCTGGGTTTTCCTAGGTCTGTCTTAGGGAGGTCTGAGGGAATCACTCATCTCTGGGTATCAGCAGGGTTCTCACATAAAAGAATGATGCCCATTTGGGGTGCCTGTGTGGCTCAGTGGGTTAAACCTCTGCCTTACGCTCAGGTCATGATCTCAGGGTCCTGGGATCGAGCCCCGTATAGGGCTCTCTGCTCAGCAGGGAGCCTGCTTCCCCCTCTCTCTCTGCCTGCCTCTCTGCCTCCTTGTGATCTCTGTCTGTCAAATAAATAAATAAATCTTAAAAAAATATTAAAAAAAAAAAGAATGATGCCCATTCTATCAGTCTCAGAAGGAAAGCAGGCTTACTTTGTCAAACCAAAAATTCTAGCTGGTGATACTGAATGAAACCTACCTGGTGAGCCATTTTGAAAGCCAAAGTTTCCCCCCACGTATCTCCCCACCCCGTTGAGGTCCTCATTACAGAGAGCTGCTGGCCGACTTGTGGAGAAAGCATACTTCTATTGATAATATCAACAACTTTAGTTTATATAGATTCACTGAGAGTACTTCACCATATTCAAAAGTTAATAAGCCAAGAAAACTTTTTGATAGTGTAGTTCTCAGAGCTGGAATTTCCCCCTGTTCTTTCTGTCTAGGCTAGCATAGTTTTTATTAACTTAACTATAAGCCTTAAAACCTTATATATTTACCAAGGACTAACCATAGGGAGGTGGTGCATTCTGCTATGACTTTGCTCTCAAGATAATCTGTGCACATAACAAAGTTCAAATACTATCCAGGTGCTACTGAAAGCAAATAAAAGGAAAATCGGACTTATATGACCAGCAAGCATTTAGCAAACGTCTTCTGCCCAGGAGGCCTTGTACTAGAGGCAGTATGTGAGACACAGCAGAGCAGAGCAGCAGCACTGGTCTCAGACAGAACAGGGTTTGAATCCTGGCTCTACCGCTTGCCATGATAAGCACAATTCTTCATCTCTCGAATCCCAGCTATCTGTAACTATAACAATACTAACTTGCGAAGATCTTTATAAGGATTTAAAGATTAAGGCATATAAATTACCTACTCAGTGCTGACACAAGAATTTATTTCCCATTCTCCTTTCTTAGAAGATGGGGATACAAGGAGATACAGCAGCCCCTGGATGGAAGAAAGTTGCAATTCCTTAGGGGAAAAAAAATTGAGTTCTTAAAATTCAAAGCAATAAAAGGTCAGTTACATAAGAAGTAGAAATTGGTATTAGTCATATACCATTTACAAACTAAGGCATATAATCATGCCTTTGGCAAGAACATTAATTTAGGTATTATAGACCCCCTGGGAGAAAGTGTTTACATGTGCTTACCTGGCTTCTGGGTATAGACATGTGTTTACCCAGTGCTTCACATATGAGTTCACCGCACCTGCTTCTTGATATTTGGTGCATTCTGAGTCTTTTATGGGGTCTCAGGAAATACTAAATTTAGAAAATGTATCTTGTGAGTAAATTCATCCTCTGGCCCAGAAGGAAACTGTTGAGGGTGGAACGCTTCCCCCTTCGTCCTCCCATTACTACCTTTCCTGTGGCCCAGACCTGTAACAGCAGAAGAAAGGCTCATTGTCATTGCATCTAGTGAAGAGCAAAGCATTTCCAATGCAAAGAGCACAAGGCAGCTGGCTTCCTTGGTCATATGCTTTGGTGAGAGCAGTGGGGCCAAGCTGCTGGGGCTGCAGAGACTGTGTCACCATGGGCCTCAGACAGTGGGAACAGGGGCAGTGGTAACATGCACATGTCCTGTTTCTCCTCTAGGTTTTATGAATGTGGGGGTGTCCTCTGTCCTCTGTCTGGATGTTATTACCTTCATGATTAGGTTGAGCTATACAAATTACTGATGTTCGGTCACTTTTGATCTATAAAAACGACTACTTTGTGTGATCCAACCTGATCATTTCTACTTAGCCTTTAAGCCTCAGTTCAGACTTCATCTGCCTAGGTAGCCACCTATGACTGGCCAGCTGGGTTGCATGTCCCTCCTCTGCATTTCCAGTGCATCCTGGAAGCTGGTCTTTAAACTTACTTCCCTACATTGGAACTATCGGTTCTTCTGACTTCCTCATTCTTAGATCGCTAGACACGGTGTGATAGTGCTGACTTCACAAAAACAGGTCTAAAGAGAGGGTTTCTCACCGTTTCAAGATTGGTTATTTTAAGGGGGAGGAGTCAAGATGGCGGAGAAGTAGCAGGCTGAGACGACATCGGGTAGCAGGAGATCAGCTAGATAGCTTATCTAACCATTGTGAACACCTATAAATCCAACGGGAAATCGAAGAGAAGAAGAGCAACAATCCCAGAAACAGAAAATCGATCACTTTCTGAAAGGTAGGACCTGCGGAGAAGTGAATCCAAAGCGACGGGAAGATAGACCCCGGGGGGAGGGGCCGGCACCCGGCAAGCGGCGGAGCGACGGAGCACAAAATCGGGACTTTTAAAAGTCGGCTCCACTGGGAGACATCGCTCCAGAGGCTAAACTGGGGGGAAACCCAGGCGGGGTCAGCATAACCCCAGGACCCGCGGGGTCACAGAAGGACTGGGGGTGTCTGAGTGCCGCAGAGCTCGCAGGTATTAGAGCGGGGAAGCCGGCTATAGCGACAAAGCCGAGGAGTGAGCTCTAAGCCCGGGGTTACCTTGTGCCGGTCGCAGGCTGGGTGGGCTCGGAGCGCGGCCGGAGGCCACGGAGACAAAAGCGACCGGCGCTTTTCTCCAGCTCCAACAATTGACTGCTTTCCTCGAGGCGCGACCGCAAGCCAGGGAGGCGGGGCTATTGGGCGCTTTGCTCTGAGAGCGCACTGAGGAGCGGAACCCCAAGCTCTCGGCTCCTCTGGGCCGAGAGATTGGGAGGCCGCCATCTTCATTCCCGTCCTCCGGAACTCTACGGAAAGCGCTCAGGGAACAAAAGCTCCCGAAAGCGAACCCGAGCGGATTACTTAGCCCGGCCCCTGGCAAGGGCGGTGCAATTCCGCCTGCGGCAAAGACACTTGAGAATCACTACAACAGGCCCCTCCCCCAGAAGATCAACAAGAAACCATCCAAAACCAACTTCAGTCACCAAGAACAGCGGAATTCCACAGCAGGAGAAAGCAAATCCTACCTGGACAAAATGACAAGGCGGAAAAACTCACCTCAAAAAAAAGAACAAGAGGCCGTACCGAAGGCTGGAGACCTAATCAATACAGACATAGGTAGCATGACAGATCTAGAGTTCAGAATGACAATTCTCAAGGTTCTAGCCGGGCTCGAAAAAGGCATAGAAGATATTAGAGAAACCCTCTCCGGAGAGATAAAAGCCCTTTCTGGAGAAATAAAAGAACTAAAATCTAACCAAGTTGAAATCAAAAAAGCTATTCATGAGGTGCAATCAAAAATGGAAGCTCTCACTGCCAGGATAAATGAGGCAGAAGAAAGAATTAGTGACATAGAAGACCAAATGACAGAGAATAAAGAAGCTGAGCAAAAGAGAGACAAACAACTACTGGAACACGAGGAGAGGATTCGAGAGATAAGTGACACCATAAGACGACACAACATTAGAATAATTGGGATTCCAGAAGAAGAAGAAAGAGAGAGGGGAGCAGAAGGTATATTGGAGACAATTATTGGAGAGAATTTCCCTAATATGGCAAAGGGAACAAACATCAAAATCCAGGAGATGCTAAGAACGCCCCTCAAAATCAATAAAAATAGGTCCACACCTCGTCACCTGATAGTAAAATTTACAAGTCTTAGCGACAAAGAGAAAATCCTGAAAGCAGCCCGGGAAAAGAAGTCTGTAACATACAAGGGTAAAAACATTAGATTGGCAGCGGACCTATCCACAGAGACCTGGCAGGCCAGAAAGAACTGGCATGATATATTCAGAGCACTAAACGAGAAAAACATGCAGCCAAGAATACTATATCCGGCTAGGCTATCATTGAAAATAGAAGGAGAGATAAAGAGCTTCCAGGACAAACAAAAGCTGAAAGAATTTGCAAACACCAAACCAGCTCTACAGGAAATATTGAAAGGGGTCCTCTAAGCAAAGAGAGACCCTAAAAGTAGTAGATCAGAAAGAAACAGAAACAATATACAGTAACAATCATCTTACAGGCAATACAATGGCACTAAATTCATATCTCTCAATAGTTACCCTGAATGTTAATGGGCTAAATGCCCCAATCAAAAGACACAGGGTATCAGAATGGATAAAAAAACAAAACCCATCCATATGCTGCCTCCAAGAAACTCATTTTAGACCCGAAGACACCTCCAGATTTAAAGTGAGGGGGTGGAAAACAATGTACCATGCTAATGGACATCAGAAGAAAGCTGGGGTGGCAATCCTTATATCAGATCAATTAGATTTTAAGCCAAAGACTATAATAAGAGATGAGGAAGGACACTATATCATACTCAAAGGGTCTGTCCAACAAGAAGATCTAACAATCTTAAATATCTATGCCCCTAACATGGGAGCAGCCAACTATATAAACCAATTAATAACAAAATCAAAGAAATACATCGACAGTAATACAATAATAGCAGGGGACTTTAACACTCCCCTCACTGAAATGGACAGATCATCTAAGCAAAAGATCAACAAGGAAATAAAGGCCTTAAATGACACACTGGACCAGATGGACATCACAGATATATTCAGAACATTCCATCCCAAAGCAACAGAATATACATTCTTCTCTAGTGCACATGGAACATTCTCCAGAATAGACCACATCCTGGGTCATAAATCAGGTCTCAATCGGTACCAAAAGATCGAGATCATTCCCTGCATATTTTCAGACCACAATGCTCTGAAGCTCGAACTCAATCACAAGAGGAAATTTGGAAAGAACGCAAATACATGGAGACTAAACAGCATCCTTCTAAAAAATGAATGGGTCAACCAGGAAATTAAAGAAGAATTGAAAAAATTCATGGAAACAAATGATAATGAAAACACAACAGTTCAAAATCTGTGGGACACAACAAAGGCAGTCCTGAGAGGAAAATATATAGCAGTGCAAGCCTTTCTCAAGAAACAAGAAAGGTCTCAAATACACAACCTAACCCTACACCTAAAGGAGCTGGAGAGAGAACAACAAAGAAAGCCTAAACCCAGCAGGAGAAGAGAAATCATAAAGATCAGAGCAGAAATCAATGAAATAGAAACTAAAAAAACAATAGAACAAATCAACAAAACTAGGAGCTGGTTCTTTGAAAGAATTAATAAGATTGCTAAGCCCCTGGCCAGACTTATCAAAAAGAAAAGAGAAAGGACGCAAATAAATAAAATCATGAATGAAAGAGGAGAGATCACAACCAACACCAAAGAAATACAAACAATTATAAGAACATACTACGAGCAACTCTATGGCAACAAATTTGACAACCTGGAAGAAATGGATACATTTCTAGAGATGTATAAACTACCACAACTGAACCAGGAAGAAATAGATAACCTGAACAGACCCATAACCAGTAAGGAGATTGAAACAGTCATCAAAAATCTCCAAACAAACAAAAGTCCAGGACCAGACGGCTTCCCAGGGGAATTCTACCAAACATTTAAAGAAGAATTAATTCCTATTCTCCTGAAACTGTTCCAAAAAATAGAAATGGAAGGAAAACTTCCAAACTCATTCTATGAGGCCAGCATCACCTTGATCCCAAAACCAGACAAGGATCCCACCAAAAAAGAGAATTACAGACCAATATCCTTGATGAACACAGATGCGAAAATTCTCACCAAAATACTGGCCAATAGGATCCAACAGTACATTAAAAGGATTATTCACCACGACCAAGTGGGATTTATTCCAGGGCTGCAAGGTTGGTTCAACATCCGCAAATCCATCAATGTGATACAATACATTAATAAAAGAAAGAGTAAGAACCATATGATACTCTCAATAGATGCTGAAAAAGCGTTTGACAAAGTGCAGCATCCCTTCCTGATTAAAACTCTTCAAAGTGTAGGGATAGAAGGCACATACCTCAACATTATCAAAGCCATCTATGAAAAACCCACCGCAAATATCATTCTCAATGGAGAAAAACTGAAAGCTTTTCCGCTAAGGTCAGGAACACGGCAGGGATGTCCGTTATCACCACTGCTGTTCAATATAGTACTAGAAGTCCTAGCCTCAGCAATCAGACAACAAAAAGAAATTAAAGGCATCCAAATCGGCAAAGAAGAAGTCAAACTATCACTCTTTGCAGATGATATGATACTATATGTGGAAAACCCAAAAGGCTCCACTCCAAAACTGCTAGAACTTATACAGGAATTCAGTAAAGTGTCAGGATATAAAGTCAATGCACAGAAATCAGTCGCATTTCTTTACACTAACAACAAGACAGAAGAAAGAGAAATTGAGGAGTCAGTCCCATTTACAATCGTACCCAAAACCATAAGATACCTAGGAATAAATCTAACCAAAGAGGCAAAGAATCTATACTCAGAAAACTATAAAGTACTCATGAAAGAAATTGAGGAAGACACAAAGAAATGGAAAAATATTCCATGCTCATGGATTGGAAGAACAAATATTGTGAAAATGTCTATTTTACCTAAAGCAATCTACACATTTAATGCAATCCCTATCAAAATCCCATCCATTTTTTTTAAAGAAATAGAACAAATAATCCTAAAATTTATATGGAACCAGAAAAGACCTCGAATAGCCAAAGGAATATTGAAAAAGAAAGCCAAAGTCGGTGGTATCACAATTCCAGACTTCAAGCTCTATTACAAAGCTGTCATCATCAAGACAGTATGGTACTGGCACAAAAACAGACATATAGACCAATGGAACAGAATAGAGAGCCCAGAAATAGACCCTCAACTCTATGGTCAACTAATCTTCGACAAAGCAGGAAAGAATATCCAATGGAAAAAAGACAGCCTCTTCAACAAATGGTGCTGGGAAAATTGGACAGCCACATGCAGAAAAATGAAATTGGACTATTTCCTTACACCACACACGAAAATAGACTCAAAGTGGATGAAGGACCTCAATGTGCGAAAGGAATCTATCAAAATCCTTGAGGACAATGCAGGCAGCAACCTCTTTGACCTCCACCGCAGCAACTTCTTCCTAGGAACATCGCCAAAGGCAACAGAAGCAAGGGCAAAAATGAACTATTGGGATTTCATCAAGATCAAAAGCTTTTGCACAGCAAAGGAAACAGTTAACAAAACCAAAAGACAACTGACAGAATGGGAGAAGATATTTGCAAACGACATATCAGATAAAGGGCTCGTATCCAAAATCTATAAAGAGCTTATCAAACTCAATACCCAAAGAACAAATAATCCAGTCAAGAAATGGGCAGAGGACATGAACAGACATTTCTGCAAGGAAGACATCCAGATGGCCAACAGACACATGAAAAAATGCTCCACATCACTCGGCATCAGGGAAATACAAATCAAAACCACAATGAGATACCACCTCACACCAGTCAGAATGGCTAAAATTAACAAGTCAAGAAATGACAGATGCTGGCGAGGATGCGGAGAGAGGGGAACCCTCCTACACTGTTGGTGGGAATGCAAGCTGGTGCAACCACTCTGGAAAACAGTGTGGAGGTTCCTCAAAAAACTGAAAATAGAGCTACCCTACGACCCAGCAATTGCACTCCTGGGTATATATCCTAAAGATACAAACGTGGTGCTCCGAAGGGGCACGTGCACCCGAATGTTTATAGCAGCAATGTCCACAATAGCCAAACTGTGGAAAGCGCCTAGATGTCCATCAACAGATGAATGGATAAAGAAGATGTGGTATATATACACAATGGAATACTATGCAGCCATCAAAAGACATGAAATCTTGCCATTTGCGACGACGTGGATGGAACTAGAGGGTATCATGCTTAGCGAAATAAGTCAATCGGAGAAAGACAACTATCATATGATCTCTTTGATATGAGGAAGTGGAGATGCAAGGGGGGGGGTTTGGGGGGAGGTAGGAAAAGAAAAAATGAAAAGATGGGATTGGGAGGGAGACAAACCATAAAAGACTCAATCTCAAGAAACAGACTGAGGGTTGCGGGGGGGAAGGGGGATGGGAGAGGGTGGTGGGGAAATGGACATTGGGGAGGGTATGTGCTATGATGAGTGTTGTGAAATGTGTAAACCAGACGATTCACAGACCTGTACCCCTGGGGATAAAAATACATTATATGTTTATTAAAATAAAAAAATTTATAAAAAAAAAAAAAAATAAAAAAAGATTGGTTATTTTAAAACTACTTAAGGCTGGTTCAACATTAGTTCTCACCAGGACTAAGTAGCTAAAATGACACAAATAATCCATGCACTTAGGTTGTCATACCCACATACACATGTAAACACATAAAAAGTCTTCTTAAGTAATTTTCAGTTTAAAATTTTATTATTCTTATGCACTATGAGTAAAAGCCATCTGTAGCTAGTAGCTTCATTAACTGGAGAGAGGGAAGGGGAGCATTTAAACATGACTTTAGGCCTAATTACAATTTTCCTAGAACCTGACAGCAACCTGTTCCACATGATTGAAGCCCAAATCTTGAGAAATAACTACCCTTCACAAGTCTGCTTAAAACAGACTAATGTTCTGCACTTGGTCAGACATAGAACCAAATTCACCTTCCTGAGATTCCTGGGTTAATAGAGTATGGGTTTCAGCAAACAACTTTTTTCTTTTTCTTTTTCTTTTTTTTTTTTTTTTTTTTTTTGCCATTCAGCTAATAATCAGAGGTAAAAAGCACTATGCCTTCTTTCTACAACAACTGATTTCCAGGAAGAGTGTTTAGTAGAAATAAAGAAGAGACATAGGGCTAGCCAAATGACATATGTCCATTTGGGGACTAATTCTACCAGATTTTCTATTCCTGGTCTCAGGATAGAAACTGGTCTGCATTGGGCTTTCCCTTAGACAGAAGCTCCTAGGGCTTAAATACATGCTATCTTTTGGCCAATGACAATCTGGGGCTTGGGATGTTCTGGGCTTCTGAACTCTGGGATTAGTCCATGATTTCAAAAGCAAGGATATTTACTTCCCCTCTCAAAGACAAACAAACAAAACAACAACAACAAAAACCAAGACACTAATGTGGAAAGATATGTGCACCCTATGTATATTGTAGTAATATTTATAACAGCCAAGATATGGAAGCAACCTAAGTGCCTTTGATAAATGAATGGATAAAGAAGACATGAAACACACACACACACACACACACACACACAGAGGAATATTACTTAGGTATTAAAAAAAATGAGACCTCACCACTTGCCACTACATGAATATACCTAGAAGGTATTACGTTAAGTAAAATAAGTCAGACAGAAAAAGATAAACGCAATACAATTTCACTTACCTGTGGAATCTAAAAAACAAAACAAACATATAAACAAACGAAACAGAACCGGAATCATAAGTACATAGAATTGGTGGTTGCCAGGGAGAGGAGGCTACAGGGAGAGTAGAAAAGCTGAAGGGGATTAATTTGTATAAACTCCCAGTTATAAAATAAATAAGTCACAGGGATTAAAAAATATAGTATAGGGAATATAGTAATAATATTGTAATAACATTGTAAAAGATGTTAAATACACTTTCTGTGATGAGCATAATGTAATGCATAGAATTGTTGAATCACTATGTTGTACACTTGAAATAAATATAACATTTTATGTCAAGTATATTTCAACTTTTTTAAAGTGAGTGTTACTTAGAATATGGAGCCAAAGCTGAATCTTTGAGTGATACTTTTTGGTTTGAATCCTGGGCTCTCTATTTGTTTGTGACATTAGGCAAGTTTTTTTTAACATTTTGTGGCTTAATTCTTTCATCTATAAACTCAAGAGACCAATAATAAGACTATATAAGAACTAGGGGTATATTTCCTATAAAGTGTCTGACATGTTACTTGCCACAATTCCTGAAAGCTATGTTAAATGAAAACAGTCAGCTATTTGAGGGCAATATTGTTCATTTCTAACAAAGAAGATAGCCTTTGACAGGTCTTCAACAAGAATAGATGCACAAATACCAAATGGATCCTAATGGCCTAAAATAGTCAAATGCCTCATTTATAAATATTAAGAAATTAGCTATAGATTAAGATTGATCTACTGTATTTAATGTTATTCAATTTTCAATAGTATAAGAATAAAATTGTAATAATCAATTATTACCTACATCCTCAGATGAGGGAGTATTACTTTCCTTTCCTTTCTTTTTTCTTTTTGAGAAAGTTATGTTTATAAAGGCATTTAGTCAACTATAATTATTCACAGAATCCATATATGTGAGTGCCTTTATTCACTAAATTTATCTGCAACACCCAAATCAATAGTGATGGCACTTTTATGTTCATTTGTGAATGTGCCTGTAGTAACAAAACATTTGAGTTACCTGATAAGCGCCTTCCCAATGAAATCAAACAAGGTGTATCTCTGTCTTCTTGCTTCAGTTTTCATACTCTAAATGAGTATCTTCTTTATGGTCTATTAAGTGTCTTGTTTTGTTTTGAATTTTTGTGCTTTTGATTTTTCTGTTTTAAACATTCCCTGAGCATAGTGCTGAACTGTTTTCTAATATTCCTAAGGACAAGATTGTGATGTGCTTGTAAAGAAATTATATGTGTTAGATAGGATTTGTTTAGGCATGAGTTATGGTGCTGTTTTTTCTTTTTAAGATTTTATTTATTTGTTTGACAGACAGAGATCACAAGTAGACAGAGAGGCAGGCATAGAGAGCGGAGGAAGCAGGCTCCCTGCCGGGCAGAGACCCTGATGTGGGGCTCAATCCCAGGACCTGGGATCATGACCTGAGCCGAAGGCAGAGGCTTTAACCCACTGAGCCGCCCAGGCGCCCCAAGTTATGGTGCTGTTAACAGTGATTTCAATGGTAATGAATCAACAATATACATTAAATAAGTTGGTTTTATTTTTATATTATTTTATTTATTTATTCTAAAGGGAGAAAGAGAGTACAAGTGGGGTGGTGGAGAGAGGGGCAGAGGGAGAAGGAGAAGCAGAATCTCCACTGAGCAGGAAGTCCAACTCAGGGCTCTATCCCAGGACCCCAGGATCATGACCTGAGCTGAAGCCTAACTGACTGAGCCACCCAGGCAGCCACCACTGACTGGTAGAAATGCAAACAGAATACTGCTTATTTACCCTGGAATTACCTTCAGTAACCAAACATCCATTTGTTGTTCAGCTGAGAGTCATCCACAAGGTTCTCGGTTCTAGCAATTCCTCAGGTAGCTCTAATGTTGGTCCTAGAAGGAAAATAGCACCTGATCTGGGATTTGGTGGGTGCCTCCTTGAATTTCCCTGGAAGCATACTCCTTTATGAACCATTGCCATTGTATTATGGAATTCTTCTGAGCACTGTCTTTCTTATTAGAATGTTCCTCTGATAGCACCCAAGACATTATAGGTATCTCGGGCCTCATGATTATTTTGTGTCCTTCTGTCATTGAGGCAGTTTCAATTAAGGTCTAGTTATTGTTTCTCAAATGATGTGTTCCCAGCAGCAGCATCTGGCAATTTTCTCATCCAACAGTCAATGGTTGCCGTTGAGAGGCATTCATGAGTTTTTACCATAAACTCTGGTCTGCATGAATACATGGCAGACAATTCCAAAGTCAAATCTGAATGGGGGTCAAAATGACCCAATGGCATTGAGACAGCTACATTTTTTTTTTTGTAATTTAGACATGGCCTGAAATATAAGGCCCCCACTGAAATACAACTTTCTTTCAGTTAATCTTAAAGATAGGAGCTTGCAATATTTCCAAATGTTGAAAATGTGTTCTCCAAAATCCAAATAAAAACAACCAAATGCTGGGCTTCTTGTTTGGTTCAGGGGTTGGTTAGTGATAGCAATTTATTTTTTTGTCACTTGTGGAATACCCTATGTGGCTCTTGCCCAGGTTATTCCTAAGAATTTTGCCATTTGGGTGGGCTCTGGAATCTTCGCTTGTTGCTTTAAGCAGTTTTGGTTGACCATGTACATCATCATTGTATCCGAATCAATCCTAGATTTCTTCTTAGTTTCTGATATCACACTATCACAAATATGGCATACTACTGCACTTGAGACCTGCATGAAGCTCAAATACCTTTTGACCAAATCATGACAGTAAGCTGCTAAGTTGAGGTAATACTATGGCGGCACAATATAGCAGTTTCCCCTTATAATGGGAGATATGATCCAAAACCCCCAGTGGAGCCCTGAAATACTGAATTGTACCAAATCCTGTATATACTGTGTTTCTTCCTATACATACATACCTATGATAAAGTTTAATTTTTAAATTAGGCACAGTATGAGATTAACAACAATAACTCATAACAAAATAGGACAATTATAATAGTAAATTGAAACTTAAGTAACTGTAGCCTCCCTTCCATTTCCCAAAATATCTTATTATACTGTACTTAGTCTTCACCATATGATGATCAAAGAGAATAAAATGCCCATGTGATGAGATGAGGTGAAGCATAAGAATGTGATGTAGTATTAGGCTACAATTGACCTTCTGACAATATATCAGAAAGATGACCATCTGCTTCTGAACCTCAGTTGATCTCAGGTACCTGAAACTGTGGAAAGCAAAACCATGGATAAACGGAAAGTACTGTAAAAGTAAATTAAGGTCTTTCCCATGTGAAGCAAACTGTAGCTGTCTGTTTTCTGTGGTTGAGATAGAGAAGGAAGCATTTATAAGGTCAGTCACTAAGTACCAGCTTTGGTTAGCCTGTTATGTTTTCTATATTGTTGAGACCACATCCGAAGCCACTGAAGCTGTGGGTGGTATAATTTTATTTCAGCCCTCGTAGTCTCCATGAGCATCACCTTCATCGCAGGCCACACAAGACAACAAATTCATTGATACCATTATTTCCAACTTCTAATATATCATTAATTAAAGTGGTAATATCCTTTTGCCCACCAGGTATTCTATAGTGCTTCAAGTTAACCACCTATGTGGGCTTGGGAGCAGTTCTAGTGCTTCTCATTTAGCATGCCCAATTGAAATGGCCTGAGGGTGGGCTTACATGTTTTCCATTTTATAATACTAGATAGCAGAAGCAATTCCCAGACAGACATCATATCCATCACAATGATATATTATTGGTAAAGAAGATATGACCACCTCACACAAAATCTGTTCAAAACCACAATTTTCACCCAAAAGTTCACCTTAATCCCATCAACTGTTGCATCTGTATATTCTCAGTATACCCTCAACCCATTAAGACTTCAAAATCACAGTGCATTGGACTCCTGTGTTAAAGAGCTCCAGAAAAAATCTCTTCTCCCTGCCCCAGCCATTCTATCCACACATGTGCATATGACCTCGGGCCTTTACATAGGTCTCTACCTTAATTAATTGGCTTAACCATCACCCCAGTTGATTTCTTTTCAGGTTTCTCATTGGAATCTGTGCCTTCCTACTTGTGAATTGCTCCAAATTGGGATAAACAACACAAATTACTCAGGACTCTTTAATGTCAGGGGACCAAAAAGGGGTCCCAATCAGTCCTCCCAGCCCATGATAGTGTTATATCAATACCTTTGTTTCAGCTCCACTGATGTCTGCTTTATTAATCCCATTTCTTAACAAATATCTAAAGACTTCCACCCTATAGAGTCAGTCTCTTGACTTCTCCTATAGCTCTCCTCATTTTCTTGTTAATTAACTTAATGTTCTTGGTATCAGTAAGACACAGGTGAGAAAGCTGAGACAGCAAATTTCATTAGACTGGAAATGTTAGATTTTGTAGCAGTAAAGTTACATGGGGTACCCATGCAAAAGGGGCTGCCTTAATTATAGCCTTAATATATACCCTAACTTGGGGACACCTGGGTGGCTCAGTTGGTTAAGCGGCTGCCTTCGCTCAGGTCATGATCCCAGCATCCTGGGATGGAGTCCCACATCCGGCTCCTTGCTCAGCAGGGAGCCTGCTTCTCCCTCTACCTCTGCCTGCCCACTCTGTCTGCCTGTGCTCGCTTTCGCTCCTCTCTCTCTCTGACAATAAATAAATAAAAATCTTAAATAAATATATATATATATATGTGTGTATATATATATACACACACACATATATATGTATATGTATATTTATACATACATGCATACATATATATATCCTAACTTCGGTAACAGGCATATTCAGGGGATGAATATCCCAGTCATCATAAAACCAATCAAACTATAAAACACAGCTGCTGTATCATACCACTGGTAACCATATAATCACCCAGGAATCAAAGATTCCTCATCCTTGATCCTTTCATCCTTTCTCTTCTCAAAGCACATGTTTCTGTGAGCCAGGGACATTCTAGTAAATCTCACTTCACTGGCACAAACTACAATTTTGACACCAATTATAAAATGTGGCTTTTCCCATACACACCAGCCTGGTGTCCTAGGATTCAATTTAATTCTGAAATTACATCAAAATAGCATCAGACCCCACAGGTTAAGGGGTTCAGTCCTACAACCCTGCCCCATCACCCAGGGTAATGCTCTGACACCCAGGTCCAGGTTGTCATATATGCTCCTGACCCACTTGTTATAGATCAGAGGTTTCAATATCCCCCTTCTTGGGTTTGATTAATTTGCTAGAGAACCTCACAGAACACAGAGAAATACTTTATTTACCAGATTATCTGGTTTATTACAAAAGGGTATAACTCAGGACAGCCAATGGAAGAGATGCAGAATGAAAAGTTGTGGAAAGGGGAACAGAGAATCCATGCTATCTGAAGACACCACTTTCCCTGAATTTCCATATGTTCACCATCTGGAAACTCTTGAGCCTCATCCTTTTGGGTTTTTATGGAAGCTTCATTAAATAGCACAGTTGATTAAATCACTGACCATCATTAATTGGTTCAACCTCCAGCCCTTCTTTCTTCTCTGAAGGTGGGAGTGGTATAGAATTGGAAATTCAACCCTCCAATATCAAGGTCACTCCCCTGGCAACCTGCTCTCCTACGTTGGTGTTTTCCAAGAGTCACCTCGTCAACATAACAAAAGACACTTTTTATCCCTCACTTCACTGAGGAAATTATAAGGGTTTTAGAACCTTTGTGCCAGAAACTGGACAAAGACCTAATACATTGGGGTGCCTGGGTGGCTCAGTTGTTTAAAGCCCCTGCCTGATCCCAGGGTCCTAGGATTGAGCCCCACATCAGGCTCTGCTCAGCGAGGAGCCTGATTTCCCCTCTCTCTCTCTCTGCTTGCCTCTCTGCCTACTTGTGGTCTCTGTCTGTCAAATAAATAAATAAAATCTTAAAAAAAAAAAAACCTAATACATATTTCTTATCATAAATCACATACCTCAATAAATTATTTTTGTAAAATATAAATGGAAGAAAAAGAGAAATTCTAATAAAGGTTAGCCAGCTTTTTAGGAAATACCAGAATCTGCTTAGCTGTGCTGGCTTATCTTCCTAGAGACAACTTAAGAAATCATTGAATTTGGGGGGGAGGATGGGGGGGGGGACTTTTGCTATGAAGTAGAGAAAGATCCATGAAGATGTTTCCAGTCTTCAAAGATTGGCATTCTGAGATAAAGTATACTGTTTAGAGAATATGCCTTAAGTGCTATTCATTATTCTAACCAATAGTCTTACCTTTAAAGTAGTATAATACCTTACATATAAAGGCACAGATACTAAATGCCTTTTGAAACTATATAGAAAAAATCTGGAAAATGATAGGCAAAATTTCATCTAAAAGTTACTTGGTACAATGGTACAGAGAGAAGCCAGGATGTTCTTTCCTGCAACAGATGGTGGACACATGGCCATTGATTTCATTGTCATTTATACCTTACCCATTTGTTATAAACCCTTTTCTGTAAATTTTCAAAATTTCCTTCCTTTTTTGAAAAAGAGTTTAGTGAGTGAATGAATTTCAAGAGGATAGCCAATGCATAAGCATCTTGCTAATACTCTGGTTTTAAAAAATTTTTAGACAAGTTATTTTTAAAATAATGGATATTTTTATTTTTATTAACTCTCAAATCCCATGTGACACAGAAGTATTCAAAATTTAGCAAATTTTAAACTCAATAAAACTGAAGTATAAATACAAGTGACTTCCTCAGGGTCACTTACCAAGAAAGTAATTGAAGTCAACTTAAGTTGTGTTAGTTACAGGCCACTGAATATCCCTGAATATTAATCACCATGAACTTCACTGAACTTCAGTGCTGTCCATATGAGTGACTAGCCTGGCCAACAACTCCAGCTTGGTCCATGCATGGAACATGAGGTGAAGGTTTTTATCTTTATACTTATTCTTGAGCCAAAAGAGTCACCTGTGTATTTAGTGTTTAAATTAATGGATTAAAGATATCTTAATTATAAAAAGCTGTTTTTCAGTACTTTGCCTTTGGTGTCCATAGAGAGTCATGGAGTTTTATGAAGAGTTATTCAAGGCTGAATTACCTTTGGTTTTTTATAATCCCAAATCAGTTTTGCCAACAATTTTTTTTAGTTCCCAGTGATAAATAATTCCTTTGCATTCAGTTACAGAATACAACTGAATTTAAATGAATTTAGAACAATCTGGTGTTGTTTCAGTGTATTTCAATCAACTTCAACTGAATGTAGGGCAACAAAATGTAAGGATACAACCTGCAAAATAAAATGTGTACATTTATTTAGAGTCTTAGGTATTGTAATCTGGGAAACACAGAGTCAAATGAAATCAAAATCATGCTCCAGAAAGACAAAGGAGGCTAGAGCTTTTAAAGAGGAAAAAGGGGGTGTGGTGCCTGGCTGGCTCAGTGGGATAAAGCCTCTGCCTTTGGCTCCGGTCATGATCCCAGGGGCCTGGGATCGAGCCCCGCATTGGGCTCTCTGCTCCGCAGCGAGTCTGTTTCCCCACCTCCCCCCTCGCCTGCCTCTCTGCCTACTTGTGATCTCTGTCTGTCAAATAAATAAATAAATAAAAATCTTAAAAAAAAATCTTAAAAAAATAAAGAGGAAAAAGGGATTTACATAAGTTATTTTGAACAAAATATGATTGGTGCTGATAGCTATAGTAACACTATCTATACATGGCTGGTTGCTAGGGCTAATGCTGGGCAGAATGTCCATTTCTGTCCCTAGCTGAGTTCAGCAATTCTGAGAATTTGAGGCAGGAGACAAGGGGCACAAGCCCATGTTCTCAGTGTCCTCCTGGTTCCATTCTAAATACCCCCTTAGCAATTTTTACTCCATTATTGTACGTTAAGAAATGTATTTTGTTATTTTAATTTCCTTTTAAAAATTAGAGCTTATCTGCAAGGAAGAGAAATTGAAGTGATATTGATCTGTTTTCAGAGGCTGCCTTTTTCTCTAACCTTCCTTAGACTTCCTTTCTTTGTATACATCATCCCTTATAGCACGTAAGCAAGGAAGTCCAATTATTTAAAAACAACGGAGTCAGTTAATTTTAAGAAGACTCTAGGGTCTGATTGAGAGCAAGCACAGCCCACAATAGGCAGAGGCAGTGCAGACAACTGCATTGAAAGGAAAATGGACTCAGACACAAGAATAGGACAAAAGCAACACACATAGGGTACTCTCCTGAAGTGCTAGGTTCTGTGAACAGGGGATACTGCATGGTAGGGCACCCAGGACCTCCTTTTCATAAAGTCACTACTTACAAAAACTTAAGACACAACTAACTTTCTTAACACAGAGAAGCAAACACAAAGAGGCAGACAAAATGAGAAGACAGAGGACTTTATCCCAAATAAAAGAACAGGACAAGACCACAGGCAGAGATCTAAGTGAAACAGACATAAGTAGTGTGCCTGATAGAGAATTTAAAGCATTGATTATAAGGATACTCACTAACTTGAAAAAAGAGTGGAAGACATGAATGAGACATTTAACACAGATTTATGGGTTACCTTAGCAAAGATAAAGGGCCCAATAAATGAAATGAGAAACAGCTGATGGAATGAATAGCTGGCTGGAAGAAATAGAGGAATGAATTAGTGATCTATAGTCCAAAGTAATGGAAAGTAATCAAGCTGAACAAAAGACTGAAAAAAAGTTACACAAAACAAGAATAAAAGTAGGGAACTCAGTGACTCCATTAAACATAATAACGTTTGTATTATAGGAGTTCCAGAAAAAGAAGAGAGGGAAAAGGGAGCAGAAAATTTATATGAAAAAAAGCTAACTGAAAACTTCCCTGATCTGGGAAAGGAAACAGATATCCAGATCCAGGAGGGATAGAGATATCCCACCAAAATCAAGAAAATGACCCACAACAAAACATATTAAAAATCTTAAAAGCAGCAAGAAAAAGGGGTCATTAACTTACAAGGGAAAACCCATAAAGCTAATAAGAGATTTTTCAACAGGAACTTTACAACACAGAAGGGGTTTTAATATGTTCAAAGTGCTGAATGGGAAAAAAATCTGCATCCAAGAATACTCTATCCATCAAGGTCATCATTCAAAATAGAAGGAAACAAAGAGTTTCCCAGAAAAACAAACAAACAAACAAACAAACAAACAAAAAACTAAAGGAGTTAGTGACCACTAAACCAGCCCTATAAGAAATATTATAGGGGACTCTTTGAATGGAAAGGAAAGAGCAAAAGTGACAGTAAAAAGGTAGGAAACACAAAAGCAGTAAAAATGAATAGTTTTGTAAACAACCAGTCAAGAAAAAAAAAGAATATAAAATATAATAGCATATACCTACAATTTAGGGAGAAGAGGAGAAAAGAATGGGTTTAAACTTAAACTACCATCAACTTAGTATAGACTGCTATATGCAGAAGAGGTTTTATACAAACCTAATGGTAACTATATCAAAAACAACAGAGACATATAAAATTTTTCTTCTAATTCCAGACATGTCACTAAAGAAAATCAGGAAAACATGAAAGAGAGAAAGACAAGAAAGGATCAGAGAAAATCTACAGAAACAACCACAAAACAAGTAATAAAATGGAAATAAATACATCAGTGATTACTTTAAATATAAATGGACTCATTGTTCCAATCAAAAGACATAGGATGTATGAACAGATAAAACAATACACATCTATACCTAACGTACAAGAGACTCATTTTAAATCTATAGCCACTTGCAAATTAAAAGTGGCGGGGGGGCGGATAGAGAAACATGTAAATGGATGTCAAAAGAAAGCCAGAGTAGCAATACTCATATAAGACAAGCTAGACTTTAAAACAAAGGCTGTAACAAGAGGCAAAGAAGGGTGTTATATAATAATGCAGAGGATGCGGGGCACCTGGGTAGCTCAGTGGGTTAAGCCTCTGCCTTCGGCTCAGGTCATGATCTCAGGGTCCTGTGATTGAGCCCATTGGGCTCTCTGCTCAGCAGGGAGCCTGCTTCCCCCCCCCCTCTCTCTCTGCCTGCCTCTCTGCCTACTTGTGATCTCTCTTTCTGTCAAATAAATAAATAAAATCTTTTAAAAAAATAATACAGAGGACAATCCAACAAGAAGATATAACAATTGTAAATATTTATGCACCCAGCTTGGGACCACATTTCAAATACATAAAACAGTTAATAACAAACATAAAGGAACTAATCAATAACAACACAATAATAATAGGGGACTTTTACCTTGCATGCACATCAATGGACAGATCCTCCAAACAGAATATCAACAAGGAAACAATGACTTTGAATGATACACTAGAAAAGATGGATTTAACAGTTATACTCAGAACATTCCATCCTAAAACACCAGAATACACATTCTTTTCAAGTGCACACAGAACATTCTCCAGAATAGATCACATATTAGGCCACAATGCCTGCCTCACAAATTCAAGATTGAAGTCATACCATGCATCTTTTTTTACCACAATGCTATGAAACAGGAATCAACCACAAGAAAAATCTAGAAAGACCACAAATACATGGAGGATAAATAACATGCTACTAAACAATGCATGAGTCAATCAGGAAATAATGGAAAAAAATGAATATGAATGAATAATGAATAATGGAATAATGAATAATGGAAAAAATGAAAATGAAAACACAATGGTCTAAAACCACAATGGTCTAAAACCTCAGTCTTCTAATTTATAAAGAGGAATACAACAAAAATTTGTAAAAGGGAAGTTTGTAGCAATACAGGTCTACCTCAAGAAGCAAGAAAAATCTCAAATAAACAATATAACCTTGCACCTAAAGGACCTAAAAAAATAACAATAAACAAAAACTAAAACCAGCAGAAGGAAGGAAATAATAAATAATAGAGCAGAAATAAATGATATAGAAATTAAAAAAGCAATAAAACAATGAAACCAGGAGCTGGTTCTTTAAAAAAGTCAATAAAATTGATAAACTTCTAGCCAGATTTATGAAGAAAAAAAGAGACAGAACTCAAATAAATAAATTTACAAATGAGAGAGTAGAAATAAAGCCAGTACCGTAGAAATACAATCATAAGAGAATATTATGAAAACCTATATGTCAACAAATTAGACAACCTAGAAGAAATGGATAAATTCCTAGAAACATACAAACTACCAAAACTGAAACAAGAAGAAATAGATAATTTGAACAAGCTGATAACAAGCAAAGAAATTGAATCAATAATAATAAGAAAGAAATCTCCCAACAAACAAAAGTCCAGGACCAGATGGCTTTACAGGCAAATTCTACCAAACTTTTAAAGAAGAATTAATACCCATTCTTCTTAGATTATTTTTAAAAAATTAGAAAAAGAAGAAAAACTTCCAAATTAATTCTATGAAGCAAGTATACCCTGATACCAAAACCAGGTAAAGACACCACAAAAAACAAAAACAAAAACAAAAACAAAAAAAAACACTAACAGCCAATATTCCTGATGAACATAAATGCTAAAATTCTCAACACAACTTCTTTCTAGATACATCTCCTGATGCAAGGAAACAAAAGCAAAAATGAACTATTTCAATTACATCAAAATAAAAAGCTTCTTCCCAGTGAAGGAAACAATCAGCAAAACTAAAAGACAACCTACTGAATGGGATAAGATATTTGCAAATGACATATCTGATAAAGGGTTAGTATTCAAAATATATAAAGAACTATTACATCTCAACACTCTCCTCCAAATAATCCAATTAGAAAATGAGCAGAACACATGAACAGACGTTTCTCCAAAGAAGACATCCAGATGGCCTACAGATACATGAAAAGATGCTCATCATTACTTAACATGAGGGAAATGAAAAACCAAAACCACAATGAGATATCACTTCACACCTGTCAGAATGGTTAAAATCAACAACACAAGAAAGGACAGGTGTTGGTTAGGATGTGGAGATAAGGGAACCCTCATGCACTTTGGTGGGAATGCAAACTTGTACAGCTACTATGGAAAACAGTATGAAGTTTTCTCAAAAAGTTAAAAATAGAACTACCCTACTATCCAGCAATTGCACTACTGGATACTCACCCAAAGAATACAAGAACATTAATTCAAAAGGATTCATGCACCCCTATGTTTATAGAAACATTATTTACAATAGCCAAGATACGGAAGCAGCCCAAATGTCAATCAATTGATGAATGGATAAAGAAGAAGTGGTATATGTATGTGTATAGATATATGTATATACAATGGAATATTATTCAGTTATAAAAAAGAATGAAATCTTGCAATTTACAGTGACATAGATGGAGTTAGAATAATGCTAAACAAAATAAATCAGTCAGAGAAAGACAAATGCCATATGATTTCACTCATATGTGGGATTTAAGAAAGAAAACAAACAAACAAAGAGAAAAAATAAGAGAGAAAGACAAACAAAGAAACAAACTCGTAAGTATAGAGAACAAACTGATGCTCTGCTGATATCCAACATGTTGGCAGTAGGCAAGCCAGTTCACATAAGCCTAAAACATTATCCAAAAACACTGTCACTGCCCAATGTTGAAAATGCTTAAACTACTCTACAATTGTCCAAAGATCAAATGCCCCCCCACAAACCATCTCCCGTTTTCTCCCTTTTTCCTACAATAAGTAGGATCTTGCTTCATCATGCCACTACCTATAGCCAACTGTCTTCAGGAACAGAGCACATTCTGTCTTTATTAGGAGTCCCCAGAGACCTAACAGGGATGAAGTTTTACTATTCCTGGAGGCAGTGGGAGCAGGGTGAGAGAGCTGGCTCTGAGACCAAGGCCTACTGCTTAGAAGCTGTATGACCTTGGGAAGTGCTTGGCCTATTTACACCTCAGTCTTCTAATTTGTAAAGAGGAATACCAATAAGGTTGTTTGAGAATTTCATTAGATAAATCATGTAAAGCATTTAGGGCATTAAGTATTCAATAAATCATTTAATAAATTACTCAATTTATTAAAATTACTCAATTTATTGGGTAAGAACTCAACAAATGCTAGCCATAAATAAAATTATTACTAACATTAACATTATCTATTGCCATATTCTTTATGTGCTGCCTACTATATTTACAATTTGAATTCATGATTTATAGTCTTTTCTTCTCCTAGGCTTTAACAAATGGATGGCAATGCCATACAATATATCTAAATGCCTGGTCAATCTTACAGAACTGATCAGTTGCAAACCAAATGAATATTCTGGAGAGAAAGGTATAGGCATGAGACGATAATGATTCTGTAAAAAGAAAATAATTTATAATCTCAGAGTAGAAAAGGCTTTTCTAACCCTGCCTCAAAATCTACAAACCATAACTGAAAAAAATAAATTGATAAATTCTACTAAATCAAATAAAAATTTTTACATGGTATAAAAGAAAAATCAAAAGATACTTGACAAACTGGGAAAAGTATGTTTGCAATTCAATCACAAAGTACTAATGTCCTTGATATACACTTTATTACAGAAGACCAACAAATTGGGGGGGTGGGGAAGGGAGATGAAACAAAGAATTCGGAGACCAAAAACCACAAATGTGTCTTACACTGAAAGATTCCCAACTCAATCACAACAGGGAGACTCTAATTAAAGCTACCCCAAAATACTGTATCTTGTCCATCAGACTTGCAGTGTCTGAAGTTTGATGATGTATTCTATTGAAGGTATCTTTGAGCATTGTTAGTAAGCTGGGTATTTGTACAACCCCTTTGGAAGGAAATCTGGCACTATATATTAATTGCAAATGCATATTCCTCTGTCCCAATAATCTTACTTCTCAGTATTTAACCCACATATATGTACAAAAATAAAAATTGATATACTTACAAATTTATTCATTTCAGCACTTTAAATAAGCAGAAAATTAAAAATTAATCTGTGTCCATGAGTAAGGCACTGTGTAAGTAAATTGTGATCAAGCTATGTAATAGTAAAATTACCATGTGCCTGTTAAAAAGAACATCCCTACTTAGTAATATGGAAGGCATTCAAAATACGTAGAGCGGAAAAAAGAAAAGTTTTATAGAGGGTGTATGGTATCTCATCACTTGTTTAAAGTAATCGGAGGAAAACTATATATTATTGGTATTTTTATATGCATAAAACTGCTCTGGATGGTTACACAAGACACCAAGAACTCTGACAAGAAGGGTCTTGTCAGAGAACCTGCAGTAGATGAGGGTCAGCTGGGTTCTTCAGGTGTTAAGGCCAAGCACCAGTCTGAACAGTGGGTATTTGTGCATGGGAATTGGCAAACATTTTGCATATTGTTCCCAAGCTTGGGGTAAGTAGTGCTGATGACAGAAAGGAACTAGAAAGTCACCACCCCATCCTCCTGGCCCAGAGGATGACACCCAGCTTGCAGTACTGAGAAGCTATGTGCCCCCACGCCTGCACCATCTTCTAGCTCAGCCCTGGTGAGTGCCCAAAGCCTGAACCAGCCTTGATGGGAATATTTACACCACAGGAAGCAAACACCACAAATCAGGTCTCTTGCTTTTCTGAAAGCTGGTAGCTCAACATTGAGCAGCACGGCACTGGAAAAAACTATCACAGGTAGGTAATAACCATAACACAGCATCAATGAGACTTGAAAGAATATTTTATCACTCCAATCTTTCCAGACTTTCTGCTAAGCAAGGCTACCTATTGCTGCAGATATCCAATCTGAAGTATGAAAGAGATTCTATATGTGCTGGTTGCAAAGTAATGATGCTTTGCTGAGTGTAATCAGCACCCAAATCACAAAACCCGGAAGGATAGAGATGGGAGAAAGTGTCCTGGTGCATGCAAAGAGGGGAACTCTGGAGCCCATGGGACTGCTCTAATGACAGGATCGAAGGGAGTTTATGTCCATCCAGCTTTAAAGTTACAGTTCAAAAAAGACATGATTTCTGTGGTTAGATCCAGAAATAACAGTTTTATAAGATGTGTCTGCCCCTAAATTTTATAACATTGTAAGAATTTCCAAGTGGACAACGTTTCTGAGTGTGATGTCAATTCAGTGATTCCTTTAGATTATTACATTTCTTCATGAGAGGGGAGAAGCCTGAATCCCTTATACATTATCATTGAAAACAGTTTCTAAATCATGAACCTGAGTCATTACCAAGAGCTCTGTGGACAGCTGCTATATAAGTTACAAAGCTCCCACACAGATATTCAGGTTCCATGGAAAAGGAAGATCAATATCTTGGGAAAATTTGCTCTTTGAAAGCAGTACTTATAATATTACACTAAGGGGATGCCTGGGTGGCTCAGTCGGTTAAGCAGCTGCCTTCGGCTCACGTCAAGATCCCAGGGTCCTGGGATCGAGTCCCGCATCAGGCTCCTTGCTCCGCAGGGAGCCTGCCTCTGCCTGTCACTCTGCCTGCCTGTACTCTCTCTATCTCTCTGAAAAATAAATGAATAAAATCTTAAGAAAAATATTACACTAAAACTTCAAAGAATATTCTAAGTTAGCCAGAGGGCAATGTGTGGTGAGTGATTGTTTTTAATTACTTTAACATCAGGATGAAACAGAATTCAACTTTTACTGGTAACAGTTAGGCCATGTTTACAAAATAAGGTGTTATTTTAAAGTAATTATCCAGAAAATTTCAACCGAAATCTCCAGTCATTCATCTGGGATACTGTAAAAGCAATCTTTTAGAGCACTGATCTTCAAACTGAATTCTGAAATGTGTTGAGCATATACTCCCAGCATGTATAAAAATATTCATAAATTAAACATGTTCAATGCTGCACTGATTGTCCACATTATTAAAGATATGCAAAACATAACCACAAGTACGTGCTTGTATAAAATGCACACTCAAACTATAAGATAAGATTCTGGGCACATGTTGAAAGGGAACTGGGCCAATGCATTTTAACCACCTGGTGGTTCTTACACCATGTTATGAGAGGCAGTGTGGAGCCCGGGTATTTATTATGTATCATGTTTGGCTGGTCCTTCAGTGACTTTTCATTTTGTAGTCAAAATCACTGAAGAACTAAATCACTCAAATTTCTCGCTACAAGAAAGGAATATTTAAAAAGAGTTTCTTTTCCCCAATATTTATTATGTGTATTACCTGTCATCTTTTCATCAGGAAAAAAGAAAAGAGAAAAGAACCTCAATGGAATATTTAAGGAAAAAACTGTTCTATTTTAGCCTTTGTAGCTAAAGAAAAAAATCATTTATTTTCTTTGGCTTTGTTTCCTGAAAATATAGAGTGCTCTATTAAAAATTTCTTTAAAACAAAAAATTTTCAAAATCAAAAGCGTTTATTCAACACAGAAAAGACAAAAAACACCAAATCTTAAATAAATAAAATGATGAAATGTTCCCCAGGAGATATAATATATGCCTAAATCATCTAAAAGAAATTTAATATATGTTTAAATCATCTTATATTAAGCTATATAATTCCAGATAAGTTGTAAAATGAATGATTACTTATTTTTGGCAAGTTGTGACATATTGTAATGTGTCCAATTTCAGTATAAGCTCTTTTATTTGACTATATACATTTTATAAAACATGTTTAAATCTCTATGTTTTCAACTTTTAAGCTTTTCAGGTATGTATAGGCATATCCTTTGAAATGTTCAGTTAAAAAAATCATACTTGATCCTTTTATTAAATCTAGGAGAAATGAATCTGAGAAAGTAGAGGGAAATTTTATATATTGTTTATATATTGAAAATATCTTTCACATAGTAAAAAAAAAATCACAAAAATAATTGGTTTTCTCCCTGATGTCTCTGTTTAATAAAGATTAATGGAAAGAAAGAAAGAAAAAAGAAAGAGCAAACATTCAAATAAATAAGTAGGTTATTTAAATATTTAAAGAGACCAAGATCTTCAAAATAATTATTTAAAAAAAATTTCTTCTAACTTTTAAGAAGATGAGAGGGTTTGTTTTACTTAATTAACTCATCCTAATTTGGGAAGTTTAAATATTAATGTATACAGTTCATAACACTTGAAATTATTATAATATCAAATAGTTTGAATATAATCATTGACTTTATTGATAATCTTTTCTAAGACAACTAAACTATGAAATTTAGAGACCATAAAAGAAAATTTTGATAAATTTGTCCATACAAAATGTAAAAATAAGCTTCTATATTACATAAAGAATATCAATTAAAAGTAATTTCTGCCAGCCTATTATGTCTTTATGATAGTTATAATATTTATTACGCATTATATGTTAAGCAAATACTAATTATATAACCATCACAAACAGAAGTGTAACAATGTCAAAAATGAAATGACTTAAAGCTTATTCCTCATTAAGGATATTCTTATTTTTTTTTTATATTTTATTTATTTATTTATTTATTTGACAGACAGAGATCACAAGTAGGCAGAGAGGCAGGCAGAGAGAGAGGAGGAAGCAGGCTCCCTGCTGAGCAGAGAGCCCAATGCAGGACTCGATCCCAGGACCCTAGGATCATGACCTGAGCCAAAAGCAGAGGCTTTAACCCACTGAGCCACCCAGGTTCCCAAGGATATTCTTATTTAAAAGTATTGGAATTTGTAATCTATCAGATTAGCAATGCTGTACGTTAATATTACACAGTATTAAGGTAGAAAGAATACACTTGCTCATGTTTATGTATCACCATTTTGGAGGAAAAGATGACAAAAACCATGAAATATTTCCATGCATATCTCTTTGATCCAGCAATCCCAAGTTCAGGAATTTCTAAAACTGATGTAATCACATTTATGTAGCAAAATAAATAAATGATGAAAACAATGGAAGGGAAAAAAATCCATCATTTGTGTGCCTTAGTAAGGAACTGGATAAATAAATTGTGTATGCTCACAGAATTAAATTCTACAGGGGTACCTGGGTGTCTCAGTTGGTTATGCGTCTGCCTTCAGCTCAGATCATGATTTCAGCCCTGCATTGGGCTCCCTGTTCTGTAGGGAGTCTGCTTCTCCCTCTGCCCCTCCTCCTGGCTTCTCTCTCCCTCTCTCTTTCTCAAATAAACAAATAAAATCTTTAAAAATAAATAAAATTTTCAAAAAAAGAACTGACTTCTACAAAACTATTTAAAAGTGATGTAGTGTTCCAAGATTCATTGTTTATGTATAATACCCAGTGCTCTGTGCAATATGTGCCTTAATGATGTACTGTATGATGACTAACATAACATAATAAATATATATATATGTGTATATATATATATATATATATACACATATATATATATATTTTTTTTAATTGCAATTCTGGGACTCCTGGGTGGCTCAGTTGGTTAAGTATCTGCCTTCAGCTCAGGTCATGAATCCAGAATACTGGGATGGATCTCCATGTTGGGCCCTGCTTCTCTCCCTTTCTCTCTACCCTTCCCTGCCTCTATGCTCTCTTTCTCTCTCTGCCTCTCAAATAAATAAATAAAATCTTTAACAAACTGAAATTCTGTGTTTTATCCATGGTTATGAAAAGACTTCTGGAATACACTGAATTTCATACAGTACATAAAAACCAAAGTGCAGAAATGTGTGCTGCCAGGCCCAGTGGCCCAGGATCATGTTGGGCCCTGAGCATGGGCACAGACACTATGTGGATTGGGTTTCAGTCCTCCATGTGGGACCAATGGTTGGGCATGGTAGGCACATTTATTTTTCACATCAACTCATGTACTGTTTGAAATTTCACAACTGACATGTGTGATTGTAATAAGAACAAGACAATAAGAAATATTGAGATGCTAAAGGGTGTCTGCTCTGTGATAGTGTCCTGCTTCCCCTTCACTGTGGTTGGACTCGGGTCACAGTTGTGCTATTTGACCCCCAATGCTGAAGCTGACTGAACCACAGGTGAATGCTTGATTCTACCTGATCCAAACAAATTTTCTCCTTCAAGGAATTTGTAATTGAGACTAAAAGAGAGCAACTGGTGAGTGTGAAATTGTTATTTAAACTAAGCTGTATACCTGGGTGAAAACAGCCATATTATTTCCCGCACTTGGAAAGAAGCAAGGTAACTTGGGGAAAGATGGAGGCAGAGAGAAAAGTTGAGGTAGATAATGAGGGAGAAGTAGGGAGGAAGTAGGGAGGAAGGAAGAAAGAACCAGCCTGTAGGAGAGAAGCAGGAAGCAGAGGCCAGGTATCCCAAACAGTAGAGCGGTGGCCCCAGGCAACAGGAGGGGGCTGTTCTTATTTCAAAATCCTCATTTTCTCATTCTGATCCATGTGTCTAATTCCCCAAGACAGACTCCCTATTAAATCTCCCATGTACTGAAGGAATGCCATGATCTTACCCCAGCTAAAACCTTAGTCATCTTTAGGACCTTGCATGGCCTCATTTTCTTCAATATACAGGGACTCAAGATATAATTGATTCTACTTTTCAAGTATTTCTCACCTCCTCATCATCTCCTCTACCTCGGCTGGTCTCAAGTAGACATTGAAAAATCACCTGGTTGTCATGATGATTCTATTTTTTATCTCCTAGATAAAGCTTCTTAAAAGGATATGCTGAGCATTTTCTCAAAATCTTCATTATATTATTATGATTGATTACCTATAGTGAGTCAAGCCTTATATTGGTGGTTGGGGTAAATCAGAGAACAAAACAGCAAAAATCCTTCTTTCAAGGATGAATACTGACAAAAGATAAGTACTCTATTTTATTAAAGCTGAGATGGCATCTTTTATTAGATACAACAAAGAAAAAATTAAATTATAACAGCTGAAATTCTATGGGTTATAAGGGCATCCTAAGCATCCTGATTCCAGAGCTGTTAAAATGTGAAAAAAAATGTTAAATTGATTAAATATATGTTATGCGAGATAGTAATAATTGGATACATGGAGATTAAATAAAACAGAAGGTAGGTAAGTGTCCAGGGACAGTCACTGATATGTCTTGAAAGAGAAGCAGACAGTTGACTGAAGACAAGAAGGAACAGTCTGATCTGTTTGGATCAGTTGTGTGAACACTGGAGAGAAAAATTCCTAGCATTTTCCAGAAGAAATAGTGTGTTCAAAGGCCTTGAGGCTAGAGAATACAATGTTCCTAAAGACCAGCAGATCAGTAGGCTGAGCAGAGTGTGCAGGGAGAGAAGACAGGGGGGTGCAGTGAGTGGTCAGAGAATGAAGAGTGCAGTTACATGGCATGCAGCCTATAATTTAAAGAAAGACTTGAGTATTTCCTCTGAGTGTGGCAGAAGCTACATGATTTTGACCCAACTTTTCACTTCATCAGGATAATCCTGGCTGCAAGAGCACATAGAAGCCAGTTGCAATACTCCTAGTGGAAACTGACAGTGGGTTGTACCTGAGTAGTCAGTTGAAATTTCCACTGAAGTAAGATGGAGAGGAATACAAGAGAAGGAGGCGTGGGAAGCAGTTCCTGATTCTCAGGTGTGGCCAGGCAGGGTAAGTTTGCAATGCCTACAGAATATCTAATTGAATCTATGAATAAGGCAGTTGGATAGGGCAGTCTAGAAGTTAAAGGAGAGATCCCTAGTGGTGATACAAATCTGGAAGTGATCAGTGTGTAGGAGGCATTTCAAGCCAGAAGACTAGGTGAGTATCTTAAGATTAAGCAGACATAGGGGCACCTGGATGGCTCAGTGGGTTAAAGCCTCTAACTTCGGCTCAGGTTATGGTCCCAGAGTCCTGGGATCGAGCCCTGCATCTGGCTCTCTGCTCAGCAGGAAGCCTGTTTCCTCCTTTCTCTCTCCCTGACTCTCTGCCTCTTTGTGATCTTTGTCTGTCAAATAAATTAATAAAATCTTTAAAAAAAATTGAGCAGAGATAGGCATAAAACAAGGCAGAGAGAATCAAGGACTGAGATTAGAGGCAGTGCTGGGCTTGGAAAGTAGGATGATATGTGGGAGCTAGCAAAGGAGATTCAAAGAGAGGCCAGAGAGGCTAGAGGAAGGGGTGGAGGTGAAGGGAGGGAAAGAGAAAGGAAAGGAACAGAAGGGATGAGAGGGGAGGTAGGGGAAGGAGAAAAAGTACAGGGAGTGGGGGGAAAGAGAAGAAAAGGGCTAGGAAAAGAAGGAGACAAAAATAAGATAAAAGACAATCCAAATACAAAACCAAAAATAAAAACAAATGAAGAAATGGACAAATATGAAACTCCAGGGGCTAAGTGGAAAAGATTTTTCAAGAAGAGGAAGGGACACTTGGGTGTTTCAGTGATTAAGCATCTCATTCTTGATTTTGCCTCAGATCGTGATCTCAAGATTGTGTGATGGAACCCTGCCAATGCTCAGTGCTGGGTGGGGAGTCTGCTTAGGATTCTCTCTCCTTCTTCCTCTGCCCCCCACCTCTTAAAAAAAAAAAAAGGTGAGGGGGAGGGAAGTGATCACTTTGCCAAATGTTACTTATTGGTCACCAGGATGGAGACTGGGAATTAAATACTGATTTAATGATGTACAGGCCATTATTGAACTTCATAAGAACAATTTTCAGAGGCTCTGCTAGAATGGGTTTTGCAAGAAATTGGGGACCATGAGCATTTACAACTCATCTCAGAAGTGTTTTCATAGAATGAAAAAAAAAACAAATGGGGTGACACTTATAAGGAAAAAGTGGTTCTTTTGCCATGAGAGAAATTGCAGCATGTTGTTATGGTGATGAGAATGACCTGATAAATAAGGAAAAGGTGATCATCCATGGGAATGAGTGGGGATGACTAAAGTTACACTAAAAGAAGGAAGGGTTGATATCCAGTGTACAAGTGAAGCATTTGTTCTGGCCTAAGAGGGAAAGCAGTTCTTCCATAGTTAGAGGAAAGTAGGTGTATCACTGGGCAAAGGTAGAGTCCACTCATGTGTCATGTCTGCATTCATGGCTTACCAACAGAAATCCAATGACCCTTCCTACCCTGCTTCCAAGAGACTTCCTGCTTAACACGAGCCACTCTTCTGAAGATGTGCTAAACCACCAGATTGCTCATCTATCCACTCATCAACATGGCATTGAATTTCCTAACCCAGGCTCTATTTCAGCCAATTAGGATATTGTAGTATGGCAAGCAAAACTCCCTGTGCTCATGGGGGGCAAGAGACAGATAATAAACAATAAACATGATGTAGCATGCTAAAATGGAATAAAATGAGCAAAACCAGATAAGGTGGAGAGATTGGGAGTGCTAGGTCATTTTTTCTAGAATATTTTCCCCCCACATTCCTTCTCTATGTTCTGAAATCCTAGTAACCTCTAAAGTTTGAAAATAAAAATTGACTCCTCCAAAGTAGGAGAGACAAAGCCTGGTTTCTTTCTTTCTTTTTTTTTTTTTCAAAGCCTGGTTTCTGATGAAACTTCCCTGAATATGCCACACACCCCCAAAATGTGATCCCTCCCTGCAGTCAATCCCCAAAGCACACTGCATCTATTCACAACCAATCCCTATAAGCCATGCTGTGTGTTTTATTCAATTTCCCCTTTGTAAATATCTTATTTTCTTTACTAGACAGTCAAATACATGTGGTTAGAAACCGACTATATTTTTGTCCCCCAAGAAAATAATTTTTGTCCCCCAAGTTATATTTTACTGTAGTTCTGAGGAATGAAATCTCTACATATGAGGACAACTTTAAGAACTCCAAACCCTTATAAAAGCAAATAGAACACGATATCATTGTCTGTATTCATTGTACTGTACCTATCCCATCTTTAGGGCTTATCCACAACTCATCACAAGTTTGTATACTTCAACAACATCTGCCTATCCCTCCAACTCCCATCCTCTTATAACCATCATTTTATTTGTTTTTATGAATTTGGTTTTTACACACATCAACAATATCATATAGTACTTGTTTTTCTCTGTTTGATTTATGTCACTTAGCATGATGTTCTCAAGGTCTATTCATACATTGCAAATGGCAGGATTCCCTTTTTCTTCATGGCTGAATAATATTCCATTAAATATATGTTCCACATCTTTATCCATTCATCCCATTGATGGGCAGTTGGGTTGATTCCATATCTTGGTTATTGTAAATAGCACTGCAATGAACATGGGGGTGCATAAAACTCTTCAATGTCCTGTTTTCATTTCCTTTGGGAATATACCCAGAAGTGGAATTTCTGGATCATATGGTAGATCTGTTTTTAACTTTTTGAGGAACATCCTTATTGTTACTATAATCATCAAACTTGCCAAGAGACTAGAACTTAATTATTCCAACAACTAAAAAGAAATGATAATTATGGAGTGTGACAGGGGTGTTAATTATCACTAGGATGGCAATCATATTTCAATATATAAATATACCAAATGAACATACTGCACACCTTAAATTTATGCAGTGTTTTATGTCAATATCTTCAATCTAAATATATCTTTTAAAAAAACAAATATACAACGAATTTGGTATCTGAAAGAGGCAATTAACTAAGAGACAGCATTCTTGGAAATCTAGTTTTTGTTCTGCCTCTAATAACTGCTATTTTATGTGTGAGTCATTTTTCTCTCCTAAGAACTGAGGTCTCCTCTCATAAAACCAAATAAGGTGGTTTTATGATCTAGAAAGTACTAAATTGTGTTCCATGAAGCCCCAGAGTCTCAGAATAACTCAGAAATTACCTTGAGGGTGACAGAGCCTGGTTTCTGGATTCTCACCATTCATTATCTTATTTTATTTTCTTTAAAGAGATAGCACACACATACGTTAGCAGGGGAGGGAGGGGCAAAGGGAGAGGGGGAGAGAGAGAGAGAATCTTTTTTTTTTTAATATTTTATTCATTTATTTATTTGACAGACAGAGATCACAAGCAGGCTGAGAGGCAGGCAGAGAGAGAGGAGGAAGCAGGCTCCCTGCTGAGCAGAGAGCCCGATGCGGGACTTGATCCCAGGATCCTGGGATCAAGACCTGAGCCGAAAGCAGAGGCTTTAACCCACTGAGCCACCCAGGTTCCCGAGAGAGAGAGAATCTTAAACAGACCTGGAGCTTGTTCTGTGACCTGGAGATCATGACCTTAGCTTAACCAATTGAACCACCCAGACACCCCAAATCTCACTTCATTTTTTAATCAGAGCCACTCTATTTGTACATTTCTATGTCAGAACTTCATGCAAGATGTTGAGTAAAATATTAACATGCTAAAAAAATGAAAACAGATGAATTAGGTAACATCTCAAATTCTCTTTAGAGATAAATAAATGTTCTACACATATGAACGGGTTCTGAAAGAATTCCCACAACATGCTTAGATTAATTAATTAATAATTGATAATTTAAAATAGAAATGTGTTATCTGAAAAGTTGAAAACATTAAAACATAACTATCCATGTGTAGAATTACAGTATTTAGTTTATTCCTTTAATAACTGGAGGCTTAGAGAGCAGGACCCAAGACACATGAGACTGGGGGAGGGGCAGAAGGCAGAAAAGAGTGGGAAGACCCCACCATAGGTGAAGATCATTGTCCCATAAAAGGACGGAATTATGTTTCATTCATTCATCTTCTCCATTATAAACCCCACAGGAAAAAAAATGATTCAGAAAGCTATAATAAAAGTAGTCATCATTCAAAAGAGAACTACCACCTATGTCAAAACTGTAACAAGGTACATGAGAAAATCCAATCTCATCTCCCATCCTGAGGTTCAGACCTGAAACTGCTAGATTGCTCCTCTTAGTGTGGCAAACTTGCTCTCAAACCTACCTTCCTTTCTTTAAATACCATTCTCTATGTCTCCTTCCATTGGAAATCACAAACTCCAAGAAAAAAACATTTCTAAATTGCCAGTCCATTTTAAATAGATATCATTTGATACTCACTTATGCAAAAATGGTTCTTTTAACATCTTGCAACATCTTGTAACACCTCCAAAGATGATATCCTAAAAATAATAAAGATGCAACTCAATCTCACAGTCACCTAGAAGCAACTTCCTGCTTTCCACTTGATACTACTAAGGGACTTGTCTCTGGTACGTCAAAGCTTCATAGGTGATTAACATTATTTTGATTTGTAAGGTCTCTGGGTCACTTATCAAATTTCTCAGTACTCACAAATTTCCTCTGAGACATCATTGCCATACTGGTCCACAAATATGTCACATAGATTAATTTTATTTTAAATTGAATATGTGCCTGGCAGGGCAGCCAATTAAAAATGACAAAGCAATACGGTTAAGAAATAAATGTCAAAAAATAAGATGAGACATCACTTGGATAATCAAGTTACCTAGAGGTGTCTGTTTAAGCATGCATCAAACTGTGGGTGCCTACACTTGTAACAAATACTAGACAATACCTAAGTCAGATGTGAGATTTTCAATGAAGATCAGAGTGAAAGTATAGTAAATTTTAAATGCTGAGGACATTAAAATGTCTCTCTCTTTCTCTTCCTCTCTCCCTCTTTCATACACACACACACACACACACACACTGCTACCATTAGATGTGTGATTCTACCTAAGTGAGTTACTGTAATATTCTGAATGTCACCCTAGGCTTTCCAGTCCTTTTTCACAGTGGAGTAATGGAGATAGTGTGGATTTCAAAATCAGGTGTGAGATGTCTGACTAGTCATTTCAGCTCCCTAGTCCTCAGTTTCCAAGCTGTTAAGTAGGGATGAAAATATCCACCTTAATGTATTGCTATAGGAATCAAATATGACAGAGTGTATTTTAGGTTGGTCAATAACATATAAATGTGTAAAAACTAATTACTAATATGACAGCTGAATACTGATAGGCATAATGCTCACACACACACACACATGAATAAATACACTTGTCTTATTTACTACACAGGTTAAATATAAGACAACAGACCCAAAATGGAGTCACTTATGCTAAGTTCCATGTCACCAAATTGAGACTTAATTACAGTTTTGGCTGTGCCAGAAATGGAATCTTAAACCAGTTAGTCAGAAGTTGCCTGGCTCTTAGCAGTAATTTTGAAAATCTGCCTGATAGACTCTTTTCATTCCCTAGAGTAAAGTGACCTTGCTATAACCAATTCACTCTTCTACTTGGTATAACTTCCTAGTTTCCACTCCATTCTGCCTATAAAAGACTCATTTTCTAAAACTCCTCTGGGCTCCTTTATCTCTGCTATAGGTCGGATGCTGAACAATTTGTGAATCATGGAATAAAACCAAAAATATCTTTAAAATTTACTCAGTTGAATTTTGTTTTTAACACACATAACTTAATTTATTATTTAATAAATATAAATTAGAATATTATTTATTATTTTTGAAAGAGTTATAATTCCTAATCTTGAAAGAAAGAGAATGGAATTGTTTTGGGTACAGATAGGGCTTTATCCCTGTAGAAGCTACTTATACAAAGATGAGTTCAGGAGCTAGAATTTCTTGGTTATTTCCAAATCTACCCAAGTAAAACTTCAGAATGTCATGTTTGTCACCAGAAAATAGACAATATCTATAATTATTAACCTTTGTGATTACTTTAAAATTTTATTTGTTATTTCTACTGATAATGAACTACTTGCTCATTATCAAAATATTGCTTATTTTAAAATAACAGATCAATATCCCTGGTGAACGAAAAGCCCACAATGAATATCATTCTCAATGGGTGGGAAACTGAAAGCTTTTCCCCTGAGGTTAGGAACGGTGATGTCCACTTTCGCCACTGTTGTTCAACATAGTAATAGAAGTCCTAACCTCAGCAATCAGCAAACAGAATGAAATAAAAGGCATCCAAATAGGCAAAAAAGAAAACAAACACACTCTTTGCAGATGATATGAAATTCTATGCAGAAAACCCAAAAGACTTCACCTCAAAATTGCTATAACTCATACAGGAATTCAGCAAAGTGCCAGGATATAAAATCAATGTACAAAAATCAGTTACATTTCTACACACTAACAATGAGACAGAAGAAAAAGAAATTAAGGAGTTGATTCCATTTATAATTGCACCCAAAACCATAAGATATCTAAGAATAAACCTAACCAAAGAGGCAAAGGATCTGTACTCAGAACACTATAGAATATTCATGAAATAAATTGAGGAAGACACAAAGAAATGTAAAAAGGTTCCATTCTCATGGATTAGAAGAACAAATATTGTTAAAATGTCTATACTCCCTTGAATGATCTATATATTCAATGCAATCCCTATCAAAATATCAACTTTTTTCACAGAGCTGGAACAAATAATCTGAAAACTTGTATGGAACCAGAAAAGACCCCAAATAACCAAAGGAATGCTGAAAAAGAAAACTGCAAGAAAACTGAAACTGTGGCATCACAATCCCAGACTTCAAGCTCTATTACAAATCTGCAATCATCAAGACAGCATTGTACTGCCATGGAAACAGACACATAGATCAACGGAACCAGGAAAGAATATCCAATGGAAAAAAGAACAATCTCTTCTGGGAAAATTAGACAGTCCCATGCAGAAGAATGAAGCTGGACCACTTCCTTATACCATACACAAAAATAGGCTCAAAATGGATGAAAGACTCAATGTGAGATAGGATTCCATTAAAATCCTAGAGGAGAATACAGGCAGCCACCTCTGTGACCTCAACCATAGCACCTTCTCACTAGGCATATCTCCAAAGGCAAGGGAAACAAAAATAAATATGGGACTTCATCAAGATAAGCTTTTGCTCAGCAAAGGAAACAGTCAACAAAACTAAAAAGCAACCTAGAGAATAGAAGAAGATATTTGCAAATGACATATCAAATAAAGGGCTAGTATCCAAGATCTATAAAGAATTTATCCAACTCAACATCCAAAAAACAAATAGTTGAGTCAAGAAATGGCAGAAGACATGAAAAAACATTTCTCCAAAGAAGATGTTCAAATGGTCAACAAACATGAATAAATGCTCAACATCACTTGCCATCAGGGAAATACAAATCAAAACCACAATGAGATACCACCTCACAATGGTCAGAATGGCTAAACTTAGCCACTTAAGAAATGAAAGATGTTGGTGAGAATGAGGAGAAAGGGGAGTTCTCTTCCACTTTTGGTGGGAAGACAAGCTGGTGTAGCCACTCTGGAAAAGAGTATAAAGTTTCCTCAAAAGGTTGAAAATAGAGCTATCCTATGACCTGGAAATTGCACTACTAGGTAATTACCCCAAAGATATAAATATAGTGATCCAGAGGGACACCTGCACCCCAATGTTTATAGCAGCAATGTCTACAATAGCCAAATCATGGAAAGAGCCCAGATGTCCATCGACAGATGAATAGATAAAGAAGATGTATACACACATATACACATACAATGGAATACTACTCAGCCATCATAAAAGAAATATTTCCATTTGCAACAATGTGGATGGAACAAGATAGAGGATGTTACGCTAAGTGACATGAGTCAATCAGAGAAAGACAATTATTATATGACCCTGAGGATATGTCAAATTTAAGAAACAAAACAGAAGATCATAGGGGAAGAGAGGAAAAAATAAAACAAGACAAAAATCAGAAAGGGAGAAAACCATAAGAGACTCTTAAACCTAGGAAACAAACCAAAGGCTGCTGGAGGGGAAGGAGTGGGGGGATGGGTAACTGGATAATGGACATTAAGGAAGGCATGTGATGTAATGAGCACTGGGCATTATATAAGACTGATGAATCACTGACCTCTACCTCTGAAAACAATAATGCATTATATGTTAATTGAATTTAAATAAAAATAAATAAATATGTTAACAAAAAACAAGTCATATGTACTACATATTCTAGTCTAACTCTTTCATGAAATAGAAAAAAAGTCAAACAATAAAACTTTCCTTTTTAGTGGAAAGTTAATTTCTCCAAAGATGTCAGTTAATAAACTCTTAAATAGGTATTCACTTATCAAAATAATAAATAAAATGGGCCAATTACACGTAGATAGCATGGAAGCTTTCAAGTCACTACTGAATGGCATGAACAGTTGTTTTCATAAGTAAATTACACAGGTCTTGACTTGCTCTCTACCTGGATACAATGCTCAAAAACAAATCTTGTAAGAACCACATTTTTTAACTATTTCAAATGGCAAAGATTAAAAACAATCAGATAAATATGAATTCACACCATTATTTTAGAGGTGTGCAGAACATTACAGGAATTACTCAAAAACTAAAAAAGAAAAATCTCTGAATATTGGATGTATCATCATATTGTTGTCTGAATTGAAAATATAAATTAAGCCCAACATGTCTATATTTTATAATATTCATTTGGTATTCTACATTATTTCCTTTACATTTTATTGCTTACAAGTCAGAGATAATTTAAATTTAGGTACTTAAGAAAAATATGAGTCTTTTAATTACTATACTTCTTTTTGTTTAAGATTTTATTTGTTCATTTGACAGAGAGAGACACAGCGAGAGAGGGAACACAGTGGGGGAGTGGAAGAGGGAGAAGCAGGCCTTCCGCCAATCAGGGAGCCTGATGTGGGCCTCGAGCCCAGGACCCTGGGATCATGACTTGAGCCGAAGGCAGAAACTCAATGCCTGAGCCACATAGGCACCCCTAATTACTATACTTCTTGAGCTTAAAATAATTAACATTTTGCTATATTCATAAGCAATTACAATACAACTATATACCAGAAGTCTGAGGACTTTTCCTTCTAGAAATTTAAAACATTTTGAAGCAAACTCTTCTTACTGGGAAATCCTACAATTCTTAGGAAGCAGAAAAGCTTTCTTGACAATTCAGAACATGGAAACTGGTTTTAATTTTACCTTTGATATTATTTGATCTCACTTCAAAAGTATTTATTAGATGTGTTAAAAATTATTTTGCACTGAAAAAAATTATTCAGCACTGTGGGTTTTTTTTTAAGATTTTATTTATTTATTTATTTATTTACTTATTTAAGAGAAAGTGACTGAGAAAGAGAAAAAGAGTGCACAGAGTGAGGGAGAAGCAGGATCCACACCAAGCAGGGAGTCTGACATGTGGCTTGATCACAGGATCATGCGATAATGACCTGACCCAAAGGCAAACACCCAACCTACTGAGCCAACCAGGTGCTCCAGCACTGTGTTTTGAAAACATTTGGTACAGCAGGTCTGAGATTTCCTGAGTGAATTCCTTAACCTCTCACTTTCCTTTAACCCATCAATAATAAGAAATCATCTACTGTTTGCAGACCATCAGAGTTACAATATAGTTGAGAGATGGATTAAAAACTTGAAAAAAGTTTTGAAAGAGAGTTCAATAAAGATTATAAGAAAAATTAAAATGTAGTCTGTATTAATTGAGAAAAGACCTCTATTTCTTATATTTACTAAAGAACTTTGGAGGGCCTCATTGTTTTGGGAAGACAAGCATTGCTTTGAGAAGAAAGGCATCTTTAGAGGAGAAGGAGGGAATTTTGTGAGAAGAGTTGTAGTAAATGGGGCTTGGAAAGCACGTCAGAGACCACAGCACACAATAGGAAGGAGGCAACCTTGCAGATGCAGGATTGAAAAAAGTAAATGAGAGATCAATGCCCCATTTAACTTGTAAGACCTCAGAGTCCAGTGTCAGCACAACTTTGAGCCTACTGCTCACTGGGGTTCTCCAGAAAGACAGCTTGGAAGGACAAAAACCTAGAGCCATATTTCATTCACCATTTAGAGAACTGCATACAATGGAGAGACTCAAGAAACTTCAGATATAAATCCAGTGAAAATTCTGCTAGTAACACAGATAAAAGTACCTACTATGTGTGTGTGTCTGGCCCTGGATTAGGTGACTAATACATACTGTCTCCTTGCATCCTGGCATAAACAACGTATTTGTTACCATCACCTCAAGTTAGAGACCTCTAATATTTAAGAAAAGTGGAACAAACGCTGTTTCTTAAGCAGAAAAATTAGAATTCTCTATCCATTCCCCCTTTACTTTTTATATATTCATAGTTATCTTAAGAGTAAAATGGTATCTACATAAGAATATTTTTGTTTTTTCTCTAGTTCAGTAGTTCTCAAACTTTATTTTGCATAAAAATTATCATAAACAAAATCATATATTCCTTTCTATGAGATACAATTTGTTTTCAGGTGCAATTTTAAGAACACTCAATTTTTTCTATGATGACTTTGGAACACACAGAAGCTTGTCTCCATCATCATGAGAAATAAGCCTGTGAATGTACTTGGGACAAAATCATGAGGTTCCTAACTGCCATCTTCCCATCAGTACTGAAGAGAGTTGAAGTGTTTTTTTAGGGGGCATGAAATGTTTTCAGCCAAAAAAAACATGGTAGCAAATTTGAAAAGAAAGAAAGAAAGAAAAAGAAAGAAAGAAAGAAAGAAAGAAAGAAAGAAAGAAAGAAAGAAAGAAAAGAAAAGAAAAGAAAAGAAAAGAAAAGAAAAGAAAAGAAAAGAAAAGAATTAAAAAGAAAAAGAAAAAGAAAATCACAATCAATCCAGAAGAAAGGAATTTCTCTAAATGTGTGAGTATGATGGTAGGAACAAGATGGAATAAAAGGACAGTATCCTCATTCAGGCATATATCTTTTCACACTAAATTAATGTAGTCACCCAAAAGGTTTTCTGCATATGATTCTAATTTAGTTAAATGTTTAGAGACACAAACAGAATTATGTTTTTAGAATATAATTCTGATCCTTTTATTCTGATGCTTAGAATGCTCTGCTGAAAACTTACCTTCCTGGGACTAAATTTCATAATGCTCTGCATGATCTCACCTCTTTTTCCTCTCTCCCTCACAGCCTTGTTTCAGTCATTCCTAACCATTTGAAGACACTCAATCATACACTCTGTCCTATACCTCTAGCTTTTGAAGAAATGTGTCCCAGATGTGGAAGGGATGGGCTGGGTAGTAGGTCAACCCTATATTTAGAGAACAAGGAATGACATCCATTGACATCTGATATAGCTTGCTCTCAGAAGAACCTGTACTCTTCCAGTCTTAGAAGCTGTCCTCTATGGTTAGAACATTGGTTATTCTCTAGAGTGTATTTAGTCAGTTTTACCTTCCCTAGTAATTTATAAGCAACTTGAGAAAGAAAAAAGACGATTTTTTAATTCATCTTAAGATCCACAGAGTTCAATATCAGTTCATAGTAGGTGTGCAATGTTTGATTAATCGAATTCAACTGAATGAAATTACATACAGTTAGAAGAACAGTACAAATATTGTTTGTCTCAGAATCTTTTGCTCTACAATTAAATACTTAAAAGAATTTTTTAACTGAACATTTTTATAAGATAGTTATTTGATCAAAATCTATACCCTTATGTAAGTAGTGTAGTGATTTTGGAAGTAATAATTTCTATGTCATAAGCAATTACAATACGACTATATGCAGTCAGTGTTGCCACTGACTTGAATTAACTAGGTCTCTATTTGCCTTGATCAGATTGGCTGTTCTCGGTCATTGTGTTATAGACCTTTATTCTCTTAAAAATTTTAATTCCCTAAAGATATTATGTTTCTGTGATTTATATCTTCAATATCTACCATATTCAATATTTAAAGCAAAATTTTAAAATATATATGTACTTATCCATTTAAACTAACAATCATAGATTCACTAGATATTAATGTAACATATTTATACAAAAAAATTCCAAAAAGAAATAAACACTTAGTGATATGAGTCACGGTTTTTCATATTTGCAAACTCCTTACTGATGGGCTTAATAGAAGACAGCTGGATTCTCAAATCTGTTTCTTCATTCAATCTGTAGTGTCATGTTGTTTTTATTGAAGAAGGTGAAAATGTTTGGCTTCATATATACATGTAGTTGGCAAAAAGAAAGCCTTGGCAAACCTCTTGAAAGTGGCACAGGAAACCCTATGAGTTCTTAGACAACACTTTGAGAATGTGTGACACTAATATGTTCTTTAGAAGAAGAGCTGTAGGGGTGCCTGGATGGCTCAGTCAGTTACATGCCCTTTGCCTCAGGTCTTGATCCCACAGTCCTGAGATTGGGCTCCACATTGGGCTCCCTGCTCAGTGTGGGACCTACTTCTCTCTCTCCTCTGCCACTCCCCCTGCTTGTGATCTCTCACTCTCTCTATCAAATAAATAAATAAAACTTTAAAAAGAAGAGGAAGAAAGAAGAAGAAAAAGAAGAGGAAGAAGAAGAAAGAAGAAGAAGAGGAAGAAGAAGAAGAAGAGGAAGGAGGAGGAGGAGGAGGAAGAAGAAGGAAGGGGGATGGGGAAGAGGAGGAGAAGGGGAAAGAAGAAGAGGAGGAGGAGGAGGAAGAAGGAGGAGGAGGAGGAGGAGGAGGAGGAGGAGGAGGAGGAGGAGGAGGAGGAGGAGGAGGAAAAGAAAAGGAGAAGGAGGAGGAGAAGGAGAAGAAGAAGAGCTAAATTGTACTGTGTTTAAAATGTGGTCCCTGACTTCTGGTCCTGACAAGAAATCATACTCATTTCTCTCCTCTTCTCCCTGCTAAGTTACAACTATGAGCTCTGGAAAAGGGCCAAAGACTCTCTCCAACACAGTTTTATGAAGGCAGATGGAAGGGAATACTAAGAAGGACTTAGATGTAAGTGCCCAATTCTAGAATCCTTTTTGACCCTGTGGACCTGAACATCTCATCCTGTACCCAGAGGAAAGAGGGAAACCAGTGACAATAGCAGAGGGGATCCAACCACAATGAGCACCCACCCAGAAAGTCCCACTGAGACAACCAATCTCAGACTCCCCTATCCTCACAGATAGATACCTGAGGTCAGCCCACAGAAACCTCTTCTGTCCCCTCAGGCAACACTAGCAGAGACCTCTAAAAGCACCAACACCATTATACAAATAAAAAAGACTAAAATTACATTGAAAAGACTCTGGAAATTAAACTACCATTGTAACCAAAGCCCACAAAAATAGCCCAAGATCCATGTGCTCACCTAAAGAGGATGACTGTCTACTAAAACAAAATATTTAAATAGTACCCAGAAGTACCTAAAATATTAATCAAGTGTATAGGTTGCAATAGAAAATCATCCATCATAATAAAAATCAAGAAAATCACAACTTGAAATGAGAAAAGACTCAATTGACAAGACCTCAACAAATTAGGTGGTTAGGATAATCTGAAGGATTTAAAATCAGCCATCAGAAAAAGTTTCAACAGTTACAAATTCTCCTGAAACAAGTGACAAGATTATGTCTTACCAAAGAAGTAGAAATTATAAAAGGCAATTAAATGGAAGTTATAGAACAACAACAATAACAACAACAAACAAAAAACAATAACAAGTAAAAACAAAAGCAAAAATTTCAACATATGGGCTCAACAGAAAAATGGAGACAACAGAGGAAAGAACTAGTGAACTTGAAGATGAACAATGGAAATAGTCCAATATGAACAACAGATGAAGGAAAAATGCAGAGAGTGCCAGGATCCTGTGAGATAATAATAAAAGATCCAACATTCATATCAATGCAGTCTTGAAGAAAAGGAGAAAGAAAGAGGAATGAAAGTACATTAGAAGTAATAATGGCTGAATGTCCCAAATTTTCTGAAAGACACAAAGAATTTGAAGATGAGTGAACCTAAATCAGATAAACCCAAAGGAATCCACATCAAGAGCCTTTATTACTTTTCCATGATATTTCAAAGATATTCCATGCAAATGAAAACCAAAATAAAGGAGAAGAAGCTATGAGGTCACTATATAATAAAGGAGAATAGAGAACCCAGAAATAAACCCATGAATATATAGTCAACTAATATAGCCAATCAACTAATACATACAGATAGACATACAGACAACTAATTTTTGACAAAGGCTCCAAGAACACATATAGTCTCTTCAATAAATGGTGTTGAGAGTGGGCCCCTGGGTGACTCAGTGGGTTAAGCCTCTGTCTTCAGCTCAGGTCATGATCTCAGGGTCCTGGGATTGAGTCCCACATCGGGTTCTCTGTTCAGCAGAGAGCCTGCTTCCTCCTCTCTCTCTCTCTCTGCCTGCCTCTCTGTCTCCTGCCTCTCTCTCTGTCAAATAATAAATAAATAAATAAATAAACAAACAATCTTTTAAAAATAAATAAATAAATAAATAAATAAATAAATAAATGGTGTTGAGAAAATTGGATATCCACACGGGAAAAAAAAAAAAGAAGGAAAGAAAGAGAGAAACTAGATCTCTATCCTACACCATTCACAAAAGTTAGCTTAAAATTTATAAGACTTAAATATAAGACCTAAAATTGTAAAATCCTAGAATAAAACATTAGGGGGACATCTTCTTGACATTGGTCCTGACAATTAATTTTTGTATTTGACTCCAAAAGAACAGGTAACAAAAGAAAAAAATAAGAAATGGGATTAATTTAAACTAAAAAAGGTGTCTGCACAGAAAAAAAAAAAAGTTGCAATTTTTAATGTATACATTAAAAATTATATATAATTACATATATAATCTTAACAATAATAACATTACATAGATATATATTTATCAGATGAAAGAAAATATTTGTGAACCATATATCTGACAAGGGGTAACATCCCAAAATTCATTTAAAAATCCTACAACTTAGTAACAAAAAATAAACAACCTGATTTTAAAATGGACAACCTGATAGACAACCATATGTCTTTCCAAAAAAGACATAAAAATGATCGACATGTGTATGAAAAGGTGTTTAACATCAGTAATTATCAGAGAAATCTAAATCAAAACCACAATGAGATATCATCTCATACATTTTAGGACGCCAACTATGAAAAAGTCAAAAGATAACAAGTATTGGCAAGGATGTGAAGAAAAAGGAATGCTTATACACTGCTAGTGGTAATATAAGTTGTTTCAACCATTATACAAAACATTACTGAAGTTCACCAAGAAATTAGTAACAAAACTACCATATGATTCAGCACTCCCACTTCTGAGCATATATTCAAAGGAAAGAAATTCCCCGTCTGCAAGAGAGATCTGCTCTTCCATGCTCACTGAAGCAATCTACACAGTAACCAAGATATGGAAACTAAGTTCCCATCAATGGATGAATGGGTAAGGAAATTGTAGTGTGTATATATAATGGAATATATATATATTAAATGAATATTATTCAACTTTATAAAATAAGGACATCCTACCATTTGTGGCAAAATGGATGCAAAGACATTATTCTAAGTGAAGTTAGTCAGATACAGAAAGATAAATGCTGCGTGATCTCACTTATGGGTAGAATATAAAAAGTCTAACCCATAGTAACAAAGAGTAAAATGATAGTAATGTACCATGGTGATTATAATTAACAATAGAATGTCCTATACTTGAAATTTGTAAAGACTATATTTCAGGGACACCTGGGTGGCCTAGTTGGTTAAGCATCTGACTCTTGATTTCGGCTCAGGTTATGATCTCGGGGTCCTGGGATTAAGCCCCATGTAGGGCTCTGTGCTCAGTGGGGAATCTTCTTGAGGATTCTCTCTCTCCATCTTTTTCTGTTCCTCCCCCTGCCTCTGCTTGTGTGCTCTCTCTATCACTCTCTAAAATAAAAATTTTTGTTTTTAAAAAAGGTAAGTAAGTAAAGCAATATTTTTTGAAAAAAAATGATGGTGTATGTATATTTAACTCTTCATGTGTTTTTAACTCTTCATGAAATTTTGTTTTAATCAAAATTTCTATTTTGAGATCATTTCTTTTTCAATCCAGTTTTAATAAATAGTACTGAGAAATGCCATATCCTTTATCTAGTTTCATCAAATGGCAACATCTTGCAAAATCATGGTACAATTTCACAACTAGGATGGTGACATTAATATAGGCAAGATACAGAACCATTCTGTTACAAGAATCCCTTATGTTTCACTTTCATAGCCACATCATTTTCCCTTCTGCCACTATTCCTGCCACCCCCTATTCCCATCCTTCAGGCTAGAATTTATTAATCTGATCTCCATTTCTATAATTTTGCTATTTCAGAAATATTATGTAAATGGAAACATGCATTTTGTAATATTTTGAGACTGATTTATTCACAAAGCATAATTCTCTGGAGATCTATCTAAGTTGTTGCATATACTAGTAATCTGTTCTTTTTCATAGTTGATTATTACTCCATTACATGAGTGTGTCTTAATTGGCCAGCTTTATTGACTTTAAAATTGATTTTATTAATTCTAATGACAGCATATTTTGCATTCACCCAGGGAAGGGTGAAGTAACTGGCACAAAAAAAAAAAAAAAAATAATGCCTAAAAGAAAAGTCTCTGCCCAGAATTCTTTATTGGCTATAAGTTTTTTGTTTTTGTTTTTTTTTTTTTTTTTTTCCAGACATAAAGAAGAAATGGGGCACCTGGGTGGCTCAGTTTTTAAGCATCTGCCTTCAGCTGATCTCATGATCCCAGAGTCCTTGGATTGAGCCCTGCATTGGGCTCCCTGCTGCACAGGAAGATTGCTTTTCTCTGTCCCACTCGCCCTACTCATGTTCCCTCTCTCACTGTGTCTCTCTGTCAAATAAATAAATAAAATCTTTTAAAAAAAGAAGAAATGAAGACATTCTCAGATGAAAGAACACTATAAGAATTTGTCACCAGCATATACACCATTAAAAAAAATTGTCAAGAATTCTTCAGAGATTAATAAAAAAGAGGATCTTGGAATATCAGAAAGAATGAACATTGGAAAGAGGAATAATATGAATAAATATGGATTTCCTTCTCTTAATGAGTTTCCAAAATTATGCTTAAATTGAAGAAAATTATAACACTATGTGATGTAGCTCTAATTGTATTTATAGGAAACGTTTGAAACAATTATAAATGAAAGGATGTAAAGGAGTATTAAGGAAGGTAACTTTTCTATACTTCACTCGAATTTTTAAAATGATGACACTGGTATACTGCAGTAAGTTATTCAAATATAATATAATGCCCAGAGAAATCACTAAAAAGCCATACAGAGATATACTCAAAAGCACTGTATATGAATCAAAATTGATCTATAATAATTTTTTCACTAATCCATAACAAGATAAGAAAATAAAACCAAAACTTGAAAATGGAGAACAATGAAAAAACAAAAAATAAATTAGTAGTCATAAGCTACAAACGTAACAATAATTACATTAAATATAAATGATCAAAATACAGCAACTAAATGACAGAGACAGGCACAGCAGTTAAAACACATGAACAAATATATACTGTCTACAAAAAATTCTTCTCAAATATAACAATACAGATTACTTGAAAGTAGAATGAATGAACATTACAGCAAATATTAATCAAATGAAGGCAATAATGAGTATATTAATATCAGATAAGGTAAACTCCCAAGTCAGAACTATCACTCTAATCACATATTTTGCAGCTCTGTTGTTTGGTTTATATACATTTTGGATTACAGTGTGCTCTTGGCAAACTGACCCTTTTATATTCATGTAATAGCATTTTTTCCTGGTGATAGTTAGTATGATGGTAGTTAATAATAACTAACATTTGTAGTCAGTGTATTTCCTACTAGGCATTGAGCTAATAGCTTTCTATAGATTATCTCATAGAATATTAATAATGACCTAATCAATAAGTACTCTCATTATCCCCATTTTACAAATGAAAAACGGGTCTAGAAAAGTGGCTCACCCAGCATCACATAGGTAGTATCAGGATTCAAACTCAGCCTAAATCTGAGTCTCTCTAAACCACTGTAATGTACTGGCTAAGAGTTCAGCAAAGTTTCACTGTAGGGAAAGATATTCCAAGAATTAACACTAACCTTAGAGAACAAAAAAGTTTAAAAGCACCAGTTTGGTCAGTGAAAGTAGATACTCCAGTTCTGATTAATTCTATGATACCCTTAAAGAGTGAGTGAAAGCATAGTTGTAAATTATGTAAGGAGTCTAGAGTAAGGAATACACATGAAAAACTTTGTATTGATGCTGGCAGGTGATAAGGAACAGAGATAGGATTCTAGTGTCACAGGACTGTAACATAAATTAAAACAAACAAACAAAGAAACAAACACCCCATGGGGTGCCTAGGTGGTTCAGTCAGTTAAACGCTTGACTTTGGCTCAGATCATGATCTCAGGGTCCTGGGATCCAGCCACGTGTGGGACTCCTCACTCAGTAGGGAGTCTGCTTCCCTCTCCCTCTCCCTCTTCCCCCCTTTTGAGCTCTCTCTCTCTCTCTCAAATAAATAAGCAAAACCTAGAAAAACAAAACAAAACAAAAACCCTCACACATAGGAATGTAATCAAAATCTGGTTTTGTTTCTCACGGCTGCTGACTATTGTTAATAAGATACAGTCCTTCCGTATACATGCTTACTGCTACATTAAGGATGAAAAATTAATTCCTGAAAGAATCAAGAGCAAAAGGTAGACAACAGAGCTACAATTCCAGGTATTAGAACATCAAAAAGAGAAATTAAATCAATAATTCAAGATTCCTGGGTGGAATAAAAGCTGTGCTCCACGGAGAAACAGAAGTGAAGGGTGGAGATAGCTGTGGTCCAAGGAAAACAAAAATGAAACTGATCCACGGAGGGTAAAACTAGGGATGGCAGATGTGTTCCATGGAGAGTATGTGGGGAGTGAAACCTGCAGCCTATGAAAAGGAGCAGCAGGAGTGTATTTGTCTCCTAATCCATGCAATACCTCTGGGAAATAAGAGTGAATAACAAAAATAGTCCCAAAATAACCGAGAAATGAACAGAAGGAGAAAAGTTTGAATCAGTGGATGGTAGGCTTGAACTAATTTAGGGACAAAGGAAAACACTGCCAGATGAATTGGAGTTTAGGGTGCCATAACACAGAAACGCCTCCTGGAGAGGAGGCAAAAGTTTGATTTACCAGGAAGTCCTAGACAGATCAGAACACAGGTGTGAAAAGTAAACCGGAAAACATGAGGATTTATGTCTGTTTATAGAGTAGCACAAACAGTCCCCACTAACAACCCACTACTACCACCACCAGGATGCAAAAAGTTCCTGGAAACAGCACTGCCACAAAATAAAGTGGACAACCATTTCTTAAAGCATTAGCTAGGAATGGCTTTGTAGTTAAGTGTGGCTCTGGCGTTGGAGAATAAAGCCCTCCCCCAACATGGTAGCAATCAGGAGTTCCCATCCAACGGACAGCTTCTCACCTATCTATCCCAAAGTGCATTCTGCCCTGGCACCAAGCCCAGGACACTCATTCAAAAAGCAGTTGTTTGGGACATCAGTGCCTCTGTACAGTGCTGGAGGATACCTCTGCTCTTAGAACCAGCCAATGAGGAAGATACTGCCACTATCTCAACTTTGCAAATGTGCTTTGTGTGCGCCTTCAGAGTCCACAGCTACTGAATGTGAATGCATTAGCAGCTCAGTGAAGCTTCTCCATGGCATTACTGCCCCAGCATCCATTTAGTTTGGCCAAGTGGCCATGAAAGACCTTAAACTGACATTAGCTCCCTTGTACAAGTGCAGCCCATAGAATCACAAACTTGTAAGTTCCTGATATGACTCCCTAAACAGTCCCTGCCTCCCAGTGCCTATATGCCTTGTGTGTTGTTTAGATAAGACCCCAGTGGTTCTTACCTTCTTTTGGTTTGAATTGACCAATCCAGCTCTAGCCCAGGAGCTCAAAGCACTCCACTCATGGATCCTAATAAAGACATGCATTACAGGTCTCTTATTTTTTTCTCTGTCTATGCTCTGCCTTGACCTCCCTATATAGCCCCCTTGAGGAATGCAGTGTCCTTCCTCCAGGACCTGTGAGTAACAACCTCCCGTATTTTAATTTGCCTTGTGCTCTGTTGTTGAACACTGGCTCACCATCTGGCACCCTGTTCTCTGCTTAACAAGTGTTAATTTAACAAAGTCATAACAGATGAGAAAGTCAAAGATCTCATTTGCAAACAATTGATAGCCTAAAAATAATTGGTTTAGATAAATAGAGACAGAAATAACTGAGAATACCCAAGAAAGCATTGAAAAAATTGTAACTGCCATCCTCAGTAAGATTTAAAGAGTGTTTACATTTATTAACTAAGAGAACAAGAAAGAAAATTTGTGTATAAATGTAGGATTGCTAAAATAAAAGTGCCAATAAGAAGGGCAGAATATGAAATTAATATTTAAAAAGGCCCCTAAAAAGCAAGGACATTAAAATGTAAGAGAAAAGAAATATAAAAGATCTATATGAATGGGTCAAACTCTGACTAATAGGAGTTTTCAGCAGAGAAAATGGAAGAGAAGAAATAAAGAACCACCACAAAAAGTTCAGTAGTCAAAAAAAAAAAAAAAAGATAAACATTTAGATTGAAGGGGATGAATGATAAATAGGAAAGATGAAAAAAGTGAAACAAAACTAAAGACATCTTTATTAAATTTTAGAGAAGCAAAAATCCTTAGATCCTGAGATCCAGAGATACAAAAGAACACAAAACAGCTCTCCTACAAAGGAATTCAAATCACACTGCTCTGAGACTTCTCATTTATCAGAATGGATTCTGAAAGGCAATGAAACAGTGTTTGCAAGGTTATAAAGAAACTGATTTGAACTTAAAGTTCTTTATCCACCAAACTATTAATCATGTATGAGGGCAAAAATAAAGACATTTCACCGATCAAGGACTCAGAAAGTTACCTCCCATCTTTCCTCCCTGCAGAAATAACTTGAATAAGCATTCCAGAAAAATGAGCATGACAACAAAGAAAGGGGAAAAAAGGAGTTTCAGAAGGCAAAGTCTAACCTAGAAGTGTCGTTCAGGGATATCCCAGGAGGACAGATTTGCAATCAATTCCAACTGGGGCAAGAAGAGAGAGTTAGGCTTCTCTGTCTCCAAGAAAGGCTGGATGCACACAGTTGAAAGACCTGAGATAATTTTTACAATACAGCAAAGGTATATTATACTTTGTGAATATGAAAAAGAGATGAAAACTCCAGGAAAAACAGCCAATCAAGAAACTGATAGTCCAAATGTAAAGCAAGGTACTGAAAGACATCATTTGAAGCAATTGATGGGCATAAATACAAATATAATCCCAGTGCACTGGTTCTACAGAGAATGAGCAGAATATGCATAACCTGTTATATTGGAAGCACCAACAAATGGTGGATACCATTGCTATCATCATCATCATCATCATCATCGTTATTGTTATTACTGTTATTATTACCTCTTAGGACCTAGTTAGGTTTTAAAATAAGTTAGCACAGTATTCTTTGGAGGAGTCTTCCCTCAGTTATTTTTCACCTTTCTCTATCTTATACCTCTTTTTACTCTTCTTGGATATCAAATAAACTTTTTGAAAAAATTAAATAAAAATACATGACATTTGGGGTTCCTGAATAGCTCTGTTGGTTAAGCATCTGCCTTCGGCTCATGTTGTCATCCCAGCATCCTGGGATTGAGCTCCCCATTGGGGGGGGGGGTACCTGCTCAGCAGGAAGTCTGCTTCTCCCTCTGCCCCTCCTCCCGTTTATGTTCACTCTCTCTCTCTCCCTCTAGCACACACATGCTCACTCTCTCTCAAATAAATAAATAAATAAATATGACATTTAGAATACATTTCGGGAGTGATTTCCAAGGAATTTTAAAAGTGGTTTTTTAATATGCAAAAAATTATAAATAACAGAAGTATTGTCTTTATTCTTTTCATGTTTTGTTATTGTTTTAAATTGTGAAATATTTTAAGCATAGAGAAAATATCTAAAGACACTTATGTCTCATCTCCAAAATATTTCACGTTATTATCTTGGCACAAACAACAATCCAACTCACACCCTTGCCCCTCTGTTCCTCTCAAGTATTCTGATCTAATGTCTGTGTGTGATTTTCTCTTGAAAGTTTTTATAACTGTACTAAGTATACATGTGTCCATAAAATTATACATCAGTATACCATTGCTATGGTTTTTAAAATTTACATAAATGACTCCAAGTTGTATATATTTTCAAGTGCTTCATTTACTCAAGACTTAGATAATTTGATACATTTACACCATGTTCATTTGTTCAGAGCATGTTGTTTGGTTAAATGTCCATATCTTCTCATGCCTTTGAAGCACAACCCTTAGTCTGGCCCTAGGTCAAGATCTGGAAATGATGAAGATGCATCTTTATTCCATTTTTGAAATGCCAGGATTCATTGATCTGGGCAGGGTCTGAAGAAGTCCTCAGAGCCTGTACTCCATAGTCATGATTAATGTATTGCTGATGTCCACACTAGATTCTGGCCCAACCTGGGAGCACTGGTGTCACCCAGAGAAGAGGACTGCCCTCTCACCTTTAGCACTGGGCTCTCCTACGAGTCAGCAAAGGAATTTGTAGACAACATGATCTGGCAGAAAAGGCATTAGGAAATGAAAAAGCATTAGGAAATCCCTCTTGTCAAGCAAATGTCTCACCACAGGCTTTCTACAGATACCATAAATCTCACTGTGCAGGACACATTCTTAGAAAACTATTCTTTATGGAACTAGCATAAGCATTAAGCTCAATCAACCAATAGTACCTTATTTAAAATAAATTAATATGAACTGCTTTTGGAGTAGCTCCATGTTGAACGAACAGGACATAGGTGAGTTTGGACAGAGGAAATGATAGAGGAATACGGAACAACCTGCCTGAGAAGTTCAGCCAAGTGGGGGTTCCTGATAGCCAAGCGACCCATGGGGTGCCCCCTTTAAAAGATGGTCTTTGTTTATTTAGTGTGGATGGGGAAATCTGATTTCCATTGATATATTTAATACTTCCATTTTGGGGGGATCTAGATAAGAGATTATTGCATGTATTTTTTTTAATTTTTTATTTATTTTCAGCATAACAGTATTCATTGTTTTTTCACCACACCCAATGCTCTCTGCAATCCGTGCCCTCCCTAATACCCACCACCTGGTTCCCCCAACCTCCCACCCCCCGCCCATGTATTTTGCATGTGATTTTTCTGAACCAATTCCATTCTTAAGGGGCAATATTTAAAAGTTTGGAAATTATATAATCATAATATATAAGTATAATTTATATCATTTTACAAAGATATAATATAACAACAGAACATTATATAATATAATGAATAATTTTTTAAGAAAGCTGTATTATAGTATGGACTATTTAACTCCAGAATTTTGACTGTTACTATTCATATTGGGTAACAGGGAACTACAGAATGTCTGGGTCATACAGCCCGATTTGGAGCATTTCCCAGGCAAATTTCTTGTATGGTTGCCAAAATACTTAAGGTCCAGGCAAGACTAGGATACCTTTATTCGGTTTTAAAATTTCCACTAACATGTTTTCATGAACTATGCCATTTGTGTGTGTGTGTGTGTGTGTGTGTGTGTGTGTGCAGATGTGTGTATACAAGGAGCATATCAGAAATTCAGAGGAACAGAATTGCTTAAAAATAAACCAGTTTTATTCTTATAGTTGATATATAATCTGTGAAATGAAAAAGATAGATATTCAGATCCAGTTATGTCTCTTTGCCAGGAAGGCTTTACAAACAAGCTGAAGTGTTCAGAAAAATAATTTACTCTGTTTGAAAGAAATAGGCTGATTTCTACTATACAAATGTGATCACTGAAGCCTTGACCTGGCTTCTTGGTGCTGTCAAAACAAAACCTCCTCCCCAGAATGGAATGTGGTCCTTGTGACTTGCTTGTCCTAGCAGGTTGGTAGCTCATTTCTATCTACACCATCTCATCCCTGACAACTCACACCTCTTCACCGTGGGAGGTGCCCCTTGGCCGAGATGGCTACAATTTCCCCTTCAAGATTCCACTGTGGCAATGCCATTTCTTCCAAGAAGCCTTCCCTGATTGCTTGTCCCCAGAGTTCAGCAGGTTCATCCATGCTCACTACACTCTAATAGCCCTTTATATCAACAGCAAATGCCAGGCTTTTGCGGACAGGAATCTTCTTGCTTATCAATATGTCCTTGAGACTTTACCCATATCTGGCCACAGTAGGCATGCCATTCTTCTGTTTTCACTGAGCGAATAAGTGAGTGAGTATCAGGAAAACATGAGCATGAAAGCCTGAGGAAACAGAGGCAACCTCATGGAGGCTGGAGGAGAGGTGGAAGGGATGTTTGATGGTTGCTGCAGAGATGATGCTCCCCAGAAAATGTACCAGCTGAGACAAGGCAAGATTTTAGGAAAGAGAATCACAAGGCAGAGGACAGTCAACTTCCCTGGATCATAAAGGCACAGGCTGAGGAAGTTTCCAAAGCAGCAAGTCCATTCCAGAAATGTTTTAAGGTAATTCTCCCATTGAAGTAAATTAAGAATAAAGAATAAATTGTAGACTTAAGGAAGTACAGGTCATACTAATTGTAGACTTCAGGAAGTGCTGCACAGGCGGCAGCAGGTTGGGCATCAAATGTAGATGGCAACACTGTCATCCTAAAGCCTGGGGAAGGATCTTGCTTGTTCTAAAGAAAGAGAGACCACATTAGGAGATTAAGTTTGCAGGAAGTGCCATACCATGAACTTTGTACAGTTGTGTTTCATAAGCACAGGTTATCCTATCCTCAGAAAGTGTAAACTGTGTCCCACCCAAAATACAGCCTAGGTCCAGTATTCCAACATGGGGACCTGGTGATAGAAACAAATGGGAAGGTGAATTGAAAGACATCAAATTCAGTATATACTCTACAGGGAAGAAAGGATCCTTAGGGAAGACCTGATGTCATAAATTTGTCATTTTATACAGCCAACAAGAGCTTTCTGGATGCTACTCTCTCAGTAGAAAAAAGTATGCATTAACATAAGACTTAAGATTTACTAATTTAGGGAATTTGTGTTTTCAAAATCACTCAATTTCATAGAACAACTGGTGTAGATTGGTTGGTAACCTGGAAAAGGAAAGTGATCTATTTCCTCTGTTTAAACTTTTTTCCAAACATGTAATTTATGGCTGCATCAGAGATGATATTGTTATTTGTAGTAGTTTATATCCATTGAACAATTGCAATATACCAATCAAATGCAAAAAGTCCACAATGCTTCAGGTAAATGTAATCCTCACAACAATCTTACAATGCAGATATTTTATTATCCTCTTAGTATGCAAGACTAAAATCAGAACAGACTGATGAAAGAACTTTCCAAAGTCATGCAACTGGCAAGAGACAAAGCCAGGAATCAGAGCCATCTCAACTTACTCCAGAACTCATGTGCTAATGATTGCACTATTCTGCCTCCCAAATTCGAATTTATGTATAAAGCTGTGAGAAGACTGTATTTTGATTTTGTTGTTTGTTTTTCTGGGAACTACTATTATGGAAGAATATTTAAGTTGTAAGCTGCTGGAATGATTGGTGTTTTGGTTTAGGGATTCAGCTGTGTATCTATAGCTGCCAAACGTGGGGTCAGAGGTAGTTTCCTTATGAGCTGGATTAGCCTTGCATCTTTGGAAAAGTGATACTCAGAGAGACTTGAGGATGGAGTAATCCAATGTTGCAATGTCTGTTTTTATTTATTGTTGAATTCCACTTTCTGGCACTCTGCCTGTCACCCATCTGGAGTTCAATACATGTTTACTGAATGATTGGACTGAATGAGTGAACTGCAGGCATTTCATGTATGCTGATGAAAGGTGTCCCAGATTGTACTTGCTCAAGTAGCCCCAGCCAGGTAATGATCTTTCCTCAGATCACCAATCTGAAAAGGAATTGGTTCAGCTGAGATAGTCCCGAGCATATTTTAGAACCAAATTGTTCTTATCTCACCTGTGGAGATTCAGATGCAAGAAATTTCTTACTTTTTAAGACTTAATCTCTGTAAATAAAGATGTGCCCTTTCCAGTCTTCTACAGGATGTGCAATTTTGAAGAGCATACTTATGACAATAAAATGTTTGGTTATATTGTTGCATATGGTCTGGTAATAAAACTGTCCTCACTAAACTTGTTTAAGAAACTTGGTTAGATAAGCTTATGAGGATCCTATCTGACAAGGAAAGTGATAGGGATGACTTCTTGCAGAAGCTCAATTGAATTAATGGCACGATTGATTTCATTCACTTCTGAACTGGAGGGTGTGTGCAGAAGTATTCAACTCATTGTTCCCAGATGGAGACACAGAGGCAATGATTGGAAAAGCCGCCTCTCCTGGAGCAAAATCCTTACTTATGCCTGCTTCTTACTTCTGGTATGCCTTCAAGGTTGGGAATTAAATTCACTTTCGTTATTCCTAGTGACCTTCTCTTTGGAGTATATTCTGCCACTGACACTGGTGGCCAGGTAGGATTGAGGATCTTTCCTAAGACAAACAGAATGATGTAAAGTCTAGTTCATCGGGTTAAAAGACTAGGTACGTGGTTTGAGCCCAAGGCCTTAGCTTGTAGTGAAACTGATCTCCTCTGCCTAAATGTATTTTATCCTAATTGCAACCACTGCAGTTAACTGATTGAGGATTTGGAGATTTAGGATTTAGTCCTAAACAGTAACTGTTCCCTTGGGAACTCACATCATGCACAAGCCATATGACCTCAAGCTTATTATTTAATCTAAGCTTGTTTATTCATCTGTAAAATGTGTGAGCACTTAATGAGAGAATGTTTGCAAAAGTATAAACTGTAATGTGCTCTTGCTATTAGTAACTTTCACAAAGTGTTTGCCATTTGGTTTCATGTGAGTAGTTCCAAAATTTGATGATAGTAGTTTTACCAGCATCTAACTATAAAGAAGCTGCCTAGATAGAGTTGATTTGTCTAGAACTTGTTACAGATAAATACCTACTCCCTAACCCACCTTTCACCAACACTCAACTTGCTAGTAATTAACAGCCCTAAAAAAGCAAGCTATTTTATTCACTTGCCTCAGCAAAGATAAGAATTTGATGTTAGAATTATTGCCTGGGAATATTCACTGTTTTCTTCCTTCTTTTCCTCATTCTTCAAAAATAAAATGACTTTATGGGATTTTTTCTACGATTCTTTAAACACTTGCTTATTTTAAAATCACAAATGCAGAAATTACTGCCACTCTGTTTTGTTCATAGAAGTATGTGTTATTAGAAATGCATTCATGGGGCACCTGGGTGGCTCAGTGGGTTAAAGCCTCTGCCTTCAGCTCGGGTCATGATCCCAGGGTCCTGGGATCGAGCCCCACATCGGGCTCTCTGCTCAGCAGGGAGCCTGCTTCCTCCTCTGTCTCTGCCTGCCTCTCTGCCTACTTGTGATCTCTGTCCAATAAATAAATAAAATCTTTAAAAAAAAAAAAAAAAAAAAAAAAAAGAAATGCATTCATGAATGAGTGTAGCAATTCTAAAACCCTGAAAGCCAGATAAGATTGAATTTTGGCTTACAGAAATCAAAGACAGTGGTTGGTTCAAAACCAGATTATCCATGTTTATAAAAAATATATGACTGCTATACACTGTTATAATAGTTGGGTAATCAAATGTCATGTGTTCCAATAGTTATTATACAAATATTTTTAAAGATTTTATCTACCTCAGCATAGATTTTTAAATTAAGAAAGTAAGAACAGTCTCTTTATAGATTTGGAATGATTATAAATCCATACTGCCCTCTGGTGGGAACTTTTTTCCCACAAATTAATGTCAATCTTTTAGAACACTTTCTTCCAATAAACAAACTTCCGAATTTTAGCGTCTCTTTATCTCTTTAATTTTTAAGTAGGGCTACTTACTTAAAGGTGATCTTTGGTATGTGTCTTAGTATATTTTTCTCAAAATATCACTGATATATAGTTGAGATGATAAAATATGTGAAATGGAAGAACTGTTCTTAAATTATATATATGTAATATAATTTATATATTATCTATAATTTAACATATACGTACTATACATATATGTCTTAAAATATATATGCTTTAAGACTCTTTCCTTTTCATATTGTTGAGGAGGAAACATTTTTCTTCTACTCTTCTAGTTTCTTTGACAGATTAACAGGTGAAAAAAAATCTAATTATATATGTGCAGGAGCTCCATAAGAATATGAGATCCTCAGGCACTCAGACAATAGAGGCTTATATGTCATCCTGAGATAAGGAGAAGGGATAGAGGCCTGGGACTTCAAATGGGAGGAAAACAATCCATAAGGAGATGGGAAGAGCAAATGTTTGATGACCAGATGTTTGCCATGTCACAGAGAGAGAGAGAGAGGAATTGATCCCTAAGACCTGCCCAGTTCCTTCCAGCTTACCACACTTAGCTCAGACTCTGTAGTCATATCTGATGATAGCTCTCTTCCTTCTATTTAGGTTCTTTAGGCAGTTAAGAGGGAGGTAAAAGTTCTTCCTGAGTCTTTTGGGCCTTGATTGACATCAGCTCAATGTAAGCCACATGCTGAAGTCATACATTGTGGAGATACTCATTCTGAACACCTTCATTATACTTCTATTTTCCAGTTAATATTTTTTTAAAGATTTTATTTATTTATTTGAGAGAGAGAGAGAGCATAAAAGGAAAGAGGTCAGTGGGAGAAGCAGACTCCCTGCCAAGCAGGGAGCCTGATGCGGGACCCGATCCCGGGACTCCAGGATCATGACCTGAGTGGAAGGCAGTTGCTTAACCAACTGAGCCACCCAGGCGCCCAATATTTTTTCCATATATGAAGTGTTTTACACATTTTATAGAATTATAAAATAAGGCATATCACTAAAATGTACAATATTGTCCACCAATCCTCCTGATGCCTTGCCTGAACCAAAATGATGGCAATTTAACCGATCTATTTAGAATTTGATGAAGACATTATAGAACAATTCAAAGAGAAAGTACTTTAAAGAATGGGCTGCCTAGATTTGAAAATCATGGGTTAGCTTGCTTTCTAAAAACATGATCTTGGGCGAATATTTACTATAAATCACTTTCAATTTCCTCATCTTGAAAGTACGCATAACATTTATAGAACCATTATAAAATGTGTATAATAATATATATTTTACAGAATGAGATGATGTACACACAGATCCCCCAGACTTCTCTGGAATAAAGTAAGTGCTCACCAGCTGTCAGTTCCTTTATCTTCTTTCTCTTGAGCAATAGTTCTCACAGAATATAGCTTCAAAAATTGACATATATTAGGCACTCAATAATATTGTTAAATGAATGAATAATTTTACAAACGATGGTTGCAAGTAGGAAAATTTCAGCATATTTCAGGGTCTGTTTCCAGCCCAAATGCTTTCACATTCAACATATTAAAGGAGTTCTAACTGAAACAAAATTTTAAAACTATGGATTTATGTCATTGTTCCTGAAAGCAGTTGAATATATAATACATCTTTTCTTATTCTTTGTTTGGTTTCCATGGAAACTGGTTTGGAAGGTGAGATTTTTATGTGTTTATCCCAGTTACCTCTATTTCCTTGACTCAGAAATATGGAGACTACTCCCAAAAAAGGGGGGGGGCAAGGAGGGGCTCCTGGGTAGCTCAGTTGGTTAACCTTCCAACTCTTTTTTTTTTTAAGATTTTATTTATTTATTTGAGAGAGAGAGAGAGAGAGAGTGTGTGTATGTAAGTAAGTTGGAGAGGGAGAAGAAGAGAGAATCTGAAGTAGACTCTGTGTTGAGCTCAGAGCCCAACATGGGGCTCAATCTCACAACTGGAGATAATGACCTGAGTCAAAATCAAGAGTTGGGTGCTTAATGGACTAAGCCCTTAAGCGTCCAACAGTTGATTTCCACTCAGGTCATAATCTTGGGGTTGTGAGATAGAGCCTCAAGTCAGTCTCTGTGTTAAATGGGGTGTCGGCTTAGTTTCTCTCTCTGTTTCTCTCTCTGCTCCTCTCTCCCTCCTCCTGCTTGTGTGCTCTCTCTCTCTCAAAATAAATAAATAAATCTTTTTTTTTTTTTTTAAAGAAAAAGAGACATGGAGAATATATAACTATATCTAATATCCACACTTTAGCAAGATTGGTACATATCAGCAAATTATCTTCAGGTCTGTCCTACAGAATTTCTCTTATTTCCATTTTCAATTTTCCTTAGATGGTGACTGCCTCTGAGGGCAGGGAAACTGTTTTAGTTGTCTCTGTCTTCATGGAGTCTAACACAAGACCTTGTATACAGATGAAACTTCAGATGTTCAATGCGAATAATGTGTTCTATTGGGCACCATACATAATCACTGCCCTTGCACCTACAGTAAAAGAGATATGCAGCTCCTATTTTTCATATGAACTGCTACTATTAGCTTCTATCGTTTATTTTCTTGATTAAATCAGTTTATAATGATTCACTTGAAATGTAGGAAGAATCAACTCTCAAAGAAATCAGGAAGACTCATTATTAAGACCCTTGAGGTGTATCCCAGTTGTAAAGTTTTATTGCACTTTGGCAATGAAATCATTCTTCCTACTTGGGGCACTTACTCAGACCAACCAAGCTTTGAGTACGTGCTGGAGATACAAGGATGAACACAACATCATGGCTGACACCAAGAGTTCTCTGATCTAAGTATGGGAGGAATTATAAAGCAGAGATGAGTACAACTATGGAAATGATGGCTCACAGAAGGGATATGTGATTTGAAACATAGTCAGGTATATACTTTAGTCAGGTGAAAATGGGGTGGAGGGAATGGACAGGTGGAAGGAATGTTTCAGATGGAAAACCAGGGCTGATGTTCTCCAAGGGATAAGAGCACTAAAGGGGAGGCAAGTTTAGGGTAGACAACAATGTGGTGAGTTCAGTTTAGGATATGTTGTGTTTTGAGGAACATTAGCAAGTTGGAAGCATGGATTTGAAACTCAGTGGAGAGAACCATAATGAACATGCTTGTTTATAGTCAATACCAGGTGGGTAATCCATGAAGGCCTAGAGGTGAGAATAGCACTTGGAAGGAATGTATAGGAGAGAAAAATAGATGGGCACTGACAATAGGGTTAGAGAAGGGGCATCCTCAAAACAGTGAGGGTCTCCAGGGAAGCGTCACAATGTAGAAATTCAATAAATGTTTTCTAATTACATAGCTAATTTGAATTTTAAAAAGATAGATAACAAAAGCCTTCCTAATCTTTTTCTGGAAGTAACAGAGAACATGAAATACACATAGATAAAGAAGGTAGATATGGATATATATTCATAAGTGAGATAAAGTCATTGAGGAGTTACTATACACTACACATTTACTAAAATTCTATAAATATTACCTCATCATCTTATAATGTAGCTATGTCTTGTTATTTCAATTTCTTCCATGATAGTATGTATAATCATAGAAGCAATTTCACATGGTTTGTAATAGCATAAGCCTAGAGATAAGAAATACCTGGTTTCTAGTCTTGACTATACCACTAGCTGCTTGTCATAGACAAATTCTTTGAACTTCTCATCTCTCATAATTCATACACATAGTAAAATTACATATTTTTGCTATATTTATCATTGGGTAATTTTCTTTAAAGTCACAAAGCTTATCATAAATTGGACTAAGATTTGAATCTAATAAGAAGGTCCAAACATATATCTTTAATCATTAAATACCCCATTACTCATCTTCTATATCTCAAAAAATATTTTATATACGTATGGGAAAACTTTTATAGGAAAGGTTACAAAAAAGGTATTAATATTTGCATATGGAGTTCATATAAGTTAATAATAATTGATCTTAATAAATATATGGTCAAAGGACATAAACAGTCATTTCACTAATGAGAAATAGTGCCTAGTAATTTAATGTATGAGAAAAAAGACTTCAGTCCTTCTGGGAATCCAATAAATAAAAAAATTAAAGTATGAACTGTAAGTTTTTCATGTATCTAAAGGATCCCCAGTGAACCCATAAGCTTTAGGGAAAAACATAATTGATGTATTTAAAAACTACTTTTTTTTAGTCTTTAAGAAAGCTTCCAATATGTGAACAACAGTAAAAAAATGGACACAGAAAACATATGATTGTTTAATACGGCAATTAATTTATAATTTCTTAATATATCAAAAGACTAAAAATGAAAGAATGAATGAACTAAAATGTAAAAGCAAAAATTGCTGTTTTACAAATTTTACTGTTTTCCAGCTCTTTTTGAAGGACAAATTATTTCATATTAAACACACGGGACAAAAAGCCTGTAGTCACAGACAACGTGACTTCCGGCTGAAACCCACTTGGTAGTTTACTTATTTGTTTAAAAGGCAAGTTGGAGGGGCACCTGGGTGGCTCAGTGGGTTAATCTGCTGCCTTCAGCTCAGGTCATGATCCCAGGGTCCTGGGATCGAGCCCCACATTGGGCTTTCTGCTCGACAGGGAGCCTGCTTTCCTTCCTCTCTCTGCCTGCCTCTCTGCCTACTTGTGATCTCTGTCTGTCAAATAAATAAATAAAATCTTTAAAAAAAAAAAAAAAAGGCAAGTTGGAAAACTCAGTGCTAGTAATTTGTTAAACCCTACCATGCATTTAACTGATAAGCTGAAAATAAATTGGAAAAGAGTTTCGGGAGCCCATTCTTTCTACATAAAACCTATATCCCTTCCAATGGGATATATACAAAGAATTAATCATTCTTCCAGTTCTCCTTGAACAACCATCAACGCCAAGGATGTATTAGGATTAGGCCTAACAATAGGAAGGGCAATGTTCACTCAATTTAAATTTAAACAGTTTTAACTCTCTTGACACCAATTCTGAAACACATATCTGGATATAATATTGTGTTTGTAACATGGCCTGAGTCCTGTAGAAAGACTTTTTTAAGTTCAAAATAAGCTCAAAACAAACCTTACTTTAACTGGGATAGAATATGATTAGAATTAATTCTTTTTGGTAAAGACCAGTAGCTCAAAAATGTGTCAGTCAGCCTTTCTGCAGAGGTAAGTTAGACAACATGAATAAGGGCTTCAAGTTCAAGTTGCAAGGGACCCATTTAATGTACTACTATATATATATATATATATATATATATATATATATATATAAATGTCTTCATCTGAATATATCTGCCTTTCTCTTAAGAAATCAATTAAATCCTGATGGGATTTAGTAGTAGAATAAATTACAATCAGAATCAATAAGTGACTCATTAATGGCATTCCCATTAACTAGCAACTGCTGTATATTGGGGAAGTCATATGGGGAAAAGGTAAAAATGAAACCAGGTTTGAGTGTCCAAATTTGGTTTTATGACCTTGGGGAAGTTACTTAACATCTTATATGATAAGCTTTCTCATCTGAGAACTATTAATAATAATACTATTTTGAATAATTTCCTAAAAATTAAATGATATATGAAAATTTTTTTCATGTATGAAAATGAAAATTCTTTTTAGGAAAAATAATTTCCTAAAAATTAAATGATATATGAAAAGTGATTTGTGCACATGTCTTCTTTTACCAGATTTAATCCTTTGCCTCAAACCAATGTATAAATTGAAATACTTCTTCCCAGAGACTCATTTCTATCAAGTAACAATATATGAAGAAAGAGCAATCAGATTTGGCTATGGCTTAATGGCATATGATTTATAAAAATAGCAAGGCTAACAAGAACTTTCTCCCAACAGAAAGTATAGTTTGGCTTTTTGTGACAACAAAACACATATATGTATTGACATAAATGGATATCTCCACCTCTCTATGTGTAGTTAATTTTTCCCTAAGTATATTTAACCTTTACACTTTTACCTAGAAAAGCCCATCTTGTAAGTTTCAGTTTATTTTTCTTCTTTTTCAAAATTCATTTAATAATCTGATTCTATATCCATAATATTCAGTCCAACACCTGCCTCTCTGTATCTACAAATGTAGTAAGCATATACTGTCATCTATCCAATGATACAGCAATTCCATGCCTAGCTATTTATGCAAAATAAGTAAATACAAGATACCCACAAATAGATTTGTATACAAATATTCATAGCAGCTTTATTTTTAATAGCCCCAACCTATAAACAATCTAAATATCTATTAACAGGTGAACATTTGAGGGTATATTCAACAATCAAATACTACTCATTGGTACATACACATGAATATACAACATAGATAAATCTCAAAAACTATACTGAGCAAAAGACGTCACACACTTAAAAGAGTGGATACTGTAGGATTTCGGGTAAATGAAATGTTGGAAGAAGAAAAACAATTTTATAATTATGGAACTCAAAACAGTCATTGCCCATTGAGGGCCTGATACTGTGGACCAAAATAAAGGAACATTCTGGGGTTCTGGAACTGGAACTATTCTTTATGTAGATTACACACACACACACACACACACACACACACACATGCAAACAGTCAAATTTATAGAATTATAGAGTCATGCACTTAAAAGGGAGCAATTATTATTTAAATACTATATCTCATTAAAGTTAATTTAAAAATATTCATCAGTAGGTGAATGGATAAATTATCATATATTCATAAAACACAAGACTAGAGCAATAAAGAGGAATAGATTGTTACTATATGTAACCGTAAGAGAGATGATTTTCCACCAATTCGCTGAACAAAATAAACCAAGAGACTATCATATGTGCTTGCACATGTAGAAAGCTTAAGAACAAGAAAACTGATTTGTGTGATAGTGGTTTCTCTGTCAGGTGAATATATTTTTCCAAATGTATGCAGATCAGTGCTTTATATCTCAATAAAAATTATAGTAAGCCAAGAAAAAGATAAAATTTCAGGCTCTGAGAGAAAAATGAAAGGAATGACAGAACTTATACATACTATGCTACCTTTGGTATACAAAGACACAAATTTGAAGTTTTACTTATGTGGAGAAAAAAAACCAAACAAACAAAAAGCAAAATAAAGTGCTTTGGAAGTATAAATTATTTCTACTATGAAATGTGAGAAAATCAGAAAAGGTGCTAAGTCTGGGGATTAACCTGAGAGGCCCAGAGAATGGGAAGGGAGAGAGCCCAGTCATTGCACTTTTTAAATAATGTATGTTATGTATATTGTGCTTTCAAAAATATAAATAAATATAGTAATTAAAAAATTGTGTTGAATGTTCTAAAAAGACTCCGTGAAGGCAAATCACTAATATTAAATTGCAGTTTGGACAAACATAAAGGATTGAAGAAAAATCGTAAAAACCAAGACACATACTTATTTTCATTGCTCCATAAGTCATTTAAAATTTGATCCACTTTAAAATAAGTAAAAGTACGAGTCATTATGGCTGTGTTTAATGCAATAACCACAGGTAAATGCTGTCAGCCTTATAATACAAAAGGATAATATTTATTAAGAATTCAAATAGTGTCACAAATTAACTTCTGTAGATGTCATTAGGGCTCCAATTCGCATTTCTCTGCCCACTTCTTATCTCAGGCACAGGGGAAAAGGACAGACCCATGTAAGCCCTGGGTGAATAGGAGGGTCCTTAACTCACATAACAAGGTATTCATTTTACTCTTTCTGTGTAGGTGCTTTGGTTTTTCTGTTCCTGCACTTCTGCTTCTTAGAAGCACCTCAGGTCTCTTAATAAAATACTTGCATCAAAAGACTTGTTACTTTTGGTGTATCCTGAACTAAGTGCCATTTGTGGAAAGGTTAAGGTTTGTGTACACCATTTAGTGATGTCCCCTGTAGCCAGTGCTAATTCCTAGTTCTAATTTCATCAGATAAGAAATCCTACTTTTTCTCATCTTACAGAGATTGCCAAATGCAGATCTATGGACCAGTTACATCAGAATCATTTTGGATGCTTTCTAACAATGCAGATTTTTCAGGAGGAAAGTGTTTCATTCACTCACCTTAAGTATGCTAACTTGTGGGCTTTCCATAGATGTTCTTTATGAGGTTAGGAGGCTTTCTTCCACCCTAGTTTGTCCTGGGTTTCTATTATAATAAGGTGTTGAATTTTGTCAAAAACATTTTTTGGCACCAATTGAGATGATCATGTCTTTTTTGTTCTTTATTCTTTGTTACAATATATTGTTGGGTCCCCAATGTTGGGTCCCTCAATAATGATTAAAGGAGTGAGACTGATACAAAGCGAAGGTCAAGCAAAGCTTTATTTCGAGCCAAGCATCGAGAACCAAACCGACAGGCTGGGGCCACGCCTTTTACAGAGAGCACGTGAACCCTCCATGCCTCACAGACTAACTTTTATAGAGCAAAGGCCATGTGGTTGAGCCTGGCCACACACAGGTGGCCAATGAAATTGCAATACACAGAGAAAGCTGCACAGTCATGCTAGGTCACACACGGTGGCCAAATGAACTACAATTCACCCCATAGCAGCTATTCGAACTAGCCTATCACCTCAGTCAGAATGGGCGTCCAAAAGGCACCCCAAGGGCAGGGCCCATACCCCTTTGTAGCTAGGAGACAGTATGCACCCCCACTGATTGAATGTCTCCACCTGACCTGACCCACCCTTGTATTTGGGCTGTTATCTCCACTTGACCTGACCCACCCTTGTATTTGGGCTTTGTCACCTGGGACTGGTTTCCCAGACTTGCTTTTAAGTAAGTTCCCCTGGCGAGGGGGTGGGAGGGCAGGGTCAGTTTAAGTTTTACTGCATAAACAAAATGGCAGTTCAACCGGGGGTGGGGCCACTCTGGCTGAATAGGCCTTTACAATATTACTTAAATTAATTCTTTGATTTTAAACCACCTTGCATTTCTGGGATAAATCCCACTTAGAATGTATCATACTTTATGTTGTTGAATTTGGCTTTCTAATATGTTGTTGAAGATTTTCCATCTATTTGGTTTATCTGCTTTTTATTTGGTTTGTTATTTGGTTAGTGCCTTAGCTGGACTGACTGTTCAGTGGTTTCTCTTTCTACATAGCTTCTGATACCACTCCCCAGAAGTCCCAGCCCTGCACATGACCGTGGTCACCTTTGTATGAAACTGTTTTTGCTTTCTCTTTGACTCTCTCTTTTCCTTAATCTCTCTGTTAAATTGGCTGCCTCTGACACAATCACAACAGTTGTTAGCTTCCACTAACCACTGGCTAGTTGCCCTAATTGTTTTCAGCAATGCCCTGGTACATAAATCTCTCCACGGTCTGATCCAGTTTAATTCAAGTTTATTTACAGTGGTAGATTTTAGGCCAGTTTTTGAAGCTCCTTCCTACCCCAGGATGGCCTTTCTTGCTTTTCTTGCTTTTCTCCTTCCCTGGATTTCTCTGGTAACTATTAACTGACTATAGTTCGGCTTGTGGCTTTTGCAGAGCTACCAGCACCCTCTTAATTGCTTTTCTCTCCACTGTTTTCAATACCATCCTTAGGTGTGAGCTTCCCCATCTACTTTTCCAAATTAAGTTGGTTCCCTTGAGGAGAGCTTCAGAGCTCTCTGTTCTCACAGCCTGTCTCCCACCCTGGGCAAAGTCTCTGAGTCATGGGCGTAGGGCATGAGATCAATAGCCCACTTCTGAGTGATGCCTGTCTTCATGAGCAGAGCCCTGGGTAGGCTATCGGCCTCTGTTTGTCTTGGTTTGTCTGTACTGGTGTGGAATTCTACCCCATGAGCAGAATGTGGAGGTGGATGGGGCCACTCTTCTCACCCTACTGTTCCTGGAAGAGAGTTTCTGTCCTCTGTGGAGGTTGTGTGAAAAAGGATCTCTCAGCCAATCTTAGCAGAGGGAGCCCTGTGTCCTGAGTGGACTGGCCAGTAGAGCTTCTGTCATGCTGAGGTGGGTAGCACAGGACTCACATGCCACATTCTCTCACTGCTCTTACTGAGATTTAATAGATTTGAGCAAATGTTTCTCCATTTGCTGAATGCCCTTAAGATTATGTACAGAGATTTTAGGTTTTTTGTTTTTTGTTTTTCCTATCGTTTTCACTAATTATGGTTGTTTCACCAGAAAGATGGTCTGTGGGAGTCCTCGTGTCATCTTTTGGAAAATGAAAGACTCATTTTCTTTTCATTTTATGTGAAGTTTTGTTTGTTTCTGGCTTTCCTCTTGGGTTATTTTTTGCATACTGTCCCCCAAGAGCTCTGTTTTGCCTATAAAGTAGAGCATGGGAAATTTTATCAGAACCCACTATATTTTTACCAAAGACAAAGATAAATATGTATTTGTGTTAAAAGTTTTCAGTAGAACACTGGTTCTCACAGATTAACCATTTGTTGAGAAACACAGAGACTGAAGATGCAGTCATTTGTAATTTTGCTGAACTTCGAATTTGAATCACAAAGACTTGGAGGTTAATGCTCAGGAATGGATAAGTTTCTGAGAAAGCAGTCACCTAACATTTTCATCCAAGGGAGTTTTATTGTACTCTAGTTATCCACTTTTCTAAGGTGACAAATGAAATAAACAAAAGCTTTGTTTCTTTGTAAAATGTGGCCCTCTTTTGAGAAATAAAACTTGGTTATTTAAAGTATTGCAATGTTATAGGCAACATATCACTATCATAAATATTATGAGAAAGTCTGTATCTTATAAAACATTTTCACATTCTAGAATTTGGCCTATCAAAGATATGGGACAAGTTAATTTTTACATAGCTGGCTGTTTATTTACCCAGTGCTTTTTCTAGAAACAGGATCCATTGTGAATCTCTCTGAATCTCATATGCCAAGCAGAGGTCTGACCTATTGCAAATTTTTATTAAGCATATGTGAGAGTGACTTTATATCAAGATGCATGGGGCACCTGTGTGTGGCTCAGTGGTTAAGCTGCTGCCTATGGCCCAGATCATGGTCTCATGGTCTCAGGGTCCTGGGACCCAGCCCCACATTTGGCTCTCTGCTCAGCAGGGAGCCTGCTTCCCCCTCTCTCTCTCTGCCTGTCTCTCTGCCTACTTGTGATCTCTGTCTGTCAAATAAATAAAATCTTTAAAAAAAAGATGCAATACCTATTATATAAGGCAAACACAGCATATAATTTCAAAACAGATTTTTTTTTTCAAAAGTTCAAACCCATGAATTTCACAGATGACTAAAGGAGTTCATAGTTGGTTCTTCCTAGAAGACCTATCTTCTAAGAGCAAAAATATGTAACTTAGTTTCCTTTCCCATTCTAAAAACTATTTCACAGAAACACATACCTTATTGTAGCCCAAAGAAAGTGAATGGTAATTTTGTTTAATCAGTAATCTTTCTTATTTTTTTAAAGATTTATTTATTTATTCCAGAGACAGAACCTTGTGAGGGCTGGGGGCAGAGGTAGAAGGAAAGAGAAAGAAGGAGATTCCCCACTGAGCCCCAGGTGGGGTTCAATCTCACCATTCATGAGCCCACAACCTGAACAGAAACTAAGAGTCCCACACTTGACCAACAGAGACACCCACACACCCCATCTTTCTCACTTTCTTATGTCTGGAAAAACAAATGCTTTTGATTAGAACTTTTCTCAACTTTAATTTTTCACAAATAAGATGGTATTCTGAGTTTGAGTTTCATCTGCAAAGTCTTTTTTTTTTTTTTTAAATGGAGCTATATATGTTTTACATCCTGGATAATTTAATAAAATTTATATTTTAAATATATGAATTTAGGAGTGAAAGTAGATAGAATATGAATATAAATAAATATAGATAGATATAGAGATAGATAATCTGATATCTTGAGTTTCTAGTTCTATAAATAACCCCCAAATGGAGTTAAAACATCTGACAAAATTACCCCTATTTTTTATTAAATGACTTTGGTCATTACTTCATCCTCACTTATTTATGGCACAATGGGACTTTATCCAGCAGTTAACATTTGCACCATCTCTAAGCTCCAATTTCCTCGTATACATAAAGGGTATCATAAAAACCAAAAGTAAGAATTAAGTTAGGCAAGTGCGCAGGCGCGGCTGGGGCTGGACAGCTGCTTGAGGAATCCACTCTGTTTGCCCCGAGCCGCTGCCATGGCCACCTACGAACTGGTAGAGGACAGGGTGAGAGCACTTGGGACTGGGAACACTGCTTCAGCGGCTGGTACAACATGACCTGAGCCCCGCTGGCAGGAGGAGGCAAAGCACAATGGCCAGGCACTGAGAGATGCTCGCTAGGAGTTGGACACCTGCTTTACCCAAGTACAGAAGAGAGCAATTCAGACAGTGCTGGATGCCATTGACCAAATGTGGCTGCTGGTACTGAGGACTTGATGCCCCAGTGAGTGGCACCATGGGGCTCTAACCGGCCTCAGAAACTGCTGCCAAGCATGGCAAAGCCCAGGTAAAGATCTGGACATGCCCTAATGATGTCCCGCCACCTGAGATGGAGCCTGACATTCCACAGCAACATCAGTAAGGCTCACAAGTATGCAGAGCTCACCGAATATCAGCTATCCTCCTGTGATTGTCTGATGCACACCATTGCCAGAATTCTGCCCTTTTGAAATGAAGAAATACCCCAGATCAAGGAGGGAAAACAGTACAGATTGCAGCCTATGGCAACAGCCTTCTGTGCATTGTCAGGTGTCTGGAGGATCTTTCCAAAGAGGCTATCTCGGAGCTGCACCTGCCAATTGGTATTCCCATGGTATAAGAATTGGACAGGAACTTGAAGCCCATCAAGCCCATGCAGTTCCTAGGGAATGAAGAAGCAGTGGGTAAAGCCACGGAAGCTTCAACTGCCCAGCACAAGGCTGAAGAGTGAAGGAGAACAGGCAGACTCTTGCCCAAGGACATCCTCCCTACCCATCCCATTCCTCTGCACGTCTTCCTTGAACAAGTCACACTGACCACATCTGTAGGCATCTTAAGTTTTACCTGCAGACTGGGACCAGTGGCTCCTAATTTTGTTTAGCCATTTTGTCTCTTGCATCTGCTCCCTTCATATAATCGAATCAAAATGGCACTTCGGAAGCCCGGGCTTCAGTCCAAGTTGAGGAAAGACCTGATCCAAGAGTAGAGCATTAGTAACTCTGGGATTTTTGCTATTGCTTTGTTACTAAGGACCTGCTTGAGTTGGGGATAGGGAGGAGTCAGCTTAGGTGTGACCAATGAGAAACAAGAAAGCCTATTTGTGTTCCCAGGAACCCGTTCTCTACTACTCTGTAGCTTCTGTAGTCAAGAGACTGGGGGGCCAGGGGTGACTTTATTTATTTATGTATGTATGTATTTATTTATTTTTTTTTACTTATTTATTTATGTAGACCATGCACTGCCTTTTCTTTTTGTTGGCAGAATTCTCTCACCAGTAAGAATACAGCCCAGGGAAGGGACCCAAAGTATAAGGAAATCTCACTTTGTTTACAACTGGAGAATCAGGGTTCCTGCATTCGTTCTTGCTCTGTGCAGGGCATCGTGCTAGGAGCAACTGCTCTGCTACATCTCTTCTTTCTCCCTGGGGCTGGGCGGGTAAAAGTTCTGGTTCCAATGCTTCAGGCTGGAAGACTGAGCTTGGCACCTCTACCCTTTCAAGTACAGCAACAAAGAAGCCACCAGTGGTCTTGGGGAGGCCAGAGACAGTGTTCATCCCCCGAAAAAGTGCTGAGGATTCTGTGGGACCAAAATAGTAGGACAGGAGCTAGCCTGAAGATGAATGTAACTTGCATGGTGACTAAAATGATCATTTCACCTCTGACCCTAGAAGAACTGGCTCCAGGAGAGTGGGATCAATCTGAATGTTTTATGTATTGCATTTACTTTATACACACACACACACACACACACACACACACACACACACACAACTAAAACCTTTCTGAGATTTCTAGTGGCTGTTGAAATATTCCCACATGTGATCATCCCAAAATAAGTTATTCCTCATACCAACATGCAATGAGCAACTTGACTTCTGAGGCCTAGGAATTCATCCTAATGTGTTTTAGAATCCCTCTGCCCTATCTTAATGTTTTATGGCAGTGAAATGCCTCTTGATCATGTCTAAGTGTGTCTTTCACTGTATCTGTTTCTGATCATGTTCTAATTGCTTGGCCCTGCCACTTGGGCCCAGTACTCATTTTGAGTGTAACTGTACTAAATCTTTTTTCCAGATCAATATAATAAAGGAGTGATGTGTAATAAAAAAATATAAATGTATACACACACACACACACACACACAACCACACACAAGAATTGTTGGATAATATATGTGGTGTTTGTATCAGAGTACCTACTATATAATACACTATCAATAAATATTACCTGATATTACTTATTATTGTCATAATTGTAGGTATCCTTTGAAGGATCTGTTGAAATGTCACTTTCCAATTATTTTCATTAATTCCTGTAATGCCAACATAGCTGTAATTTGGGTTATTATCTCACTTTCAAATATCTCTTTCCATTTGTTCATTTGTTAAGAAAAAATAATTCAGGGATGCTGGGGTGACTCAGTCAGTTAAGCATGTGCCTTTGGCTCAGGTCACGATCCTGGAGTCCTGGGATTGAATCCCACATCGGGCTTCTCATTCCATGGGGAGTCTGCTTCTCCTTCTCCCTGCCATTCCCCGCTGCTTGTGCTCTTTCTCTCTCTTTCTCAATCTCTGACAAATAAATAAATAAAATCCTTAAAAAAAAAAAAAAAAGAAAAGAAAAAGAATTCAAACATTGACTTCCTGGGACAGAATAGCATCCCTACTCTTGGAACCTAGTTTATTCTGAGAAGTGCAGAGAATAAGAGAGAAATAAGAAGTAATGTTTATCATCTTTATTTTTAATTTACTGCATGTTCCAAATTTTCAACAGTTTAAAATAAAATAAATATTTTCCCATCATGAGTTTTTAACCCTGATATGAATATTCAATGGTGCTTTTATCTATATTTAAAATTCCCTTATTAAAATTTTTAGTGATCAATTTTTATAATATAGAAGAGATATATAGTAGCTTAACATATATAATTTACATATCATGTAATTCATACATTAAAATTGTACCATGTAATAATTTTTAGTACATTGGCAGAGTTGTGCAACCATCACCATAGTCAATTTTAGATTATCCAAAAACAAACTATTCTCATTAGCATTTACTCTCCATTTCCTTCTAACCACTCCCAGCCCTAAGCAATCACCACATTACTTTCTGTTTCTAGATATTTGCCTGGGCGAAACATACAAATAGATATTTCTTTCAATTGTTGTACATGAAACGCCTGTCCATTTATTGAGGGCTTTTATTTTTTAACAATGTTTTATAGTTCTCAGAGTAAAGTTTTATACATTTTTTGTTAAGTTTATCCCCAGGTATTTTACTCATTTTGATGCTAATGTGAATTAAGTTGTTTTCTTAATTTTTGAATGGCTCATTGATTGAATATAGAAATACTGTTGTTATTTTATATTGATCTGAACCCTACAAAAACTTGCTAACATGTTATTTAGTTCTAATCATTTCTAGTGCAATTATTATATTTTTAAATGAACAGGGTCATGTCATCTCAAAATAGAGATAGTTTTAATTCTTTCTTTCCAATCTCGATGACTTTTATTTCATTTTCTTTCCTAATTTCCTTGAGTAGACTCTCCAGTACAATGTTGAATACCAGTGGCAGGAGTGGTTATCTTTGTATTGCTCTTGATCTTAGGGGGGAAACTATGTAGTCTTTCGTCATTACTTAATATCAAACTTATGATATTAGCTGTGAGTTTTTCCATGGATTTTCTTCACCATGCTCAGGAAGAGTTCTCTCGTGCCTGGTCTGTGGTATATTTTCATGATAATAAGGTGTTGGATTTTGTCAAATGCTTTTTTCTGAACCTATAGAAGCTCTATTGGTATATGTATTTATTATATAATAAATATATGTAATATATTTATTATATAATAATAATAAAATATAATATAAATTATAAATATAATATATATTTATAATTGTTACAATTTTTTAATAGATGAGCCACTTCTATCATAATCAAGTTTCCCTCTTTATCTCTAGTCACATTTCAGTTAGTTTGTTTTAAAATATATTTTGTCTGGTATCTGTGTGGCCACTCGAGCTTTTCTATGGTTGCTGTTTGGATCATACATGTTTTTCTGTCTTTATTATATTTCAACTTAAATATTCATATTTGACTCTAAAGTGCATCTCAGGTAAAGAGCATACAGACTATGGATTGCTTCATGTCAGTTTTGATATAGTTAGATATGTTCATTATTCTATTTTTTTGTGTTATGAGACCACAGCAAAGCAGACTTAAGCAGAGCCTTGGAAAAGCAGTTGTGTACCTAAAGGTCCACTCCTGGTCCTGCCCTGCCCCACAACTCATCAGTGATGGATGATACACATGTGAATCCATCCACAGGGTATTTTTTAATATCCTTTTATCAAGAGTGGACTCCCTGGAATAAGGCCAGAATATGCCACTCCAAAATATGCCCTTTTGGCACAAGGATTATCTGGAGCTCATTACTTGGAGAAATCTGCTGATGTAGAAGAAGCTCTGAAAAACAGAGCATAGGTGTCCTTGTATATGGAAATTTTACACTATAAAGGAAATTTCCATTTATATAAGTGTTTCCCTTTTCTGCATCAAAGAGGAGGAGGACTTAACGACTCTCATGAGTGGAAAAGCAGACTTAAATTTGTATAACAAACTGTCACCAGCTAAACCCCAAGACTTGACCTTTAAAGGTCACCTGCTTGTGCCCACAAAAATTTGTCCCCAATTTTTCCTTACACTCTTCTTTCCACCTTATTTCTTTACTCAGGCAAAGGACCCTAAGGGCATAACATTCCATTTTGGAAACCAAAACTACCCCTCAAGCAATAACAACTACCGGCAGGAAGAGCTCTGGTGGTCCAGACCACTGAGACCACTTTGAACTAAATCCCTGACTCATGTCTTCTCAGATGGACCATGGCGTGATCATTGGGATGACCAACAATTACCCTTACCTCATTTTAGTATTAAATTCTCTGCCCAAGGAGGAGCACAAGCCTCATTTATGTAACACAAAAGGTATGTACAGGCATGTTTCCTTAAGGTGCATAAGTGGCCTTATGCATACAATGATAAAGCTTCCCCATCTAAATATTCATCCTAACCCTAAATAAAAGGAATTCATTCACCCTTCTCATCTTTGGGAGATATCCCTCATAATCTCCTTATTTGCTGCAAATAAAGTTTGCTCTGTGAGAAAACTAACCTGGTGTAGTTTCTATCTCTGACTCACCAAGGAGCAAACTCATGTTGCTTCAGTTATAAAACCTTACTAAAAATTTCTGGTTTACCACATATTTCCTGATCATCTTCCCATAACTTACCTCCTCTTCTCCCAACAGAAGTCCAAAATTCTTTTTCCTTCATCTGGCTGGCCTAACATGGTTTGTAAGCTCCCCCTACATCTGAATACCTCATGAAGCTTCATTTTTCTTTGACAATCCCTGCTTGTGAAAACTAGAGCAGGCCTTATCCAATTAGGCCAAAAAGCCCTGATGCTTGCTCACAGGTACACTAGAGCAAATGCTTTTTGCTGTCAATCAGCATCCAGGCACCCTAAGTTATGTCCAGGCACCCTAAGTTCTGTCCACAGGTTTAGGACTTGTGGGGGATAAACCAAGTTTCAGCAGGGACTTACATGGGACTCACAGCAATGCCAGCTCCACCCCACACCATAATACACCACCATCTTCCCTACAGCCAGACCTCATCAAATAACAGCCTTGCCAATCAGCACAGGGCTGAGAAGGCCACTGATGAGAGATACCGGGAAGACATGACTCCCACAGAGGTGCTAAGTATCACACAGGCACAGGGGTTTGACTCACATGGTTTTCCCCCTCTGCAATAGGACCACTGAGGGGTACTCTAAGCTCTAAGAAGATGGCCTGTTGGGATCTAGCAACACCTGTTCACACAGGCTGAGAGGTCTTGGAAAACTGAGGGCAGGAGGTACCCAGAAGTAAAGTGTGCATGCTATGGCCACTCTAACCCAACACCAGTCACCCTGGATGTGTACCTGGGTCTGCCACGAGTACTTGTGAGGCACAGGTGAGGACCACAGGGCCTATCCTGCTCCAACACAAGGAGCTAATCCCCCTGTCACCAGGTGATCTTGGAAGCCATCCTAGTCTGAGCAGGGCTAGGTAGGACAGAGAAGACCAGGGAATCACAGTCATCACCAGACAGGCTTCTTGTCTCATAAGGAAAGCAAGGCCATCTGGGTCTGACAGTACCAAATATTCACATCTCGTCATCAAAGCAGCAGCATAAGAAACAGTGCTCCAGGAAGACAATAGGGTAGGCCAATGTAGGCCCTATGCAAATGCCAAGAGGGATTGGCTGGTAGGAGCTAACTGCATTTATGATAGTTACTATGACTCAGGTTCCCAGTCCGGGAATTGTAGATTGAGGGACCCCAGTGGGGAATTCTGGGGGACTTCTAGTAGTACACAATTTCATCCCATTCCCAAACCTAGCTATCTGTTTTCCTGAACCTGAACAGAAACTCCTTAGCCTGGCCATCTTGGGCATTGCAAAAGTTCGCTGATGAGGAGCACTTTGCAGAAATGATTCTCAGGAGGCCTTGAGATTCATCCATGCAGGGCCTCAAAGGTCTGCCCCAAACAACCTTTACTTCTCCACATCACAGGTACAGCACAAGGAGCCAACAGCTCCAGCAAAGTGGACTGCCAGGCTGGACCACCCCAGTACATACAGGCCTAGAGGTTCCTGGGGGGCCTGATGGCAAGGGGTAGCAGAAGCAAAGTGTGCAGGCCTGGGTGCTCCAAAGCCATAGTGGGATCCCTGGGCTTGGCTCCCACCTCAGGGCATGTACTTATTGACTGGGATGTAGGTGGGAACTTGTGGGGAACACATGGGTCCAAAAGGGCCTTCTCTACTCTCAAACATAGTGGCTCACTCTTCTGACACCAGAATTCCTGGGACCTTAGAATCCATTCTGGGCCTAACCAGAGCTATCTCAGGTGTGAGATCCTGGGAATCATGATTGCCTGATAGGACTCTAGTCCAACCAGGACAGGAAGTCCATATGGGATCTGACCATTTCCACCATTCTAATCTTTTTTCTAGTGGATTAGTGTGAGGAAAGGCTGCCTTGGAAAAGATGTGTGGTGAGCAAGGGTGGGCTTTATCTAATACCTGGGGTGGGCCTGACGCCTGGGACAGGGACACAGAGCAAGGTGCAATGTAAGAGCCACTGTGACTCAACACCCAAGAATCCAGGCACTAGTTCCTAGGTCTAGGGATTGTAAAGATAGACTGATTCCCCATCGGGGACTTGCATGGGAATCACAGGAATGCCCAGGTACCTCTCTCCAAAAATGAGTTACCAGTTCTCTGAAGCCAGGTCTCATGGCGACTGCTTAGCCTTGCCACCCCTTGCTGGCAGAGAAGTTCAGTGATGAGAGACCCCCAAGGGACCTGATTCCCACAGGTGTGCTTTGCATTCTCACCTAAATGCCCTGTCCTTCTTGTCTTTGGAAGTACAGTGTGGGGCACCCCTGGCTATAAGAGGATGGACTGATGGGCTGATGGGCTGAAGTGACCTCTATTCACATAGGTCTAGAGGTCTGGGGAATCTGAGGACAGGAGATTGGTGAAAAGCAAGCATGTACGACCTAGCCTCTCCAAACCCAAAGGCAGGATCCCCAGGAAAGATTGGTCCCAAGTTCGTGGCTATGTCAGGATAGTTAGGGCAGTGACAAGTAGGAACCTATAGGGAAAACAAGGGGCTGCCAGGTCTCTCTGGCTCCAAAACAGAGTAGTTAATTTCCCTGTCAGCTTATCTCTCAGGATATCTGAACAGGATCATGAAAGCCATTGCAAGCCCAACCACTGTTAGGTGGGATGGGAGACACCTGGGTATTATGACTGCTGGACAGGCCCTTATGCGGTGTGGCAGTAACCACCATTCAAACCTCATCAGCGCTGCTGTGCAGAGAACCACCGCTCCAGAAGAAGGCCAGGTGGGCGAGAGCAGGCCTTGTCCATCAAGTCAAGAAAGCTATACCTGTCAACTGGTGTGCAAAATCCACAATCACACATCCTGAGACCAGTTGCCCAATTTGGATTGTGGGTATAGCCCAAGAGTCTAGTAGGGACTTCTGGAGGACACACAGTGATTCCAAACTGACTCTTGATCCCAAATAGCATTTCCTGTTCCCCTGAAGCCAGATTTTACAAGGTATCCTGAGTTGTGCCATCCTGGGCCTGGTAGGGAAGTTTACTTGTGAGAAAAACATGGGAGACCTGCCTTCCTGAGAGGCGCTGATTAACTCCCAGTGCAGGAACACAGGGACACAAGGGGTCTGATTCAAAGGACCTTCCCCTCTCCACATCAGGAGTATAGTGTGGGGTATCCCCAGCCCCAAAAACATGGCCTGCTGGGCTTACGGGGTGCCGATTCACACATGCCAAGAGGTCTAGAAAACCTGAGGACATGGGATAGTTGCAGAGAAAATTTCACATGTGGCAGGTACTCCGCTCTGTCAGCCAAGCTCCCTGGGATTCATTATAGAGGCCCAGAGGTCCTGGAAACCTGAGGGCAGGTAGTACCTGTGGAGTGAAGTGTGCATGGGCCAGCTGCTCAATCCTGTCAGCAAGGTAACTTGGGATCAGTGCCTATGTCAGGTCATCAACATGAGGAGTCCTGGAGGTCAAATGGGGCTGCTGCAAATAGTCCATCCTGTTCCAACCAGTAGCTAACCCTTCTTGCCAGATCTTGTAAGTTTTAAGACCAGATATTGCGAGATAGAAGCCATTCCAGGCCTAACTGTAGTCCCTAACTAATGTGGGATAGAAGATACCCAGGAATTATGGTTCCCCAGACAAGCTCTTAGTCCCATAAGGACAGCTGGGCCAAGTTAGTAAATAACTTGTTTTGGGCAGCAAAATCATGCTCAGAGACTGAGTTTGTCTTTATAATTTATTTAACACAGGTTTGCTGTGGGAATTTCAGAAGTCAATAGTATACAGGATAATGTCAGTTAATAAGCCAGTAAATAAGGGCACCTGGGTGGTTTCATTGGTTAAGTGTCTGCCTTCAGCTCAGGTCATGAACCCAGGGCCCTGGAATAGAGGCCGACATTAGGGTCCCTGCTCAGAAGGGAGCCCGGTTCTCCCTCTACCTCTGCCTCTTTCCCCTGCTCATGCTCTCTTTCTTTCTCTGTCTCAAATGAATAAATAGAAAAATCTTAAAATAAAAAAAAAAAAACAAGCCAGTAAGTAAGTAACATTCCAGGTCAAGGATAGATTAATCACACTGTTGTTCCAGGCAAGGGTTGATGAAAAGAATAAAGTCCAAATTTAGCTGAGGTTCACCTTTATATGAGTTGGTCCTTGGGAAAGGACATTGCTAGGGAACAAGCATGATAGTTCTGACCAGGAGGATGGTCTTCCTCAAGGGGCCACACTGCACAGCTTTCACTCCTGCCAGTAAGGGAGTGACCCTTAGTGCAGGGGTGCTGAACGCCCCTCCTGCCATCAGCAAAGAGTTGCCCAGCACAGACCAAACACTTTAGAGGGTTCTCACAAACTCTCTGTATTTATAGTCTAAATGGACCCTTGCCACAATTGCCTCTTCATGTTTTTATTGGTAAATGCTGGCAGGCCCCTCAGCAGCTGAGCTACTGAGTTCTAAACAGAACAGTGAGATGATAACATCCTGACACAAAACACGTCACTATTTTATCAAACCCTTTTTCTTTGTCTTTGTTATAACCAAGTGGGTTAAAACAACTTCACCTAAGTTATAAACCAGTAGATTTGAAATCCTATCAGACCAATACACAATAGTATCCACCTCCACTCAAACCCCCCTGCTACCAGTATGGCAGTGTGGAGAGAGACCACTCCAGAAAAGACTGCTGGGGAGGCTAGAGCAGTTCTGATGCTTGCAGGTAGCTGCGGGGTGGCACACCCGGAGTCCTTCAGCCACTGGACACAGCATTCGGGTGCCCTGGATCAGACCCAGGATTTGGGATCGGTGGGGATGGACAAGGCTTCTGGTGGGGGCTCCTGGCTGTCTCACAGCAATGCCAAATTCTGCCCTGCTCCAAAATAATGTTTGCTGTTTTCTTGAAGCTAGAGATCATGAAAATCCTGGAGGCCGGCCACCCTGGGCAGTCAGAAAGTGCACAGATGAGAGACACCTAGGGGATGTGATGCCCAGAAAAGCCCCCAGCCACAGGGCCACAAGGGGTCTGACTCAGATAATCTTCCCCTCTCCACATCAAGAGTGTAGTGTGGACACCCCTAGCTCCAGGAAGATGGCCTGCTGGCCTGAAGTGGCTCCTGTTCACCATAGCTTAGAAGGGCTAGAAACCTGAGGGTAGGAGGTATCCAGGAGCAAAGTGCACATGTGCTGGCTGCTTTGAGCCTGCAGGCAGGCCTCCCTGGGAATAGTCCACGGGTCAGGGCCCTGACAAAATGAGTTAGGGCAACAGCTTGGGACGTGTTGGGAATGAGCCTGCCTGTTTCTTCTAGTTCCAAAACAGAATAGCCAATTTGCCTGACACCAGATCTTGTGGAAACTTGGAACGTACCTCGCTCCATCTTGGAAGTCGTTTAGGGCCTTGATCATTGGTATGTGAGATGGGAGATAACTGGCAATCATGATTTTCACACAGGCTTCTCATCCTGTAAAGATATAACCACTGTTTAAACCTTCTCATTAAAGCAACAGTGTGGAGAAACGCGGCTCTAGGGAGATAGCTGGGGGGAAAAGGCTGGGTCCTATTTGAGAGGCCATGAGGGCTAATGCCTGCTGGCAGGCTTAGAGGAGATACACAGAGGCATGAGCCTCTGTGACTCAGCAGCTAGGTACCTATGGATAGGTCCCTGGGTCTGGGAATTGCAACGATATGTGAAAGTTCCAGGGGTGATTTGGAGAACTCAATTTGATGCCAAATTACACCCCATTCTAAAATTAGTTTCCTGCTATCCTGAGGCCACATGTCATGGGAATCTCTAATCCTTGCCATCCAGGGTTGAACCAGGAAGTTCACTAATGAGAGCACCTGGGAGACATGACTCCCACAGAGGCACTGAGTATTCCCTAGCCAGTTACAGGGCCACATGGGGTCTCACTCAAAAGACCTTCCCATCTTCATATCAGGAACACAGTTCCAGGACCCCCATCCAGGAAGATGTCCTGCTGGGTTGAGGTGGCACCTGTTCACATAGGCCTAGAGGTCCTGGAAACCTGAGGACAGGTGGTACCAGGAGCAAAGTGTGCATGTGCCAGCGACACTGACCTGGCTGCTAGGCCTCCTGGAACTAGTTCCTGGGTCAGGGCCATGTAAGAATAGTTAGGGCAACAGGTGAGGTCATGTGAGGGACACACAAAACACCTCTACAGAAACCGACAGAATGAAAATATGTTTTTAAAATGATGAAATGATTGTCAAGTGATTAAGTTTATTCTCATTCACTGAAATGGATTGATATGCTGTATCTCCTGATTTGATGCAAATGGAAGACTACAAATCAATTCTTACCAAAGTGTTCCTACCAAAGTGTTAATCTGAATCATTGATAAATCCAGATTTTGGAATAATTTAAAAACATTAAAGATATGCCAATGCATAGATACCACATACACTGTTACACTCTCAGGATGGAATGAGGTGTTTTGGAGCAATGACCAATTAAAATGTTGGCAATAAATAAATCTTTCAAGTGGAAAAAAATGTCTCAGAGAAATAATATTAGTTGTGTGTTCAGCTTCTAAAACCAGAATTAAAATTAAGAGAAATAGAGCAAATTTAAGAAACCCGTTTAGAAAATAACTGTGGGTATGGTTACTGATACACAGAGTTGATCGTAATCAAATATGTGATGAACTACCTAAGTCTCTGAGAGTTTTCTTGCCTAAAGGATCCATCAGCTGGGACTAAAAGAGAATGTGATTATGTAAGAATTAAAAGAACCATTGGTTCCTAGCCTTCTATGGGCAAAAATAGCAGTCTGGAAAACTGCTTAGTCCCCAAGGAGGAAATATGTCCCAATGTCTATTTCACAGGCAGCCAAAGAGGATAAAGTAAAAGGAAGACTTTCTCATGGTGGGACTGGAATCATGGAGATCAAGGCCCTCCAGGAAGAAAAATTAAAACCTAAACAAGGCACAACCCCACCTTCTGGATGGGGGCCTCCAAAATGTCTGCACTAAGGAACATTATCCTTGAGCTCTCCTTTAGGAAGAGGTGAGAATATGTTGTCTTTGGGAAGGACAATGAGCTAGATATGTAGTAACTGTACAGTTTTAGTTGTAATTAGTGCTACTTGTCAAATAGTTCTGGCTTTTAGCCCTTTGAGAAAATGATAGGATTTCATTTCCTTTTGATTGGGTGGGGTCATGTGACTTGTTTAATGGCCAAATGGTTTGGAAGAGTATTAATGCGTGTCTCTGCCTGACCAGGACACTTAATTACTCCTGCAAACTCTCTGGAACTTTTGTTTTTCTTTTCCCCATGATGGTCAGCTGGACACTGGATGTCTATAAGGAATAAAAACTCCCCTTCACCCCATCCCTGGCCTCCAGATATCTCTTCAAAATGGGTATTTTACTTAAGTAAGAAATAAACTTCTGTGTTTAAGCTACCAATATTTAGGGTTTTTTTAAGATTTTATTTATTTATTTGACAGAGAGAGAGAGAGAGATCACAAGTAGGAAGAGAGGCGGGCAGAGAGAGAGGAGGAAGCAGGCCCCCTGCTGAGCAGAGAGCCCGATGCTGTGCTGGATCCCAGGACCCTGGGACCATGACCTGAGCCGAAGGCAGAGGCTTTAACCCACTGAGCCACCCAGGCGCCCCTATTTAGTATTTTTTTTATTAAATTTTTTATTTATTTTCAGCATAACAGTATTCATTGTTTTTTTCACCACACCCAGTGCTCCATGCAATCTGTGCCCTCCCTAATACCCACCACCTGGTTCCCCCAACCTCCCACCCCCCGCCCCTTCAAAACCCTCAGGCTGTTTTTTTCAGAGGCCATAGTCTCTCATGGTTCACCTCCCCTTCCAATTTCCCTCAACTCCCTTCTCCTCTCCATCTACCCTTGTCCTCTATATTATTTGTTATGCTCCACAAATAAGTGAAACCATATGATACTTGACTCTCTCTGTTTGACTTATTTCACTCAGCATAATCTCTTCCAGTCCTGTCCATGTTGCAACAAAAGTTGGGTATTCGTCCTTTCTGATGGAGGCATAATACTCCATAGTGTCAGGATCAAAACCACATTGATATACCACCTTACACCAGTTAGAATGGCCAAAATTAGCAAGACAGGAAACAACGTGTGTTGGAGAGGATGTGGAGAAAGGGGAACCCTCTTACACTGTTGGTGGGAATGCAAACTGGTGCAACCACTTTGGAGAACAGTGTGGAGATTCCTCAGGAAATTAAAAATAGAGCTTCCCTATGACCCTGCAATTGCACTACTGGGTATTTACCCCAAAGATACAGATGTAGTGAAAAGAAGGGCCATCTGTACCCCAATGTTTATAGCAGCAATGGCCACGGTCGCCAAACTGTGGAAAGAACCAAGATGCCCTTCAATGGATGAATGGATAAGGAAGATGTGGTCCTATTTAGTATTTTTTTAATTATTTTTTCTTACTGTAGTCCAGTCCTACTCTATGCTGAATAATACATGGGTTCTCTGTTTCCAAGGACCTTTTATCTGGGTAGCAAGATACATATGCCAATGAATAGATGTTATATGAGTCAGGACCCCAGAAGAAAATAGATTTCACCCCCAATGTTCAAGTGAAGATATTTAAAAGTAGGGAGTACTCACAGAGGTATGTACAGAGTAAATGATCAAACAAAAGATGATAAAGTACACCAAGACTAGTGAGAGCAGGAAGCCATCACTACACTTGGGGTTGAAGGGACAAGGGGAGGAAATAGAGATATTGAAACCAGGTAGGAGCTGGTGCTTCAAAGGAAGACTGCCTGGGAACTCTCTCTTACAGAAGGAGGCATGATTGAAGCAAGGGAGGAGACAAGAAACACCAGATTTCTTTCTCCTGCTACCGTACCTACTGCCTCCTACCTGGCTGGCCAAGAATCTGGGGAAGACATTCCACATGGGTTAGCCTTCCTGAGTGTGGAGAAGAGTAGAGAAGAAGTCATGGGTAGGGTCATAGGGAAGCTCTATTTTTAATTTCTTGCACTACTGGGTATTTACCCCAAGTTACAGATGTAGTGAAAAGAAGGGCCATCTGTACCCCAATGTTTATAGCAGCAATGGCCACGGTTGCCAAACTGTGGAAAGAATCAAGATGCCCTTCAACGGATGAATGGATAAGGAAGATGTGGTCCATATACACTATGGAGTATTATGCCTCCATCAGAAAGGACAAATACCCAACTTTTGTAGCAACATGGACGGGTCTGGAAGAGATTATGCTGAGTGAAATAAGTCAAGCAGAGAGAGTCAAGTATCATATGGTTTCACTTATTTGTGGAGCATAACAAATAATATGGAGAAAAGGAGAGATGGAGAGGAAAAGGGAATTGAGGGAAATTGGAAGGGGAGGTGAACCATGAGAGACTATGGACTCTGAAAAACAACCTGAGGGTTTTGAAGGGGCAGGGGGTGGGAGGTTGGGGGAATCAGGTGGTGAGTATTAGGGAGGGCACGGATTGCATGGAGCACTGGGTGTGGTGAAAAAACAATGAATACTGTTATGCTGAAAAGAAATAATTAATTAATTAATTAATTAATTAAAAAAAAAAAAGAAGTCATGGGTAGGGAATGGGGAGGAATTGGTCAGAATGACCTTGTGGGTGCTCTGATCAAGGATTTAGAGTATCAGGTGGGATACTTTCATAAAAGCCATAAATTCTGTTGAAACAAACCTTATTTTTTTTAAATTTTTATGCTTAAGAAACACTTGTGTAGAGCAATAGCATTATCTTTGTGAAATGATTTCTAACCAACTCAGAATTATAATTGCTTGATTAATGATTGTTGTGCTACATGTCTAAGCTAATTGGAAAAAAAAAAAGATTTAAACATGTTCTCAAAATATGCATTCCTGAATATATTTTGTAAAAAGAAGCTCAAGAAGCTGTACAGAAAAAAAAAAAAAAAGAGTAAAAAATCTAAGCATTTGCAATCAATGCACTTAGAGACAAAAACCTTCTCTTAGATTATTTCGCATGTTCACTTGCCAACTAACTTCACAACAGCCCTATGAGACCCTATTGGGCAATAGTGTTGTTGGTACATACACCAAAGAATTGCCATTTTAATAACTAGTAAGAAAATCTCTGTCTTTCTACTTTGGAAAGCAGTCTAAACTCTTGACCACATGTGAAAATGACCTGCCAGGAGTCCAAATATTAAAATGAACACTGTCACACACATTAATTCAGACAAGTCACCACCACAAAACAGTCAAATTGAAGTTCCCTAGTTATTGTAGAATTATAATATAGTTTCTAAGGATTGATGTTCAGATGAGAAACAAAAAAGTTGTTATAATAAATTGTTGTGAATAAGTTGTTAATAATAAATTATTTGTAAATTGTCCCTAGAGTTGCAAAATATATTAGCCAGAATATGACACAGTATTTGGAAGTTCCTCTAAAGCTATGTCCTTTGGAAATTACACAGTTGTGAATAAGGCATTGCTCCCTTTTCCAAGTGAGGAATAAATGAGCCAGGATGAATGATTCCCTGTGTCTTCTTTGTTCTTCATATTGGCTCTTTCATGTTCCCACTGATAGGTATAAAAAGCATATTTCAGCAGCAGTGTTCTAATCAGCAGTGGCATTCCTGTGACTGTGGGCCATGGTCCCAGTTGCATGTGAAATAAGGTGCACTGTTCCTGCTATGGGGAGAGGCCATGCCTCTGCTCAGGATGTTTGTTTTTCTGACTTCCCCAAGTGTAGTTAGAGTTACTTCTGAAATATCATTTCAGCCTGATGAGACACAGACATCTTGTGTAAGCTCTTCCTTACTTTGGTTCCCTAAAGACTTCCATGCCTTGCTCTCCACATTTGTGGGATATGTCTGGTGATACAGAGAAGAGGTACCTAAAGTCCGGCCTCTCAATTTCAGGCTATGTTTAGAAGTGTTTAAGGTATCTGATCTCACAGACTTTCAAAATAACTGCATTGCTTGCAGATTTTAAATTCTTTTAAAAATCTTTTTAGGATTTCAAATGTTGGGTGACCAATTGTTTGCCCTCCTGGTCTCAGATGAAAGTTTATGAAGAGAAATGGGAAAAGGCAGGGATAGGAGGTGATCGAAATGAGTCAGGTAACAGAAGAAGATGAGTTAGTCTGATCCCTGAATTAATACTTCAGGGCTATGCAGAAGCATTTTCTTTCCTTACTTCTGCTTAAATTCAGAATTTTTACCTCTCTAAAAAGATACTTAAAATCCTTTTATTCCATATTCATCTTATATTTCATGATCATTATTCTTTTCCATTTGAAATAATTTTACTTCAATTTTCAACTTGCTTCCCATCCATTGTTTATTGAATGTATTTTGAGAACTATCCTATATTATTTTGAGAGGGTTCTTTTTTATTTTCCACCAACTAATTTTTAATGATTTATTTTTCTGACAGACAATTTGCATTTGCATCGTTTGCCTTATAATTGCTCCTTTTTTTTTCCACTTCATATTCATCTTATTTTCATTCTTCTTAGTCTTCCCTAAAGATGTTTCAAGCTATATTTGTCCAATATTAAAAGATGGTATCTCCTCAGGTTAAGATTAATCATATTTTCAGTATCTTTGGATTTAAAGCTGTTACCTTTATTTTTAAACATAAGTGAATCCTAAATGTAATAGAAATTCTTAGCAGAAGCTTACAAATATTAAATACACTGGCAAGAGAATAAGTTGATATTGTATTTAAAAACTACATGTGGGCAGGACTTCTGGCATGGAGGAATCACAAGTCAATGCATATGCTTTCACATAAAAAGCAACAAAATACTAAATAAATTAACAAATCATTTTTACAGAACTCTGGAAATGAACCAAAGGCCAACAACAATCTTAAGAGCATTTATTGAGGAAAAACTACCAAACCTCAGTAGGAACAGGGAGGTTTATAGCATTTTAATTGTTCACTTTCCACTCCTCTCCCTTGTCCTTAGCCGTCTTGAGAACTAGGAGCCTGGTAGCACAGGATGGGACAGGCCAGGCCTGGAACACTTGAAAACCCCTATCCCCAGAGTATTGCTACTATTTGACCTGTTGAAGCTCCTTAGAAAAGCTACATTCACATAGTGTTTTCATTATTTGATCTGACTCAGAGTTTGGCCTTTTGAAAAGCTTTGTCCCTGGGGCAATTTTTGAAAATATTCAGCTGCAATTGTTTAACACTGGCAGCTGCCTAAGGCCAATACCAGTTTGTGCAAACAAGTGCGCAGCCAAAAATTTTAAAGAATGATCTGGGGAAAGAGATGTTCAAAGAGGGCTTTTAAAAATGCAAATACATTCCTGGGGTATAGAAGGCCATGTGCATATACAAGAAAGTCCTGAGCAGCCCCAGTCACCTCTAGCTGACCTTGAGGCTTTGTTTAAGCAAACTTGAAAGTTAAGGAGTAATTGTCAAGAGTACTTGAATGTCAGAACTCTAGCTCTGTCTCAAACACACACATGCACACTCACACCACCTTGGAAAGGTGTAGAAGACTCACTGGCCCTAGGCATCTAAGGAAATCACTGAGCAATCATTAACTAAAAATGAGGCTAACTGAGCAGAGACGTGAGTGATCACATAAGACAGGGAATGCAGACATCATAGACTTAAACCAAGAAAGTCAATAAAGAAAAATAATAAAACAGCAATAACCACAAATCCTGCAGGGGTATGTGTGTGTGTTTGTGGGGAAGAGGTGCATGGGAATTTAATTTCCAGAGTTACAACATTATGTTATCTAAATGTCCAATTTTCAATAAAATATTTTAAGACACACAAAGAAATAGACATTATGGCTTCCAGACAGCAAAAGTGGCAGTTGGCAAAGATGTAAAAGGAGAATATTATGAACCAGCATGAACTAATAAACACCTTAGGGCCCTCCAGCCAGTAGCAGGGTATATAATATTTTCCAGTACACCTGGAATAGTCCCAGTATAGACCATTCAACTAGGCCATAAACCAAGTCCTAATACAGGTAAAAGGATTGAAATTATATAAAATATATAAACATATTCTAATAGAATTAAATTAAAAATCAATAACAGAGGGCAATTTGGGGAGATCATAAATATTTGGAAATTAAACAGTAGTTTTCTAAGCAACACAAACCACACATGAGCGAAAGAAGAAATTGCCAGATAGATAAGAAGCTTTTGTTTAAATGAGAGCAAAATAGAGCATATCAACATTTAGGGTATATGGCTGAAGCAGGATTAGTTTTTCTAAAATGCTTTAAATGTCTATATTAGAAATGAAGAGAGATCTGAAATCAATAATCTGTCCCCTTTAGAATATTGATGAATGGCTAAATAAATTGTGTTATATCATTATAATGAAATATTATATGGCTATAAAAAGAAATAAAGTACTGCTGCATGCTATAAGATTGATGAACTTCAAAATCATTTAGGTAAAGTGACTGAAACCAGATACAAGAGACAACATATGGTATGAGTCCACTTAAATGAAATGTCCATAAATGAAGATTTACAGAGACCAAAAGTAGATTAGTGATTGCTTGGGGAGAGGAATACAAACAGATAGTACCTGTACATTAACATGAGAGATCTTGGTACGGGGAATGGAAATGTTCTAAAACTGATTTACAGTGATGGTTGTAGCACTCAGTAAAGTTTCTAAAAATCATTGAATCATACATTTTAAGGTAATTAATTTTATAAGACATGAAATATACCTCAATAAAGCTGTTTTTAAAAAGCTACTTATATCTATGAAAAGATAGATAGTACCTGTAGTGTCACTTCTAGGTGTCTCCCTCTAAAAATATTTTTTTTTTAAAAAATGGAAATGTAACTCTGTCAGCAATAATTAGTTTACAGCCATTCCCTTTGTACATTATGATGTGTAAGGTTAGATTTTTTTAAAAATAGTTAATCAGTGAAGCAACCAACTTAACAAAAGAAAAAAAATAATTAATGACATAAAATCAAATCTATTGAAATGTCTGCCTGGTAGAGTATATAGAGTATACTATAATTCTTATACAAAATAATAAACAGCAAGAGAATCAAAATTTTGAAATCTCAAATTGTTTTTCATTTTTGTATTCATTATTTATCGCTGCATATGAAACCCACCTACACACCAACCTCTCATTTCTTTAAGGAATGTTCATGCACCGCTTCCATGGAATGGCCTCTTTACTCAAAATTGCGCCACTTCCAAAATCACCAATTCCAGAATTCCACTCTCTGATTACAAACCTCCATCCTTTCAACTCTTTTGCTTATCTGATTCCTTAGATCTGTTCTTAAATCTTAAAAGATTTTGATTTATTGAGTCTTCTGAGTTCTCCCTTCTACCAGCCTTCTTATTTCTTTTCTCTTGAATTGTCATTGGTCATTATTTCAATAATATATCTGTTGTACTAGTAAAGATTAGGTTTAGATTGATAAAAATAAAAATAAAAATACCAACATGATAGTCGTTTATTTTTCTCTAACTGTTTAAAAAAAAAGACAATTAAAAAAAATTTTTTTCCAGTGTTCCAAAATTCATTGTTTATACATTGTTATACACCCAGTGCTCCATGCAATACATGCCCTCCATAAGACCCACCACCAGGCTCAACCAACCCTCCACCACCCACAAAACCCTCAGTTTGTAACTGAGAAATAAAATCACTGCCAACATAAAATTCTATGCACAGCACAAATGCCATTCAAAAAAAAAAAAAAAGTTAAGTGAATTGCATCAAAAAGAGTAAAACATCGAGGAATAAATTTAATCAAGGAGGTAGAAGACCTGTACACTGAAAACTATAAGACACTGATGAAAGAAATTGAAGAAGACACAAATAAATGGAAAGATACCCCATGCTTGTGAATTAGAAGATGTAATAGTGTAAAGATGTCCATACTACCTAAGGCAATCTACAGAGTCAATGCAATTCCTATCAAAATTCCAATAGCAATTTCCATAGAAATAGAACAAAAATCATAAAATTTATATGAAACCACAAAAGACGACAAATAGCCAAAGCAATCCTGAGAAAGAACAAGTCTAGAGGTATTACGCTCTCTGATTTCAAACTACAAAATCTTAGTAATCAAAACAGTACATTATTGGCATAAAAACAGACAGATCAGTGGAACAGAATAGAAATAAACCCAAGTATATACAGTCAATTAATTTATGACATAGGACCCAAAAATAGACAATAGGAAAGGACAGTCTCGTCAATAAGTGGTTTTGGGAAAACTGGTCAGCTACATGCAAAAGAATGAAACTAAACCTCTATTTTGCACCACACACAAAAATCAACTCAAGACGAATTGAAGACATTAATGTAAAGCCTAAACCAAAAAATTCCTTGAAGAAAACATAGGCAGTAACCTCCTTGACATAAGTCTTGGAGATAATTTTTTGGATCTGAATTCAAAAGCCAAAGCAACAAAAACCAAAGTAAACAAGTGAAAGAAAACCATTAACAAAATGAAAAGTCAACACATGAAGATAGTTGATGAGAGAATCAAATGGGAGAAAATATTTGCAAATCATACATTTGATAGGTTAATACCCAAAATATATAAAGAACTCATATAACTCAACAACAAAAAAAAAACAATTTGATTAAAAAATAGGCAGAGGATCTGACTAGACTTTATTCCACAGAAGACATACAAATGGCCAACAGGTACATGAAAAGATATTCAACATCACTATTCATCAGGGAAATACAAATAATAAAAAAAAAAGAAATATGACCTCACATTTGTTAGAATGGCTAGTCAAAAAGGTAAGAAATAGCCCCTGCTGGTGAAGATGTGGAGAAATGGGAGTCCCTGTGCCCTGTTGGAAGGAATATAAATTGGTACAGCCATTATGGAAAACAGTATAGTGGTTCCTCAAAATATTTAAAATAGAACTATCATATATTCAGCAATTCCACTTCTGGGTATTTATCCAAAGAAAATAAAAATACTAATCTCAAAAGATATCTGTGCCCTCATGTTCATTGCAATACAATTTACAATAGCCAAGAATGGAAGCAACCTAAGTATACATTGAATTGACAAATTTTATATGCCATAAAAAAGAATGAAATCTTGCCATTTGTGACAACATGAATGGATGCTGAAGGCATTATGTTAAATGAAATAAGTCAGAGAAAAACAAATATTGTATGATCTTACTTATATGTGGAATTTATGATCTCAATATGTAGAAACAAACAAAAAATAGCCAAGCATATATAGTACAGAGAACAGACTGTTCCGGAGGCAGGGCATGGGGTGGGGGGGGGCAAATGGGTGGAGGAAACCAAAAGGTATAAAGTTTCAGTTATAAAATAAATTCGTTGTGGGGATGTAATGTACAGTGTAGTGACTATAGTTAATAATACCGTATTGCACATTTGAAATTTGCTGAGAGAGTCGGTCTTAAAAGTACTCATCATGGGAAAAAAAAAAATGTAGCTATGTATGATGATCAATGCTTACTAGACATTTTGGTGATCATTTTTGGTAATATATACAAATGTCAAATCATTTAGTTGTACACCCAAAACTATTACGGTGTTACATGCCAGTTATATGTAAGTTTAAAAACACTGATTGACATAGCATGGAAAACCCCTAGCAAAGCATCTGCTACATAGTAAGCACTTGATAAAGAATGGTGGAACCTAACAAAAGGTAAAATAACATATCGTGAGGTTTGTAGCATACCTAGAAATAAAATTACAATAATTCAACAAATAACAAGAGAATAAAGCAAATATCAATATGGCACATTAAAACTCAAGTTATAAACACAAGTTGTGATAAATGTGTAAGGTCTAAACACCTAACTTAACAGGTAAATATTGTCAAATTGAATTCAAAAGAAGCAAGACTTTAATTGATACTCTAAATATTAAGATACATTTAAGTTAAAAGAAAAGGATGCAAGAAGGTAGATTAGACAAATGCCATTCAAAAGAAAGGAATAAAAAGGGACTTTTTAATATGATAAATGCATCAATTCAGAACGAGCACCTAACAGCCCTAAATGTTGTACATTATAATAGAGTTTCAAAATACATGAAGCAAAAAGTATAGAAGTAAAAGGAAACAAACATACCTACAATCATCACTGAAAATGTCAACAACACTCTTTCTTTCAGTAATTGATAGAAAAAATAGAGATTCAGTAAGGGTGTATAGGCTTGAACAATACAATCAGTTCACTTGACTTAATTGATGTTTATAGATGTTTATACCCAATAGAATACAAATTCTTTCCAAGTACATGTGGAGACTTCATTAAAAAAAAATTCTGATGATTGAAACCTGAACATGAAGGTTAAACTAGAAATTAGGCAGGGAAAGATAATTGGAAAATAAGCAACATGAGAATAAAACAATAGGTTACAGAAGAAATCACAAGGAAATTATAAAAGGTTTTGATCTGAATGATAATATACATTGTATCGAAATGTTTAAAATAGAGTTTTAACAATGCCAAGAGGTAAATTTAAAGCCTTAAATGCTTACATTAGAAGAGAAAAGGGGTCTCAAATCAATCACATAAGTTTTTAACTTAAGAAACCAGAAGAGAAGAAGAGCAAATTTAACATAGAAACCAAAGGGAATAATTCATATTCTTTCATGAGCTAGGATGAAGTAATGACATTTTTCAGAGAAAAAATACTGTTTTATATCATAGAGAGACAGCATTACAAAACAGACTTAAAGAATGCTCTTAAGACAAAGAAAAAAAGTGATTGTATAAGGAAGATCTAGAATCAAAGAAAAAATAGGTAACGAAATAACAGAGTAAATATATAAGCAGTCAATGCCTGGACCATGCGTGCCTTTAGAGCTCAGACCCACAATCTCTGCAGCAACTATTTCTAGAAACCGAACAACCTCTGCAGAAATTGTCCCAGACCCTATCGACCATCGACTGACCACACACTCTACATCCCACCTTTCAACTCAGGACCTGGCAGAGAAAGCCAGATTTGCTCCTCCAACCAATTACATAAGGTATCCTGCTTCTAGTTACCCCACTTCCAGCTTCTTTATGCCAACAACTTCCAGTCAGAGAACAAAGGAAGACTTCCTTTCTTTCACTGTAACCCTTTCCCACTTGCCTGCCTGCCTTTGAGTATCTGCCAAATCTGAATGATGATGACCAACTCCCTTGCTACAGCAAACTCTGAGTAAATAGCTGTGGTTTGTTCTCATTTGGGTGATCTTCATTATTACCGTAAAAGAATGGTAAATATTTAGATGAATATAAATAAGAATTAATTTTATAGCATATTAATAATTATATCTAATTTTCAGGTTCAAAACAAATAAGAGGAGACCTAAATAAATAGAGAGATGTACCCTCTCTCTCTCTCTGCCTGCCTCTCTGCCTACTTGCAATATGTCTGTCAAATAAATTAATAAAATCTTTTAAAAAAATGGGGCGCCTGGGTGGCTCAGTGTGTTAAAGCCTCTGCCTTCAGCTCAGGTCATGATCTCAGAGTCCTGGGATCCAGCCCCCTTTGGGCTCTCTGCTCAGCAGGGAGCCTGCTTCCTCCTCTCTCTCTCTGCCTGCCTCTCTGCCTACTTGTGATCTGTCAAATAAATAAATAAAATCTTAAAAAAAAAATAGAGAGATGTACCATGGTCACAGATTGGAAGTCTTAATATAATAAAGATGTCAGTTTTTCCCAAATTAATTTATAGGTTTAATGCAATTCCTTTTAAAATCTCAGCAAGGGGGGCACTTGGGTAGTTCAGTCCTCAATGGAGGGACTTCCTCTCTCAGCCGGGAGACTGCTTTTCCCTCTTCCTCTGCTCCTCCCCTCTTATGTTCTTTCTCACGTGCTCACTCTTTCTTTCAAATAAGTGGGTAAAATCTTAAAAAAAAAAAAAAGCAAGGTTTTTGTTTTTCTTTTTGTTTTCTTTATGTAAAAAGTTACAAATCATCATGACAAAGGACATTCCAGAAAATTACAGACTTTATCTTAAATTTTTAGTGTGTGCAAGACTGTATGACATTAATCTTATGCAGACTACGGAGATTGTTTTGTTTTTCTTTCTGTTTGGAGTATTCCTTTTTGGTTATTATTTTTTTTAATGAAGCAGATGCACAATGTTTGCTCAGGGAAGAAATAGAGCTGCTTCTTTGAAGTTTTGCCTTGTCATTTTAACCTTGGTAAATATTAAAGTATAGCTCACCTGGTAGCCCAGAAAAAGGGCCCACAAACATTACATGTTGAAATTTTCTTCTATTATTTCCCCCTTTGATCAATAATCTTTCCCAAAGTATTGAGGATCAACTTTATATTTTTATGTACTTCTTACCAAGGTGACGGGCTGATCTGTTTTGGGTCCATTGAGTTCTTCATGGCTAGGTGTGAATATATATGTGTGTGTGTGTATATATATACACACACACACACATGCACATTTATATTTTTAAAAATTATTTATTTAAATATATATTTATATAAATATATAAATTTATTTATATCATATAAATTTATATATAAATATATATTCTTAATATGTCTAAATATATATTTCTATTTATACACATATATTTAATATATGTGATACATTATATATTATATTTATACATATATATTCATCATGTATATATGTTATATATGTTTATATAATTATATATTTATATATTATATATATATATTTTTTTACCTACAGTTCCTCTTTGGTGGGAAATTATTGTAATGTAAATGGTGAGAAACTTAACAGTGAGATACATTCTCTCTTAAGTCCAGTTGAAGAGCAAGCATAGTACTTGTGCTTGGATTAGATGGACTAGTTGTGCATTTGGTAAAACATTTATAACAAACATGCAGTGCTTGTTATGTAACAAAGACATGAGCAATAAAAGAATTCCGATAAGTACAGTTTGAAGGGACCAATGTGGTATTGGAATAGACTTAACCAGACAGGAGAAAAATCCAAAGAATCTTTTACCGACATCTCAATAAGGGTGGGAAAATTTATGATCATTCATGAGGAAAGATGGAGCATGTGCCTTGAGTAAACCTACATGTAACATATATCGCATGTTTACTTCTCGGTGGAGACTTAACACCAGAACGAGGCAAAATTCAGGCCCTGATGGCAGGAAGTTTTCTTAGGATGGAAGAAGACACCATGGGCATGCACTTGAGAGCTAGTATAAGTGCATGCCCATAGTCCATGCTCCTCGTCCTATGATAACCTTCTACAGTCAGGGTCTTAGGCTCTTTGTCTCCAGTGGATTGCATAGCCTTGCTTGTTCATAGGTTTAAACCGTATCAGTTGACCTCGAACCCAAGCTTCTGAAGAGAGGGCTAGTGGGTCTGTTAGTGTGATTTCTGAGGAGGACTTCAATATACGTGCAGCAAGTGGTGTTAGCTATCATATAGATACTGCCTAGTTCAGCAAGCAGTCAAGTAATTAATAAGAGGCTTCTAATCTGGCAAAGCTAAGGACATACCATGAGACCAGGCTTCAGGGAAACCAGGAACTGGGATTGGAAACAGGCTTCCCATGTGCATTCCCTGAACCAGGATATGGGCCCAGATAGCCAGGATTTGGTCTCAGAGCCCAGAAGGGTTTTTGATAGACACAAAAGAGCTTTAAAATATACATATATACACATATATGTGTATATATTTAATATTTTCTGGATATGCCCCAGAATAACTCAAACATCCTTGAAGAATAAAGTAGAGTCAATTTACCTATTAAATTTTATTATGAAGTCAATACTGTATTTAAGTTTTTTTTTTTTTTTTCAAATTTTATTTATTGACCTGAGAGTAAGAGAAAGAACATGCATGAGTAGTGGGGAGAGGCAGAGAGGGAGGGAGAAGCAGGCTCCCTGCTGAGCAGGGAGCCCAATGTGGCACTCAGTCTCAAAACCCTGGGATTATGACCTGAGCCACAGGCAGACAGTTAACTGACCGAGCCACCCAGGCACCCAAGACCATGCTTAAGTTTTAACATGAAGTTATAAAACAAACAAAAATTTAAATTTAAAACCCAACATCAAAAATTGGTGGTGACAGAGGAAGAAAAGTAACCCCTGTCCTTTCAGTCCCTGCTTTTATGATGGGGCACCAATGAATACTGCTTAACATTAATAAATCAAGGAATATTATTTGAACCCATGGAGATAACTTCCAATAATTTACAGAAATAATAACAGTGATGCCTCTGAGGAGTAGTAAGGTTGAAAACATTTACTTTTTATATTTATCAATGTAGACTGCTTGAAAGGTGGCTTAATTCTAAAATATGAGTATTTTATAATGAAATGTCAACATACATGTTTACACTCAAAATTTCCTCTGTGACCTTCCCATTTATCATTGAATAAAGATGATGTCTTCAACATGGCCAACCATAGCCTGCTAGACTCAGCCTCTCCTCCTCAGCCTCATTTTACAAGACTTTTCCTCTGTCCCTTCTTAGCTAACACAGGGGCCTCTTTTGGTTTCCAGGTATTCAACACATTCCCATCCATTTATAATTCCTTCTATCTGGGATGTCTCCCAGCACCTGCAGTCAGCTAATATTTACTCAACCTTCTGAACTCCATTCAAATATCACTTCATCACAGTGTCCTGATGCCCAAGAAGAACTGATTTCTTGTTAAATGTATCATCTTTTACATATCTCCATTCCCCTAATCTGTAGTTCATATTTTTAGAAGCAGTAAGTCTCCCTTTCCTCTATGAACTGTAAACTCCATGAGCTCAGGGCTATGTCTGTTTTGCTCAATATGGTTCCCCCAGTGTCTAGAACATGGTCTTGTACAAACTGGACATTTGATAAACATTTGTTGACTAAATAGTGAAAATATATAAATCTAGCTTTCTAAAGCCCTGTACACATCCTTGTACAGAATGTATGAATGCCAGGTAATTATCCTTGAAGGTAAGAGTAAAGGGGAAATTAAATCTCTCTCTTCCCTCCCACACTCCATTTACCTCAGCCACATGTTTTTCAATATGTTTTAAGCCATTGCAGTGTAACAGACTTGATTCAAGCAATACACTCAGTTATAACACCTTCATACTTTATAACTCTAGTCCCAAGAAATAGGACTAATACCTGTATTATAGGCTCACCATATTATTTAAGATTTTGGCAGGTGTCCTTGTTAATTTTGGAAGACTTAGGTTGACTGGCAATGAATCCAAATCTGCAGATGAGTCATGTCTTAACAAGGATCTACTGTACTGTTAAATTTTGGCTGGGGAGTGACAGAAGGTCCCAATAGCTTACCTTGGCTCAGATCCACTGCCCTCTTATGCAGTAACAAACAACACCAACCTAAGAACTAACAGTAGCCAGAGTATAGGCAGGACTTTTTTTTTTTTTTTTTTTTTAAAGAAGTCTTAGAGTTGCTTCTATCTCAACCTGTCTTAAGATGCTTCAAAGCAAAACAGAACAAAAAGGTACTAGGGTCTCCTAGAATCATAGCAACAAAGGTCAACAGCAGTGTTTCTGAAATACAACTGTTGTTGGATTTTCATTTTTTTTTAATTTAATTTAATTTTTTAAATTTCTTTTCAGCATAACAGTATTCATTGTTTTTGTACCACACCCAGTGCTCCATGCAATCCGTGCCCTCCTTAATACCCACCACCTGGCTCCCCCAACCTCCCACCCCCCGCCCTTTCAAAACCCTCAGGTTGTTTTTCAGAGTCCATTGCTAATGAAATTTCTTTTAAAAATGCTTTCATAACAAAAAATGATGTCACTTAAGGGTGTCATATTATTGCTGACAACAAGAGTTATCATTAACTTGATTCCTCTGCTAGAGGTCTTGGAGTAGGAGAATCTCTGGAACAAAACAGATGAAAACAGGTGTTCTGGAGCCAGGTTAACTGAATTTGACTTTTATCTTTAGAACCTATGGGTGATTATGTGGGCAATCCATGTACAAAATGCAATTTCATCAGGACTGAGTTAAAGAGGTTGTAAGAGAATTAAATAAAATAAAATCTGTTAAATTGCTTAGCATAGCACCTAGCACAGAGTAAGCACTTAAAGGGTAATTCTTTTTATACTGCTATATGCTGGGTACTACAGTTAGCAATTTACAGATATCATGTCAAATCCACAGAACAACTCTGCAAAGATAATCATAAATATTCCCATTTCACCAGTAAGTAAATGGAATTTATCTATTTATTTACTTATTTTTATTGTGTTATGTTTGTCACCATACAGTAGTACATCATTAGTTTTTGATGTAGTGTTCCATGACTCATTCTTTGCACAAAACACCTAGTGCTCCATGCAATCGGTGCCCTCCTTAATATTCATCACTGGGATCACCCATCTCCCCACCCCGCCACCCTTCTAAAACTCTCTGTTTTCCAGAGTCCATAGCCTCTAATGGTTCATCTCCCACTCTGATTTCTCCCCCTTCATTTTTCCCTTCTCCTAATGTCCTTCATGCTATTCCTTATGTTCCAAAAATAAGTGAAACCATCTGATAATTGACTTTCTCTGTTTGACTTATTTCACTCAGCATAATTTCCTCTAGGCCCATCCAAGTTGATGCAAAAGTCGGATATTCATCCTTTCTGATGGCTGAGTAATAGTCCATTGTGTATATGGACAATATCTTCTTCATCCATTCATCTGTTGAAGGGCATCTTGGCTCTTTCTACATTTTGGCTATTGTGGACATTGCTGCTGTGAACATTGGGGTGAATATGGCCCTTCTTTAAATAATTAGCCTGAGGTCAACTAGCTGGTAACACTAGTCACTATTCAAATCCAATCCTATTGAACTTCGAAGTCTGCAATCATTACAGACCTCTGAAACTGCATGATTTAATGGGCATTTAGACTACATCATGTTATTCTTTATTACATCCTTAACCAAACACAATTACCCCAGTCTGCATAAGGGCTATAATTTTTTGATTTACTAATAGTTGGAGGTCAATAAATGGCTGTTCTCCTAATATCACTTAAAAAACCAATAGGCTTAGAGTTAGAATGACTGCTAATGTATGTGCATTCTAGGTCTCTGTGGCATCAGTTGTAAAGTGATAAATTATACCTGTCTTAGAGAGTTGCTATGAGATTTAAGTAAGATTAATAAAAAAAAATTATTGCAAATCTTAGTTCCACGTTGGCACTCAGTGTTTATTGAAAAAATGTTATATGTAAAATATATGCATGTGCTTTTTTTAAAAAAGATTTATTTATTTGAAAGGGGGTGAGCAGAGGGAGAAACAGAGGAAGAGGGAGAGAATCTCAAGCAGACTGACTGCTGATCGAGGAGCCTCATGCAACACAGGACTCCATCTCATGACCCTGATATCACAACCTGAGCCAAAATCAAGAATCAGAGTCAGATACTTAACCAACTGAGCCACCCAGAAGCCCCATATATATGCATGTACCTCTAAGAATAGAAAATAAATAAAAAAGAGAACTAAAGGAATGAAGAAAAGAGGGAAGAAAGAGTTGGAAGTCCTTGTAACTTGAAAACTAATTACTTCTACCTAAACTGAGAGTATAGGCCGCCTTCACGCCTATTTACACCCCTTCATTTTCAGATGAAAATGGTGCAGATAAACTATAAGCAGTGCCCATATGGCTGTGTGGGTAACTGTATTACCTTTCAGAATGTCTAGTAGTGAAAAAGTAAAGAGGAAACAAGTGCATAGTTTTTAAACTCTATTAATCCCAGAGTTGAAGGGCACAGAAGCCTCATTGATGGTGGTTTGAGTGTGACAAGGGGAAGGTCTACTCTTCTGGGTACTCACCAACCAGCAATAGTTCTCAGTTTCCTATTCTATATATAACAGGATTTTCAACTGACTGACCTAGGTTAGGTTCAACCTGGCATTCAACCACCAGGGAATGTCTGCTGGATGTGGGGGGAGAACACCCCTCAGGTAGTATTTGTATAAAAGACCGAGAAGCTTTCCAGCAAAAACTGAATCAATGGGTGCAAATCTGAAGACAACTGGTTAGTTTGCATTGAGCTTAGTATTTGTCACTTCTGTCGTACTCTGAGTCAGTTTCCATGGCCTCACTTCTTGTTCCTATGTTCTAGAATGAGGGGCTAAAATAAAGTGTGAGGCTATGTAAGAAAGACCTTGAGGCCATGCAGATGCTGTATTCAATGACCTGTGTAGCTGAGAATAGGGCAAGTCTGGTGTGAAAGTTTCTCTCCCTTTTGAGGGCTGGAGCACATTGGAGTGCCAACACCAGAGTCTGAGCAAGATGCATCTGCATTTGGAAACCAAGCCAGTGGAAGCATTCTCCTCCAGGGACTTCATGCAAGTTTTGTGATAGCATTGATAACTTACACCAGATGTTCAGCAGCTCTGGTGGCTGTGGAAGGCCTGACTCAGGGCCAGGAAAGGAGACTGACATTAACATGGCTACCAAGATGGGCGAGTGAAACGGTGCACTGAGGACTCTAGGCAGGAGTTGGGCAAAACCTGAGAAGGGTGGTCTTTCTACAAAGCTGGTGGGACAAAGCAGAACTATTCATCAGAACTATTCATCAACTGATTTTATTTACCTGTACCTTCTTTATTTAGGGTGATACAGCTTAAGAAATATTAAGTTGCCTATAAAAGAGTATTTATAATAAATTATTTTTAATTTTCCTTTCCAAATCATAAACTGAGCCATTCTTCACATAAATGTACTAGCTTTTATGATGCTCGTTTGAATGGTTCATCTACCTGAATTAACTATAGTCTTATCTGGTAAATAACTTGAAAATACACAATTTAAGTGTTCTTATGATGAATTATGATGATAATGATGACAATGATCATGATGAAGGGCATAACAGTTCCTAAAATTTCCAGATTATTATTATTATTTTAAAGTTACTTTGGAATCCATTGACCCACTGCTGGTGGAAATAACCAACATTTCTAGTCAAAGTACAAAGGAAAAAAAAAGGCAGCTCAATCTTATTTTCAAAAGAGAATTACACCATACATAGGACCACTTACTGAACAGTAAATTTAATTTGCCTGGGACAGTCTACAGATACTCAGTTTCCATTCCATTTGAGAGTAAGATCTGTAGGTATTTTAGCTCAGTTATTTTTCCAGCAGGTGTCCCCAGAAGAGCTAGTAACTGCAGAGCCAGGGAAGGTCTCCCTTTGTGGCAGGCTTCCTACAGGGCACACCCATCCTCCTCACACTGATACCTAAATCCTGTTGTTATTACCCAGGCCTTTCATGCTGAGCAGTCTTGATTTTCAACATCATTGTCAAATCAATGACTTCCCTCAGGCTTGTGGGTAATTCTCCTCCAGTATAAACTCTCCATTCTGACAGACACAATTGTCACTTTGATTTACGTCATGGGAATGACATGGACAATTTGGCTCTGAGTCCTCCCCATACAAAGGTACTTTGCCATTGCCTACATGTTTAAAGATAGCTGGCTACCATGAATATCTTTCATTTTCCTTCCTTATCATAACTTGATAAATGTTCCCTATTATCTTTAGAAATGAGGGAAATGTTTGTTGTATGTGGAGGAGACAGGGTTGCTGTTTTGTGCCCAGTAGTGGTATTTCTACAGTCTCTGAAGGAGGGATGTGGCAGGGAGGGGAACCTAGCTGATTAGAGAACTTGTCCTACAGCTGTTTGGCAAAGTTACTGTTCCTCAATGGTCACAGGTTTATTTGGTGGCTTTAAGGTAGGTATGAAAGACTACAGAACATAAAACTTATCTTTGGGAACACCACCATATTCATAAAATTTGGAGATCAGAATTCAAGTTATCGGTGCATTGGACCAACTAAGCTGTCCCCAAATCATAATGATGGTCAAGGGGAATTCACTCTTCAGTTAAGTGTAAAGAGAAAACCCCAAACTGGGGGGCAGGACATCATGTTGAACACTTCATCCCTTCATAGTAAGTTCTTCCTTATGCAGAATATTTCATTTGGGGTGATGTGGCTTAAAAGTCTTCCTGAGCACTTTGGCGTAAAATTATTGATACTGAGGCATCTTGAAACTTCTGTCATTTTCTTTCCATAAGTAAGCTGACATTTCTTAAGGTGAAAGTACAGTTGTCACTTTAAGCAATATCCCCTGTTTTTAACAATCTTCAACATAGCACAAGGGCATCTGTTCTGATGTGGTTCTGTACCAGGTGTAGAAGCCTAAGAATGAACCAAAATTAAATATGGACCACTTCACAAGTGGAGGAGAGCAAAGCAGGACAGGGTACTAATTTCACCAGAGTTTGAAAATAGAGGTCTATTCCTTCTTTCTACATTGATTTCTTTAAAGGGCTTTAAGGAGACTTTGTAGAAGCTGATCAGTTATATTTCAGAATTAAAGACAACCTGCTACAGGGCACACCTCTACTAGTGCTGCTGTCTGCTAGTGCATTATACTAGAAATTAGCACATTTCAGAGCTAATCCCCTGTGATGTTAAGAAGATTCACATCCTTGAGCAAACCTCTCCTTACACTCGCTGGCGAAAACAAACAAACAAATAAATAAAAATAAATAAAGGAAGTATTGCAATCGATTGCTAAGGTCCCCAGCTCTAACAGTCTATGATTTTATTCTGTCTCAGTTTCCTCTTAAGACTCAAATCTCTTTACACTGCTCTGAAGGATAATTGCTGGTTCTGGATTATCTTTCACTCATCATCAATGTAATTCCAAGATTCAAGAGAAGTTGAAAGTTTAGGATTATTCTCATGCCCTTTCATCCATAATCACTTTCAAATGATTCATGGTGTCTCCAGCTTTCTCTTTCAGTGTGCAATAATGAATTCCATCCCTCAATAGAGTTTGAGACCCTGTGGCTGTGCTGGAGAGGGAAGGAAGGCATCTCTGTCTGGGGATACACAATGACAAAGGAACCCACCAGCCCAGCTCCTAGAAGGGCTTCCACATCTGCAATCAGCCAATTACCTCTAATTGCTGGCAAGAGTTACATTCAGAATGACTTCAGTGTTAGATTTGAATTCTCTTCAGCTGCCAGCTATGCTGGACGGTTACTTCACCTGTCAATTGGTCAACTGGGGCCAATTGTCCTTTAGTGCCAGCAAAAGGTTTATATTCAAGGACAGGGTATTAAGGTCCAAAGGGATGAGTAAGCACAGTATTTATTTCCCATTATCATACTAAGACTTTAATTTTTAAATGCAAGCCAAAGAGCCCTTCTAGAAAAGATCAGTCTAACTATGTATCTGGAGATATGTTTCTTTTTAAATAACCATGGTATAATTTAGGAAAATGTCTACTTTAAAAAAAAATCACAGTGTATGAAATGACATTTCTGTCCAGACAAAAATCCAGATATTTCTCTCTCTTCACCAGTGCGGATTCCAAATACCCACAAGGGTCTGCCTGACCAGGCTCTTGATCTTTTTTCTGGGGGCCTGCTATAACTGGTTTGACTGGTGGTAAAAGTCATGTATCTGAAGCAGAGAAAAGTAACAAAGTGCTTGCAGATGCCTGGAAAGCTCTCACAAGCCCTGTCTTCTCGGACAGAGGTACATTTTGGAAAAAGGCACACCTAGTTTGTGACCCAAGACCTCAATTAGGGAAAGAATCATAAATATGGCACAATTTAGAGTTTGCTTCTCTAAATAGTCTTGGAAAGTTTCAAAGTCTGCTGTTTTAAGGAATTTCGATTTCAATGTCCAGGTAGATGTGTTGATGATTCAGATCTGAGGCAAAGAAATAGGCGAGACACTAAGTGAGGGCATTTCTGACTCGGAGTCCATGTGAGTAGGGGTATGAACCCACGTGTGGCTCGCTGTTCCTAGCTTGGTGTAAAAGTAACACCTGTGTTTCCTGCCAATGAATAGGACCTGAGCACACTGGAAAGTCATTTGGGAGTCCCACAAAGCAGTCCCTCATGGTCTTCAGGGCAAGCGTTCAGTTTCCATAGAATACAAAGCATTTTCCTCCTCCTACTTCTGTCCCTCTCTGAAATGTGCTGCCATGTGTTCCAGGCACCTTTTCTGCAAGGAAGAACTACTCCCCTGCAGGTACTTCCGTGACTGCACTGAGAACCAGAGTATCTAGCAGGCCCTTGTGTTCTCACAGGGTAGCACCTCCACTCCCACTGGTACCTCACATGGTACCTCAAACACTACCAATACCTGTCAGGGTGGCTGCCACTACAGCTAATGCCCTGGCCCCTGTGGTTATCAATACTTTGTAGTGCTCCACTGTCAGGGATGGCAGGTACTCTCATGAGCCAGGTGTTTTGTGTGTGTGTGTGTGTGTGTGTGTGTGTGTGTGTGTGTGTGTGTTTAATCATCTCTGTCTTAGATATTCCACAGCAATATTATCTACCCTGTAAAGATTAACAGCATTCTAGTGAATCCATATTTCAGGTTCACTTTCTAGGCCCTACCCAAGCTGAAGCACAGAACCCTAGGGTGCTTAGCCAAAAAAGACATTGAAGTGACAGGTGCAGAGCTGTACTCAGAAGCAACTCACCTCTTTGGGTCCTTACAGGATCAACTTGCTGAGCCTGGCTCCCTGTTCTTCTGGAGGAAGGACTGCAAGTCCTGCTTATAAATGAATGTGGACCAACCTACCCTACCAAACATGCTCATTCATACATGAACCAATGGAGGCTTATGCTCAGAGTGAGGCAGTCATAAGACACAAGTATATGCACACACACATGCACGCACACGCACGCACACACACACACACACACACACTTCCCAATGGTAGGACTCCTCTGTTATATTTGTACATATTGATTCTTGATCTATGGGTTTATTTCCCCCCATATAATTTCCCCCCATATTTCCCCCCATATAATCTCAGAATGATTAGTGGTTGTCTCCCTTAGCAGACCAAAAGACCATGGCAGCTACTCACTTAAACACTGAGCATTCTAGTCCACATGTCTTCTCAGAAGTCACATCCAACACCTGGAGGTAAATGGTATCAAGTCTGAAATCAAACAACCATGACCTCGTGTTACTGAGGCAAAAAGGGAGACAGAGCAGAGATGATGGAGGATGGGACAGACGTGGAAACAGAAGCTCCACACACCATAGATTCTAACTCTATGTGTAAGTATTCTCTGAGTGCGGAAGAAAGTAGGAAGGCACATTTTCAGAGAGGCCATGTTTTGCAGTTGGTCATGAATCTAATTCAGTCCTATGGTGAGAAATTATAGTCATAACAAAGTGGTGAAATGAGTAGGATTTGAAATAAAATCCCTACTTCCACCTGTTCCTTGCCAGCAGTATGATTTGATCAAGATATTTCATGTGTGTCTTCATTTCCTCATCTCCAAACATGGATGACAATATCTACTTTGCAGGATTAGCCAATTTAGTTGACAACTAAAGCAGTTATATATGGAGTGCTTAGAATACTAGCCAGTTCATATTAAACATTCGCAAATGGTAGCTAGTAGCATTACCCATAACTCCACAAACTGCCTGGTACTGGGTACCTTCGGCCTACCTTATAAACCACAGTAGTGCAGCAGAGCCCAGCCACAAGGTGCATAACCCTATGACAGGCCCACTGAGCAGATATCCCTGGCTCCATCACCTTCATTTTGAATGTTCCTGGAACACCTTGCTCCCCACCTTCAAAACTCTACCTTGTAGAGATCATATGAGGATATAGGGAATAAGTCACTGGAGGTTCTTACTAATTTTGAATCTAACGCTTTTATTTTTGCCTATGTCTTTCTTCGTAACCACACAAATTGAAGAACACCATAAATTTTCTTTACTTACCTATCTTGAAAGGCCAGTGTAATTTGTTGTAAGGTATCATTTGTGTTTATACAAATATAAGTCATTTGTAACTAAGAATAAATTAAAAATTCAGCATTTAAATGGCATACCCCTGAAACTGGGCCAATTACCACGTGAGGGCAACTTAATGCTCTGAGTCCAGTCAAATCATCCATTTTCCACAAGGTGGCAGACCTTGTTAAAAAGTTATGGAAAAGAATAACAGAAAAAGAAAGCCATGTGTTTTCCAAAGTTGACCAATAGGTGTCTCTTTGCAACCACATATCCCTGAGTTGTTGCATAAACTAGATAACATCAACATCCTGAACAGTCTTTTTGCTCATTTAATAAGATCACCAACACTTTCCACAAGGTACAAATAGAACAGTAAGAGATTAATAAAGCCACTCAAAGGGAAATGGGATTATAAAACCATAACTAGAAATAAGATTCTGAATACAAATGACACAAAATAAATCTCATCGAAATGCTGGTCCCATGTTAAACAGGGTTTTCTGTTAGAAATCATCTTAATATTTACTGATTCTATATGATTGACACTTACTGAGCGAATAGTATTAGAACTAAGTCCAGACAGACACACAACACTAATGTCTATTAACCTGGTGAATGTGATCCTGCAAAAGAATGGAAATTCTTAAGCAGCAGAGGGACATCCTGGTATCATTTTTGCTATTGTTTTTCACCCCAATTCTCTCTCTCTCTCTCTGTCTCTCTCTCTCTCTCTCTCTCACACACACACACACACGGGCACACACATACACCTTCACATTTGGCTCTGTTGACATCACTGAGAAGATACACTTACGTATGTCAAGTGTGTATGTGAGTTTCATGCACATCCAGAGAAAAGGGGTCTGTCTCCTTGTTATGAAGCTCAGAACACAGAAGCAGACTCTTATGTTCACTCTGATTATTTTCACTTTTATACTGGGAAATAGTTGTTCCTAAATCATTCTAAAAGAGACAAGGGAAAAATATTAAACATAGTTTATGGATAGACAAACCAAGGTACTAAAAGGAAAAACTTCTTTTTTAGAGGTTGGTTTATCTTATCTGAGGTTGAATTAAACTATGAATTAGGAATATAAATACAAATATATTAAGAAATAAATACAAATACAGATATAAACAAATCATGAGATGATATCATGTCTTTGTCATTCATACTTCAAAGTTACATATAATAGACATTTATAATAAACATTTTGCTATTATGTAAATAGTTTTAAAAAGTAGTAATGTATTATAATATTTTTCAGATATCACAAACTAATTATATTCCATAACTGCATATCTTTTAAGGGAGTTAATTCCTCCCCTGCCCATTCCAGGGCAATCCTGCCACAGTGAAAGCTAGAAAGAGAAGCCATTCATTTTAGGAGACCGGGCCCAGCACAAGATGGGAGTTTCTGCCTCTGCCAAGCCACGGTTTCTTCTGGTGCTAGATTTACTCCATTTACTAAATTAAGTAGTCAGTCCGCACTGATTTTTACATACCTACATACCTAAATATACACAAATCTCTGTGCAAAGTAAATAAATCTGAGGTGCATTTCCAAACCTCATAAATCTAATTTATTTCCCTATCTGGCAAGGCAAGAATAATGTCTTTCATGAAAAAGACTGTCTCCAGGAGAAATCCCATCAGTGCAGGGGAGCCTGTGGAGAAGGGCCGGCCCTCCCACGAGGGCCCAGGACATAAATTTACAAAGTTTTCCACCAATTATCTTCGTCAACTTCTTCAGAGAAAAAGAGGAAATAAGGGACTGTCAGATAAGTCACCTCAAGTCACACCCTAATAAAATTCATGACAATTCAGAAATTAGACAGCATGGGCTTCTAACATCCCACGTTCCCCACAGAAGATCAATGAAGGGAGGGACCCTCTAGTGCACTCCACAGAAGGGTTATTTTTAAGCCCTCACCTTCCCCATGATAACCGAATTACGCTGACCACGGATGGAATCAAGGACAATGAGCCTGGAAGCTGCCCATGGGAAGTAATTTACCTCCTTATCTCATTTCTCTCTACCTCATTCACCTGTCAGGAGCCTAGGGCTGAGCCTGTGTCTTCCTTGTATTGTGTATGACCTGTGCCCACCAGCTTCACCCTAGCTGGGGTGTGTACACACTAACATCTCAGGATAAACATCTTTTCCCACTATTCCAATGAGCCTAATTATGTCAACCTAAGACCTAATTTCTTGTAATAGCAACACACACTGGAATTCGTTTTGCCCAAATGGAGTATTTTTAAACTTGGTGTCATTGTCTCAGCAAAGATTTCTGTCCCTTGGCAAGACAATCTTTTAGCCAGCGACCAAAGCTAGCTTCTCTATATCATCCCTCTGGCTTGCAGGACGGGAACCTTCCTTGTCTTAACAGAGTCTTAGCAGCTGGACTTTGGGTGGGGATTTTACTTCCCTTCCCCTGTTTTTACCACACTGTTCTGGCGCCAAATGCCCTCTGCTGTGTCTGAGCAGAGCACCTGTGCAGTCTGACTCATGCTATCAGCGTGCAGGCTCTCCCTCTTCTGACAGCAGACCAGACCTCACACAGGTCTACGTGTGACTAGTTACCACGCAGACCTGTGTAATGACATGCCTCATACACGATCCTGAACACTATCTGCTCATCCAGTAGGTGCGGTAACATGTCCTGACTCTGATCTGTATCATGTGTGATGAGCCCCCCTGGGACATGTGGTGGGGAGCTCAGCTCAGTTATGCATCTGTAATCCAAATTCAAGATTTTTTTCAAGCACAGTGAATTATTGTTAAACGTTTTAAGTGGATTTTTAAAATATACACTTCAGCAGGTTATCTTGTATAATAACTACCAAAAAATCAATACCAAAATGTTCTCTAACACTCTTAACTAATGTCAATTAACAGTGTAGAGTGAAAGGAAGAAATACAAGCAATGTACCTTTTCTCGACTATATTATGTTTCTAACAAAATGTGTCTTTTGCAGGAAATGGAACAGAAAGGGCAAGGAGGAATCCTGTTCCAATAAACCAGGTGCAAGCAGCAAGCTCAGAAAACTTGCCCTGAATTATACTCTAGTTTATAGTTTGCAGATGAATCTAATGCATATTCACATTTTCCTGTCTGCTACAAATACTATTCCTTTTAACATAAAGTTTCATCTAAATTCATTTCTTTGGCATTTAAATTATGACTGTTGGAAGAAAAAAAAAACCAGAATCATTGAAATTGGCTCAGAAACTTTTTAGTGCCCCCACTTTGGTCCTCCCCCTTCCTCCCAGCACAGAAGCTTGTTTTCCTCTCCCAAGATTAAGAAGTTATGCAGCCTGACAATGCATTTTCCTCTTACAAGTCTTGACTTCACCACTATTATTTTCTTTTTCACTTTTTTCTTCCAGCACCTGTTAGAAACAAGAGGAGGGTGCTTGTCACAATTTGTTCTTTCCTTGGTCTTTAAGCAAAAAGTAGGGAGAAAAATCTGTAATGGTATGAGATGCTTGGAAATATGATTGAAATTTTACTTTTAAAATTACCCACCTTGGAGGATTTTTAAATTTAATACCATATACAAAAAAAAAAATCAAAGTATGTTTGCTGGTTACTAGACTAGCTCCTTAGAACGTTAACCAGGCAGTAGACATAATGGCATCCTTTCTTTAAATATACAACCCAGGAAACTGGCAGATACCGAGATGAATTTTGATGACCTTATACTGAAGAAAACAGTACCATATAAAAGCAGATAAATATTTGAGATGAAATAATTGTCTCTAAGGCCCATTCATTTCATATATATATATATATATATATATATACACACACACACATATTGTTATATATATAAAACATCATACACACACACACACACACACACACACACACAGATGCATTTTCCATGGTTCTTAATGACAGTTTACATACTGTCCCCTCTCTCTGTGTAGCGTTCTTTCTTTGTTGTGTCCCAGTTCTTCCAATAAGCACGTCTTTCATGGGCTACAAAGCATTTCTTTCAAGCCACCATAGCTAATATGGTGACATGATTACTTAATTTCCACGAGGAAGTGCGGCCTCTGGCTTTGCTGAGCCTTTAAAGACATGAAGTGCATTCCCAGCATTCAGAACACTCACGGCATGTGGCTCAGCCTCTTTTGCAGACCAGGGAAGCCCCCACTGTGAGGGCGCCCTCCTCACTCACAGGGGCTTTTGTCTTGACGCTGCTACCTACCTTTTTCAAAAGCCGAGAGTTAATTGTTCAGTCCCTGCACAAGTAAAACCTCTCCGAATGCCACTTCCAAATATAGGCTCTCATTAATACCAGAGGCTGACCTGGGATCTTGCAGGACACCCTTTCCTTCCTCAGCGAACATTTTGTCCCATTGCGTTTGCTTTACCCGACATCTGGAAGCCAGGCCCGCTTAGAAATCACACTTCCTAGGACTTATCTAGCTCTCTGAGAGCACGAATAACTGGCAAGCTAAAGAAGTAAAATTACCTCTCTTGAAAATACTTAAGCACTTTTTTTTTTTCCTCTCCACTGAAATCCCGAAGAACAGCCCATTTTGAACCAGAATAATTTAGTCTGACAACAGATTCTTCCTCTGTTCACAGCTGTCCCAGAGGGAGGAGCTGAAATCCGAACCTCTCCTCTGTGATTGGATCCTTCTTGCAAAAGAGAGGAAAAAAAAACCCTCCCAGCCAAAACGGGCTCAGTTCGTAAAGAAGCCAGGCGACTTCAGAGGCGCCGGCCCGTCCGCCTGCCGCACCTGAGCGCGGCCCCAGCCCGAGCCCCGCCGGCCGCGATGCTCTAGGGACCGGCCGCGTCCTCCCGCCGGACCGTTATCCGCGCCGGGCGCCCGCCGGACTCGCCGGCAAGATGCCACGCTCTTTCCTGGTCAAGAAGCATTTCAACGCCTCCAAAAAGCCTAACTACAGCGAACTGGACACACACACAGGTAAAAAAATAAATAAATAAATAAATAAAATTTTAAAAAGGAAATTATCTCTATCTATCTACCTATTCATCTCTCTGTATATCTATAAATCTACTGATACGTGTTACAACTCAAATATGATTACAAAAGAACCAAAGACAAAGTTGTTTTCCTTTCAAACAGTGTCCCAAAAGAGAGTTCAGATTATTTTGAGAATTTCGGTTAAGTTTTAATTCAAAACTTTTAGAGCTCCTAACTGACAAGGAAAACTTCATTCAACTCTTGCAACTTCATTTTCTAAAGCTTGTATATACATGCATAATGAGTACATGGAGGATGAGTAACACAATACGTAAATGTTGAGTTACTGCTTTTTTCATGTAATAAGTCTCCTTTCCTTCAGAAAGCAGCTTGATCTACACATATCTTTGTACTCACAAAGAACCTGCAAATAACCCATGCATAAAATGGAAAACAACTTTTTTTTTGTATCTTTAAAATAATATATAAATTTTTCCTCCTCAGTGCAGACTGTGAAGGCACCCACTTGGCTGCACTCCTTCACTGCACAACATGTTACAGCTCCTGTCACACTATGTATGCAGGAGGCATAGATATGCATTAAAGCACAATAACTATTTAGCAGCAAGGGTGGAAACGAATGTTTTGCCAATGCCTATGTCTTTCCTAAATGAGTCTATTTACTTCATTATAAAGTCCTGTGTGTGGGTGTTGCAAAGTAGCTCCTTAGTGTGTTTTCAAAGTTATTTTTTTTACCTTAATCTTCTTTCCTTTCCTTTTCTTTCCACTAGTGATTATTTCCCCATATCTCTATGAGAGTTACCCCATGCCTGTCATACCACAACCAGAGATCCTCAGCTCGGGAGCATACAGCCCCATTACCGTGTGGACTACAGCAGCTCCATTCCACTCCCCACTACCCAATGGCCTCTCTCCTCTTTCTGGATACCCCTCATCCTTGGGGAGAGTGAGTCCCCCTCCTCCATCTGACACCTCGTCCAAGGACCACAGTGGCTCAGAAAGCCCCATTAGTGATGAAGAGGAAAGACTACAATCCAAGCTTTCAGACCCCCATGCCATTGAAGCTGAAAAGTTTCAGTGCAATTTATGCAATAAAACCTATTCAACTTTTTCTGGGCTGGCCAAACATAAGCAGTTGCACTGTGACGCCCAGTCTAGGAAATCTTTCAGCTGTAAATACTGTGACAAGGAATATGTGAGCCTGGGCGCCCTTAAGATGCACATTCGGACCCACACTTTACCCTGTGTCTGCAAGATCTGTGGCAAGGCGTTTTCGAGACCCTGGTTACTTCAAGGACACATTAGAACTCACACTGGTAAGAGAAAAACGTAGACAGGAATGTGACTATCTGATAGAATGAAGCTCTGGGCTGCCTGTTAAATTTGCATTAAGTAGTGGCACAGTGTTTTTAATGATGGATGATCATTTATAGCTACTTCCTGATGACTCAAAAATTTGTTAGAACAGAGTGCTCCATTTCTTGTTAACAACCTCTGCTCCAGAGACTGCAAACAGCATTTAGACTTTGGAAAGTAGAGTCAGAAAGTTTGGTCTCAAAGATCAGTTAGAAAATCAGGAAAGATGTACTTGAATGTGTGTTCTGTGAAACTGCTCCCAATATTCAGCAAACACAAATGTTGCTATCTTCATCGCTGGTTTGGAGATATGTGAAGGGTTTACCTATAGTTTTCTGTTGGTTACATTCTTGCCGCGGTATCTATCACCCCATAGCAAGTTAGAGAGTTAGAACTGAATTTACTCTCTGTTGTTTTATTATCTTTTGTTTTTTGCTACTGAATATTTTATTCCTAGCACAAAATCATCCTGCAGGGAGCCAAGGCATTTATCCAACCTTAGTCATAATACAGAAGGAGGGAAAAGGGGAAATATTAGGAAATGTTGGGAGGAGCTCAACATTAGCTGCACCTGCTGAAGCAGAAAGCTTTAATAAGTGAAAGTCCTAGAACTACATGAAATATTTCTGCATGAGTGGCAGCAGTAACAATATTCTTGGTGTGATTTTTTAATGCAATATTCAAATTTATCTTAAAGGGCCAGATATGAAAATAAGTATCTGTTATGGGGAATTTTAATCAAGTTTTTTTTTTTGACAAAATGTGATTGTTATTCACAATAACTTTATCTGACTTTATGTTTCCTCTAAAAACACTGACTGTCTTTCTTTCCCAACCCCCACCCCCACCCCCAGGGGAGAAGCCTTTTTCTTGCCCTCACTGCAACAGAGCATTTGCAGACAGGTCAAATCTGAGGGCTCATCTGCAGACCCACTCGGATGTAAAGAAATACCAGTGCAAAAACTGCTCCAAAACCTTCTCCAGAATGTCTCTTCTGCACAAACATGAGGAATCTGGCTGCTGTGTAGCACACTGAGTTACGCAATCAATGTTTACTCGAACAGAATGCATTTCTTCACTCCGACTCCAAATGACAAATAAAAGTCCAAAGGCATTTTCTCTTGTGCTTACCGACCAGATAATGTGTATAGGCGCGCACGCACACACACACACACACACACAAACACAAACAGGCGCATGCAGACACACACACACACTAAAAGCTGCAAGAGCACGAAATCCATGTGTTCAAAGTTAATCCTTTCCATGTGAAGTTTGAAATTACTATATATTTACTGACAACTAGATTGAGAGGATAAAAGACAAGAATCTTTCTCTTCAAAAGATGAAGCAAAAAGCACATTGCATCTTTTCTCACTAAGAAAGAATGCAAAGATTTACATTGCTGCCAAATCATTTCAACTGAAAAGAACAGTATTGCTTTTGTAATAGAGTTTGTAATAGAATTTCCTATAGGAAGAGAATTTGCCAGACGCTATCTCAGGTGCCTTATAAAGTATTTCAAGTTTACTTCATTACATGTCTGATGTCTGGTTATCATTGTTGAACTAAAGCCTTTTATGATTACCTGTAATGCTTTAAACTGTATTTTTAAGAGAGAGACCGAGAAAGAGAAAAAAAAAAGAACAGGAACAAAACACAGGAGAATGTATTGAGAGTGTTTTGTTTTTGTTTTTGTTTTTGTTTTTGCCAATAAAGAGTATGCTCCTTGGGGGAGGAGGGAAGGAATAGCTTTGAACATTCCTGGTGCATGCTCTACGTCTTACCTTTTAAAAGAACTTTTAATGATTTTCTAAAATTAATTAAAGATGGGAATAAGTGCAAGAAAGGGTTCTTAGAAACTCAGTAATGTACTTAAACTATTTTAAATGCATATGACAAATGCAATTCATACAGCACCCTTCCAAGTGCCTTTTTAAAGTAATTGTATAGGTGATGAGTCAATGTAAATTTGTGTTTATTTTTATATGATTGAATGAGTTTTGTATGAAAGTGAGATGTTGTCTATAGCTGATGCTTATAAACAGCCTGAAGATTTGTGAAATCAATGTTTCTTTTTTAAGAAAACAATTTTTAAAGGTCCTTTTTTACAATAAACATTTTTGATTTAAAATCCATTGTTTGCATACTATTTTCGGAGACTTGACTTACTTCATGATTAGTACTAAAGTGCTATACAAAGAAATTTTTTCTTAATAAGAGAAAAAGTGAATAGCATTTTTATGAACATCAAACATTTTTATTTATTAGATTATAATAAAGTATAGTGCTAGTATTTTTTTCTTTACTCGTAAGGTAATATTGTCACATTCAAAAAGATCACAACAGTAGTAGTTCTAAGTATATACATTTAACAAAAAATTACACTTTCTGAGGGCTAAAATATATTATTAATACTCAAGAATACTTTTCAGAACTTGTTATTTATGATGACTTTATTAGGTTGCTCTATGCAATCAAATTATAATCACTCATGAGTGATTATCACGTAGACCCTGGAATAGTTGAGGAGGGTTTTTTTTTTTTTAAGATTTTATTTATTTATTTGACACAAGTAGGCAGAGAGGCAGGCAGAGAGAGGGGGAAGCAGGCTCCCAGCTGAGCAGAGAGCCTGATGCGGGGCTCGATCCCAGGACCCTGGAATCATGACCTGAGCCGAAGGCAGAGGCTTAACCTACTGGGCCACCCAGGCGCCCCATAGTTGATGAGTTTTAAAAGAAATATCACTTAATGAGATATAAGAGAAAAAATAGAAAATCTGCATGAAAAGATCAGGAAAAATGGATTTATGAGAAATTACACAAGTTGGAAAATTAAGGCATGGAAAGAAAATTTAGTGATATGTAAGAAAGGATAGGTTTGATGGGAGCAGGGCTAAATAATACAAAGTTAAGTTTTCCATTTACAGTTTTATAAACTAGCCCCCACCCAAGCCCGAGATACACTTCATAAAATATAGTACGAGCAACCACTCTATATACAAGCACATGTTTACCAAATGTTTGGATACTAACTCATATGTAAAAATGCTAACATTATAACCCTAGTGACAATTAACAATTGTCACTATTGAATATTTGAATCCAAACTCCAAACCCACTATGAAGATAGTTCCTGCTAACATTAAGCACTTCTTGTATACTCAGAGCTTGCAGAATTATTATTATCCCTTCTAATGTCCTTGTGATACAAATAAAAGCCAGAACTAGTATCTCAAAGATATTAGTTATAGACCATTAGTAAGTGACCTAAAATACCAATACTATTCCTTTAATGTTCATACACATTCCACTGTATGTTATATTTAAATTTTTGGCCAACATATAAAAGGTGTACATTTGACTAAAAGAAGGAAAAACTTTAAAAATATATATATATATATTTATTTATAGTACATATAGTATACATGTATAGTACATATAGTATATATGTATAGTACATATAGTATATATGTACTGTACATATAGTATATATGTAGTGTATATAGTATATATAGTACAAAAGTGATTGCCTATAAGTTTCCAGGCCGCCTAATATGTAGAAGTTTCTTACAAGGGCAAATGGGAGTGAGTTAAACATTCTCAAATTTATCTGCTTAGCTAACCCAGGAACCACATCTACCCACATTTCCCTCATGTATAGAGCTACAGGAAAATCATTTCTTGGTCTCCAAAAATTAAAACGGATCATTTTCTAAAAGAGTCTGTTCATTGATTTAATTTCTTAGTGAACAATTAGTAACAATAATGTTATAATATATTTCCACTTTATCCTTGCCATTCTAACTTCATTCATCCTTAAAATATTTTACTTTCATCAAGATAACATGAGTTTGAAATGCAGTACATGAGACGTGAAGATATTCTGTAATATGGCTCAGTAATCATTTAGCACTTTTAGTGTTTTTACCAAGGTCTTCGACTAGATACCTGCTCTTCTGCAACACATAAGACCTGGCTCAAATATTACTGACTCTGAAATACTTTTCCAAATTTGCTCTTTCTGGGAGCTTTGTGTCATTTATAAAGAGTACTTATTTCTACCTCTCTCTCTCTCTGCCTGCCTCTCTGCCTACTTGTGATCTCTGCCTGTCAAACAAATAATAAATAAAATCTTTAAAAAAAACAAAAAAAAAAACGGGCGCCTGAGTGGCTCAGTGGGTTAAGCCTCTGCCTTCGGCTCAGGTCATGATCTCAGGGTCCTGGGATTGAGTCCCACATCGGGCTCTCTGCTCAGCAGGGAGCCTGCTTCTACCTCTCTCTCTCTCTGCCTGCCTCTCTGCCTACTTGTGATCTCTGCCTGTCAAACAAATAATAAATAAAATCTTTAAAAATAAAAGAGTACTTATTTCACCGCATTGTAATTTTTTGTTGATACCCTTATTTTTCACCAGTCAGAACATTGTTCAAGAATACATTCCCAGTACTCAAAACATCATCTGGAACACAGACATCAACAAATGTTTGTTGAATGAAAAAAATGGATAAAATAAGAGAAATTAGTGAAAAATAGCTTGCAGATCTAAAATAAATCCAATGTATCCCCCTTTAATGAAAAGGGTGTTGATAGTTTTTGAGAGATCCTCCAAGCAAATTTACTAATATGTCTCCTAACATAGTGATGACAACTTACCCGCACCCCCCCCCCCACCAAAAAAAAGTGAAGAGGGCAAGTACAGTGTATGTGGGCCAGATTTGTTAGGACTTCTGAGAGCCTGAACTTTGAAAACTTTGGATTTTAATAATAAGCATACAGGCTGATAAGCATTCTCAGTATCCTCAATTTGTTTCCTATAATATGAGACAGTGTGGTCTAGTAAAAAGAGCACCAGCTTTTAAATGCAACATATGAGAAGATATTGCTGCAGTTTATATAACCACCAGCAGTGGTGGATTTTCCCACATTCTTTGGTAATAAAATATTTAAGTGTCAAAAAAATAAAATAAACAATAAATAAATGCAACATATGTGTTCTCTGAATCACTGCCTTCAACTTATTGGCTTTATGTCCTTATGCAACTTAATTAACCCCTCGGTGTCTGCCCTTCCTAAGTGTAAAATAGAAATAGATTCTCTATAGTATCACAATAAAGTACTACACAGTCCTTGCAGATAATATCAGGTACCCAGTGCTATCATCAAATGCTTAGTGTGCACCAGCTCTTGTATTAGGAAACCTACATATGTCATCTTCAATGGGAAAAAATGTATCTATGAAGTTGGTATTTTACAGATAAAGATATTAAACTCAGAGATAATGGAGCCAAGATAGGAAAGGCAGTGAATTGCAAAATTGAAATCAAACCCAGATTCTTCTGGCTCCAAAGACCCTACTTCTTCCACTGCACCAAGAGAGTGGAGAGGCGGCTAAACTACACTCAGCATGGTGATTTATAAGTTGTAGGCATGTTGGAAGAGTTGCTGAAAAGGACAATGATAATGTGCCCTGAAATTAAATATTTTAAGGGTGAATTTAGGAACTATCATTATTCAGGAATTATGCAGTTACATACAACCATCTTCAAGGCCATTCCAATTTCCTTCTAGAAATCCTGTTGGCTCCATTTCCTCAAGTATGGATGCTCCCTGTCATGACATGTTCACTTACAGCCCCCCTAAGTTCTCCTGGTGCCTGGGAGCCCATTTCCTCTGGTCTGCTCTCTGTGGAGATGAAAAGCAGCTGGTCTCCATCCTCTGTACATTAACACTTCATCTTCTGAAGGCCACTGTTACTCCCTCACACACACACACTCCTCACCCAGGCTTTTATCTTCCTGGCCTAAAAAGTCTTCCAAGCTAAACAGTCATTTCTTTCACCACTAAAACGTGGACACTCTGGTGTAATGAGGCAATTATAATTTTGAAAAGTCTAAGGCTTCCCTGGCTAAGAGCCACATCCAAGAAAATGTTCCTACTTTAGATACGAGAAACATTTTGAGCAAAACTAATTTGAGAATGAGTGTTCTGTCATCTAGGGAAGTAACAACTCTCAAAAAAGATGACTTGTCTCTCATTCTCGTCGAGAATCTCATTAGAAGCAGATGAAGTACAAAAGTATCCCCTATACCTGAGATGGACACATAGGAGGGAAAAAACTTTCATCTAATTTTTAGTAGTAAATGTAGAGAATCTGCAACCATAGGAGTAAATCTCTGGCTAAAGTTAGATTTAGTTAGCCCCTCAGCCCTCCAGGAAGTAATAATTACTTTGTGGAAAGCATGCATGTAAAAAAGCAACAAGCATGGCAACTTTTCCGTTGTGGCACTTAGCCAGACCCCCAAACAATGAGAGATTAGCAAAGGAAACGGCAGCATATCCATGTCCACAAACTCCAAAGGGACTGGTGAGGTATTTATAGCAGTGAGTGGGAGAGCTGCTGTGAATATAAGATGGGACATTTATATATTTTCTGTACTGGCTCATTTAATTAAGCTCCTCTGGTTAGGACAGTCGGTTTAAGCCATTCAGCCAGTTCTTTTGGACATTTGCAGAGAAAACTGTGAGGCCCTTTAAATTATCACTAAGCAGTTTTTGTAGACAATGGCCAGAGACATGAACCAGTCATACACCGATTTTAGCAGTTGAAATGGGGGTGTCTCTCTGTAAATTCACTCTGGGGCCAGAATTTACTCCCCATGCCAGATAAGGAGCACCACTTATTCTACTTCTTCTACTACACACTTAGGGGGTAGCAATATTTAATTTAAGGAGAGGAAAGGACATAACTGGATTGAATAAAATTGTGACATTCCCTTACAAAAAAATGCGTGGCAATTATATTTTCTGTGAATTCCAACGTGTCTGCCTACTTATCCATCACATGTATAGAGGTTTAAAGATTTCCCATATTAAGACTTTGCCTTAGATTTGTCAGAAAGGACAGTGAACGTGGCTATCAGCTTTAGCATATGCGGTATCCTTGACCTACAGGATCTGAGATCCTGTCATGGCCCCAGGCTTGCTGAGACTCAGTGTGCACAGGATCACCTGTGGGTCTTGTTGACATCTTGGTTTGGTGGGTCTGGAGAGAGTTGTGAGAGCCTGCAATTCTAGCCAGCTCCCGGGGGGATGTCCATGCTGCTGATCCTTGCATCTCACTTTAACTAACTAAGCTCTAACCTCAAGCTTCACTCCTAGCCCCATGCTTTTCCCACCCAACCTGAGTTCCTCATCTGAAACAAACCAAAATGTCCAGAGGGCAGCAGTATTCTGCAGACAGATTAGTCAGCAGGTGGGGTCTGGAATATGCCTACACTCCAACTCTGCCTAGGTGAAGGCAGGGGCAGGAGGAGACAGGACAAGACAGACTTCTACCAAAGCCAGCTTCCTTTTCTCTGCACCTCTCTGATCCCTACAAGTCACCTGATACCCTAATCCCTGATCTACCTAACAAGCTGACCTGGTCATGCTTTGGTTTTCATATCTCTACTCCAATTTTCTTTTATTTAATTTTTTTTAAATTTTTTTATTAACATATCACAGCACTCACCATAGCACATATCTTCCCCAATGTCCATAACCCAACCACACTCTCCCTACCCCTCTCCCCCAGGCAACCCTCAGCTTTTTTGTGTGTGTGAGGTTAAGAGTCTCTTATGGTTTGTCTTCCTGATCCCATCTCGTTTCATTTTTTCCTTCCCTACCCCCCAAGCCCACCACTTTGCCTCTCCACTTCCTCATATCAGGGAGATCAAATGATAATTGTCTTTCTCTGATTGACTTATTTCAGTCAGCATAATACCCTCTAGTTCCATCCACCTCATCGCAAATGGAAAGATTTCATTCTTTTTGATGGCTGCATAGTATTCCTGTGTGTGTGTGTGTGTGTGTGTGTGTGTGTGTGTGTGTGTGTGTGTGTGACATCTTCTTTATCCATTCATCTGTTGATGGACATCTAGGTTCTTTCCATAGTTCGGCTATTGTGGACATTGCTGCTATAAACATTCGGGTGCATGTGCCCCTTCGGATCACTACATTTGTATCATTAGGGTAAATACCCAGCAGTGCAATTGCCTGGGTCTTAGGGCAGCTCTATTTTCAACTTTTTGAGGAGCCTTCATGCTGTTTTCCAGAGTGGTTGCACCAGCTTGCATTCCCACCAACAGTGTAGGAGGGTTCCCCTTTCTCTGCATCCTCAACAGCATCTCTTTTCCTGAATTGTTAATTTTAGCCATTCTGACTGGTGTGAGGTGGTATCTCATTGTGGTTTTGATTTGAATTTCCCTGATGCCGAGTGATATGGACACTTTTTCATGTGTCTGTTGGCCATCTGGATGTCTTCTTTGCAGAAATGTCTGTTCATGTCCTCTGCCCATTTCTTGATTGGATTCTTTGTTCTTTGGGTGTTGAGTTTGATAAGTTCGTTATAGATTTTGGATACTAGCCCTTAATCTGATATGTTGTTTGCAAGTATCTTCTCCCATTCTGTCAGTTGTCTTTTGGTTTTGTTGACTGTTTCCTTTGCTGTGCAAGAGCTTTTGATCTTGATGAAGTCCCAATAGTTCATTTTTGCCCTTGCTTCCCTTGCCTTTGGCGATGTTTCTAGGAAGAAGTTGCTGAGGCTGAGGTCAAAGAGGTTACTGCCTGTGTTCTCCTCAAGGATTTTGATGGATTCCTTTCTCACATTGAGGTCTTTCATTCATTTGGAGTCTATTTTTGTGTATGGTATGAGGAAATGGTCCAGTTTCATTTTTCTGCATGTGGCTGTCCAAATTTCCCAACAACATTTGTTGAAGAGACTTTTTTCCCATTGGACATTCTTTCCTGCTTTGTCAAAAATTAGTTGACCATAGGGTTGAGGGTCTATTTCTGAGCTCTCTGTTCTGTTCTGCTGATCTTTGTGTCTGTTTTTGTGCCAGTACCATACTGTCTTGATGATGACAGCTTTGTAATAGAGCTTGAAGTCTGGAATTGTGATGCCACCAACTTTGGCTTTCTTTTCCAACATTCCTCCAGCTATTTGAGGTCTTTTCTGGTTCCATATAAATTTTAGGATTATTTGTTCTATTTCTTTGAAAAAAAAAGAAAGATGGTATTTTGATAGGGATTGTGTTAAATCTGTAGATTGCTTTAGGTAGCATAGACATTTTCACAATATTTGTTCTTCCAATCCATGAGCATGGAACAGTTTTCCATTTCTTTGTGCCCTCCTCAATTTATTTCATGAGTACTTTATAGTTTTCTGAGTACAGACTCTTTGACTTTTTGGTTAGGTTTATTCCTAGGCATTTTATGGTTTTGGGTGCAATTGTAAATGGAATTGACCCCTTAATTTCTCTTTCTTCTGTTTTATTGTTGGTGTAAAGAAATGAAACTGATTTCTGTACATTGATTTTATAGCCTGACACTTCACAGAATTCCTGTACAAGTTCTAGCATATTTGGAGTGGAGTATTTTGGGTTTTCCACATAAAGTATCATATCATCTGCAGAGTGATAGTTTGACTTCTTCTTTGCTGATTTGGATACCTTTAATTTCTTTTTGTTGTCTGATTGCTGAGGCTAGGACTTCTAGTACTATTTGAATAGCAGTGGTGATAATGGACATGCCCGCCATGTTCCTGACATCAGCGGAAAAGCTCTCAACTTTTCTCCATTGAGAATTATATTCACTGTGGGTTTTTCATAGATGGCTTTGATGATATTGAGGTATGTACTCTCCACCCCCACACTTTGAAGAGTTTTGATCCAGAAACGATGCTGTACTTTGTCAAATGCATCTATTGAGAGTATCATATGGTTCTTGTTCTTTCTTTTATTAATGTATTGTATCACATTGATTGATTTGCAGATGTTGAACCAACCTTGCAGCCCTGGAATAAATCCCACTTGGTCGTGGTGAATAATCCTTTTAATGTACTGTTGGATCCTATTGGCTAGTATTTTGGTGAGAATTTTCCCATCTGTGTTCATCAAAGATATTGGTCTGTAATTCTCTTTTTTGATGGGGTCTTTGTCTGGTTTTGGGATCAAGGTGATGGTGGTCTCATAAAATGAGTTTGGAAGTTTTCCTTCCATTTCTATTTTTTCGAACAGTTTCAGGAGGATAGGAATTAATTCTTTTTTAAATGCTTGGTAGAATTTCCCTGGGAAGCCATCTGGCCCTGGGCTCTTGTTTGTTTGGAGACTCTTGATGACTGCTTCGATTTCCTTACTGGTTATGGGTCTATTCAGGTTTTCTATTTCTTTCTGGTTCAGTTTTGGTAGTTTATATGTTTTAGGAATGCATCCAATTCTTCCAGATTGTCAAATTTGCTGGCATATAGTTGCTTATAATATGTTCTTAAAATTGTTTGTATTTCTTTGGTGTTGGTTGTGATCTGTGCTCTTTCATTCATGATTTTATTTATTTGGGTCCTTTCTCTTTTCTTTTTTATAAGTCTGGCCAGGGGTTTATCAATGTTATTAATTCTTTCAAAAAATTAGCTTCTAGTTTTGTTGATTTGTTCTATTGTTTTGTTTTGTTTTTGGTTTCTATTTCCTTGATTTCTGCTCTGATCTTTATTATTTCTCTTCTCCTGCTAGGTTTAGGCTTTCTTTGTTGTTCTTTCTCCAGCTCCTTTAGGTGTAGGGTTAGGTTGTGTATTTGAGACCTTTCTTGTTTCTTGAGAAAGGCTTGTACCGCGATATATTTTCCTCTCAGGACTGCCTTTGCTGTGCCCCACAAATTTTGAACAGTTGTGTTTTCATTATCATTTGTTTCCATGAATTTTTTCAATTATTCTTTAATTTTCTGGTTGACCCATTCATTCTTTAGTAGGATTCTCTTTAGCATCCATGTTTTTGGGTTCTTTCCAAGTTTCCTCTTGTGATTGAGTTCTAGTTTCAGAGCATTGTGGTCTGAAAATATGCAGGGAATGATCCCAATCTTTTGGTACCAGTTGAGACCTGATTTGTGACCCAGGAGGTGATCTATTCTGGACAATTTTCCTCTACTCTAATTTTCTAAGTACTTCTCCAAACTTGGTCAATCCTCACCCACTTTTGGAGGGCCCAGAAATGGATACTGGCTCTTTCCCGTCCACTTACACCAAGGAGTCTTTTCCCTTGTCTCTGCAGAGAAGCTTAAAGATGCAATTTTACTCTGAACTAAAAGGACTACTCACACTTATGAGACTGACCATGAGGGTGGTGGGGTTGGGGTTCACTGCTGAGAGGTCTCTGGTTCCTCCCCTCCATCACCCCTCAGGATCTGGGGCTTCTCTTGTTGTGGGGATGTTCCTACCTGAACACCTCACGGGCTTCTCTCAGGGATGTCTTTGGCTACCTCGGGTGAGCAAGGTGCTTAGGCTTTTCCTGAACTATTATCTTTAAAACTATTTAACATTTTGCCAAGTGAGAGTTATTTGATGTATTTTTTTTCCTATAATTCTTTAATTTTTTGTGTCATTTTAACAACTTATTATTTATTAATATTATTCCTGCAAAGTTACAAATAGGAATTCTTAGAAGAAAATTATTTGCTCTGAATTGATGACAAGTAACCTCTCTCTCTCTCTCTCTCTCTCTTTCTCTGTGTGTGTGTCTGTGTGTGTGTGTGCACGTGTGCATGTGTGAAGCCTCTGATGTTGCTCCTTTAAGTGTGCAGGCCTGGGCACGGGCACACGGCTTTGGCAGGGCTCTCCTTGACTATCTTGTTTCCTCAATTCTTTTGTAGTTGTCTTATTTTGCTTGTATCAAACTCATATGTTACTCTCCACTAATTGCTGCATGATTGTTCTATTGCTTACAACAAAGTCCTAGGACATAAACTTTTCCACAGTTTAAATACAGGTCTGCTTTTCAAGGATGGTTTGTCCAATCAGTCTTTGAGGTTTGTTCCTACACCAGGTGAGTTCCTCATGCCTACATTTTTCTGTGGTTCTCTCTGGTAAACTAACTCGTTTATCTTAGCTTATTGCTCTTATGAAGCTACCAGTCTCCTATTAATTGCTTACCACCAAAATCTATTGCCTTTGAAAGTGTCTTTAGGCTTGAGCTCCCCTACATTCTGTTTCTAATAAAGTCATGGGCAGAACTTGGAAGTTCTTTGTTCTTATGGCTTGCCTGTCCCCCTGGACAAAATCTCTGAACTGCTGCTCCATAGTAGGTGGTGAGGACAGTGATTCAATTTCTCAGAGTGACACTCTTGCTTTATGGGCAGAGCACAGGGGTGGAGGAGAGGAGGGGATTGTAACCTGGGCCTCTCCCAGTGTAGAACTGCCACCTTTGAGTGAGCTTGGGTGAGATGATCAGGACCCCTCCCTCTCTTTTAAGTGTTTTTATTTTATAATAGTTAAAGTTATTCAAAATTCAATAAAGGGATGGTAGATTACTAAATTGAGTGTCATTTTACTTAAGTGTTATTGAAAGATTGCCCTATTTCTTATAGTACAATTTGGTGAAATTATTTCACATTATTGACAATGTACCAATCAGATTGTATTCTCTTATTTTATAATGTGAGCTTATTTTAAAATCATGTTTATTAAAATAAAATAAGATGGAGATCACTACATCCTAAGTGTACAAAATCTAAATGAAGTGAAGTCTTAGAATATAATAAAGGGAATTCAGCAGGAATTCACACACACACAAAAAATAGGTAAGAAACAAGGTAAGGTCTTGGGAGAAATACAGTACAAAATGCCATAAATCAGCACTTTAGCATCTAAGTGTCAACATTGGACTAGTGTAGACTTCCTTTTCAATGTGGCCACCTATCAAGTTCAATTAGCTTAGTCCTCCTTCATGTGGTGCTTTACTTGGACATGGTAACCACCTTTCTGGATGTTTACTAGGAGATCTAGCCACACTGAGCCTACATAGGGTAGAGCACTGTGAGCTGACCTAAAGGCGGTAGGCAGTGTTACACCTGTGGTATCTGTTTGCTCATGGAGCTACGTGTTTCTGCTCTTTTGCCAACGTGACTTTCCAGTGTGTTTCAGGGGTTTGCTCATGTTTAGGGGAAAACTGGTCATAATTATAAGTTATATATATGCACATATAGACATTCTTCTGAGTACAGGCCAACAACACACAACTAGTTCTCCACTGAAGCATCAGTGACTAAAGGTCCCCTTCCCATCTGTCTACTGCAGCAAGAATGAGGATTGTGCCCTTGATCCACCTTAGCCAAGCAGGGACTAGAGACTCTTCCAGCCTTCTTGTGTTCTGAAGACAAAAGCAGAAACAGAGAAGCCTAGCCCATCTCACTCCCTCTGACAGCCAGGATTATGTGGATGGATGCAGTCTTGGTGCCGCCAGAGAGCAAGAAGGGAGGTTCCAGAGGGCATGGGTGAGGGGAAAAGAAAACAATGGTGCAAGGATGCACTTGCATCAGTGGCTCTCAAACTTCAGAGAGTCAGAATCAGCTAGAAGCTTGGTTAAAACACAAATTGTTGGGTCCCACCCTCAGAGTTTCTGGATTAGAAGGTTTGTAGTGGGTCTAAGACTTTGCACTTCTAACATGGTTGAGGTGAGGCTGCTGCAGGAGGTCTGTGGACAACACTCTGAGAAGGGCAGAATGACAGCCATGGGAGATTGGGGTGGGGGCCTGAGACTCAGCTGTCATGGTTAATGATGAGCTGAGCTGTAAATCACAAGTTGTATAGAAGTTTAGAGCCCCTTCTCTGTCTCTACTATTCATTGCATTGGACTGCTTGCCAGTCCATCACTGTATTAGCCGCGCAATGGAAAGAAGTATTGAATAAGATTTCTTAGTGGAAAAAAATGTAAAAGGAAAGAGCACGCACCTTTTTTAAAGCTTCCAAATTCTTTATAGATTCCTTAAACAAATTAGTTTATAGCACAGGAGCTTTAAAAGAGTTTAGAGAGATATGCCATAAAATACAGAGTGGTGAAAGGAGGGGGCTTCCCTGCACAATGATAAACTATTTTATGTGATGAAAGAGAAAGAAATTATAACTTCTATAGTTATAATGATTTCTTTATAAATTAAATTGGGTGAGAATCCAGACAATTTTCTTAATATATTAGGAATTTTGAAATCACTTTCTTGAATTTGTAAGCTAAAAATCAACAAATCTGTTTGCTATAATAGGGCTCTTACTTGCCACATGAACACCGATCACCTACCGTTTTTCCTCCATGAACATAGCTAGACAAGCCCCCTTTTGGATTCTGCATTTTAAATCAAAATATGTAAAAGGATCTTTTGTGTTATTGCTTTCCTGAGGCAATAAGAAGGCAATAAAAAAAGAATTAGAAGAAAAGATGATTCTAAAATGTAACTTTTAGATTTTTACAATTTAGGAAAATCCTGACAACTCCAGGGCTGAGCTCTTGCCAGTGGGTGCTGGCCGGACCTAGGCCGGGCGTGTGCCTCTTCAGGGGATGCCAGCTCCCTCCTCTGCTCCTGCCAACCATGAAACAGCCCAGGTAATTTTCCATGGAGGTGTCCTGATTGATTTTAAAGGCAGCTACTCTTCTTCTTCCTTTTTTTTTTTTTTCCCCAATTTCAAATCTTCAACAAGAGGGGCCTGCATTTTTGTTTGTCCTACAAAAATTGCTGTTGGACTATTTGAAATAATGGTGGACAATAAAAATATGTATGATTTTCTTTTTTTAAAATAACTAATCAATGAAGCCACAGTCCATTCAGGTCTTTTATGTCAGCACAGAGTGTAGTGTGAAGACTCCAATCAGGTTGACCAGGATTCAAGGTGCAGTTTTACCATCTATGTTATCAGTGAGGAGAGCTGTGCTCAGTCTCATCTTGTGTACAGTGGGGATACTTCCTGAGTCCAGGTGGAGGCAAAGATAATGCACAAATCTATGACAAGCACATGGCACAGTGTTGCACAGAATGGAGCTCAATGTATTTTTTTTTCCTTAAAGGTGAAACTGGCTTTAAATCTACATATACCAATACTCAAGTGAAAGATAAAAATGTACTGGTTACCTGAGGAAACATTATTTTATCTTTGTCTATTGGAAAGAAGCATTCCCTCGCTATCAGTCTCTCGCTGACCCCCTGTCACCATTAAACAGAAAATCACCTAAGATGGGTATGATCAGAGAATCAACGATGTTATCATAACAGATTAAGATATATAGATAGTATGCCCATAGCTTCAGTGTCTCACCCAGAATAATGCAGAAAGCTGAAAAAGTAAAAATGATGTTCCTCAGACTTACAAACCACTAAAGTATTCTAAAAGTTCTTCACCATCCAATGTGTTTGGTAAGAGCTTTGAAAATTTCACCCTCTATGTAATGCATTTATGTAATATGTATGAATATAAGGAAGTATAAATTACTTCTGAAACCAGAAAAAAAATTAAAAATCAAAGGACAGAGTACTTTGTTTATCTCCCATTCTATGCCCAAAGTTTGACTCATACTGTTTTGTTCTCTCTCTATGTCCTTTATCTGGGTCTCTATCAAGGATCAAATAATTTTAAAAACCAAAAAAATTTTCATTCAATCAGGGGGATTAAAATGACATGCAAAGGAAAATATTTATTTATTTGAGCACATGAATGGGGGAGGGGCAGAGGAAGAGGGAGAGGAATAATCTCAAGCAGACTCCCCACTGGGCTAGAGCCCACCATAAGCCATGGAGTGGAGTCCCACAACCCTGAGATCACAACCTGAGCAGAAACCAAGAGTTGGTCACTCAACCAACTGAGCCATCCAGGCACCCCGAGAAGAAAAATATTTTGAAACTGAGTTGAAAAGGAAGATAGAAATAGGATTTTCACTTTTTTTTTTTTTTTTTGTAAATACATTTCCCGCTGACACCCATGAATTCTTCCTGCCAAAACTCTCCGCTGTGACTGGACACAACACAAAGGCAATATGTTACTAGAACACGTTAACCCTTTGGTGGATAGTAAACAAATGCTTGGCTGCCACGGGCACTGATATCTCCAGGGGTCTGCCACAAGAATGATAATGTCCTTACTCATTTAGGTGCCAGAAAAACCAAGCCAAGAGGAGACATGTGTAGCAGGGCTGCCAAGAGGAGACATGTGTAGCAGGGCTGGCCTTAGCCTGCTGCTCTGAGATACTTGGCTTCCAGAAAATGGATTATATGCCACCTATGGACCACTGTCTTTCTCCCCAGTCAAGAATACCCTTCAAAAGTGTCACACTGAAAGTCGTGTGAGGTCAAAAGATCACATTTAAGACTTTTTAAAATGCAGTGATAGTCTTTTGCTCTTCAGAAACATATTTTCACCCCCATGTGAATTACAACACTTAAAATTCTAAATCACCTGAAATCCAAAATTATTTTTTTAATTTTTTTCTACTTACTTAATTTATGTATTTCTTAACATATAATGTATTATTTGTTTCAGGAGTACAGACCTGTGATTCATCAGTCTTACCACAATTCACAGCACTCATCATAGTACATACCCTCTCCAAAGTCCATTACTCAGCCACCCTATCCCTCCCACCTCCCACCACCCACCTCTCCAGCAATCTCCCTCTCTGGTTTCATCTTGTGAAATCTAAAATTCTCAATCTAGGAAATTGAAAAATAGAATGTCTAAACCAAACTGAGGTATTTTCTTGAAAATACTACTTAACATTTAAATAGAACATAGATAGCTTTTAGGTATTCTGCCTGAGTGGAATTTGGGTTTGGAAGCTGGTGTCCCATTGGTGCTGAGCATGTACATTTTATTATGAATGTTCTTAACCCTCTCTGTGAGTGACTCAAACACACAGATGTCACATCTCTCCAGAACCAGTCTGTATGGTAACCAGATTAGTTTCTAAACCCAAACTCCTCAATAACTTTGAATTAACTCAGTTTAAAATAACAAGAAATTTAAAATACTTATAAACAATCAAAAAAATTAAGCTGAATATTGGTAGCAAGTCCACTTTAGAGGCTGACCTCTGATGTCCCTTAGTCCCCACCTCAGCACTTTCCTATCAGCCCATTTAATCCAGTGAGATACCAAAGCACCAATCCTTTTATCACTTACAAAAGGAAAGAGAAAAATGTCATTCATATTTAATAAGGTACCATGTTTTTTACTCTCTTTTCCATAACAAATAAAAACATGAAAATAAAAAATAAATAAAACAATTACTGGGATTTTACATTTAGGTATAGTCCCCGCTCAGCATTATCAACCATAAATCCCATTAAACAGAGTGTTTAACCGCAACTTAATTCAGCTAACTCATCTATGGAGGGCATAGAAAAGCTCAGTAAATCATATTGAAACTTCCACATTTTTCTTACTGGCCTTTTTATATCTAGTAATCACAAGATTATATTTGGTCAGGTTATAGGTAAACACTCAGAAGAAATTAAGAGATGATTAAGAGATGTTTCTGGTGTTCCATTTAATTTATTTCCTATTACAAATATTTTTTCCCTAAATGTATGTAAGGAGAACCCAGGAAACTGACTTTTCTACCACAAAACACCATGGCCAATTCATTAGCTACATTAAATAATTTGTTTCCCAATGGCTGTTCATCCCCCAACACACAAGGAAAGGGTGGGAGAAGTTGCACTGGAGGATCAATGGGTCTTAGAAATTCAGAAAGTGTCTATTTGGGGATCATGTAGAGATTTCAAATAATTCTGACCAAACTTCAACTTCTCTGAGTAAGAATATATGGTATGGCTGTGGCTCTAGGCTGAGTCCTTGATGAATGAGGAAAAATTAATGAGAGGATTTCTGGCCCACTGGCTCAACTCCAAGAGAAACATAATATTGTTGGATAAGCAATCATGTCTTTGCATTGCTTTCATGGAACTATCCCACCCTTCTCTTTCAGCCAGGATAAAAGATGACAGAACAGTCACAAAACAGTGTTGTAGCTTTCCATCTTTAAAACATAGCAAAATCTTGCAAAATGAAGTAATTTAAGCCAAAACACCTTCTTAGCACATGATACTAAAGGTAATTTTTGTGCATGTTAATATTACTCAAACCCATAAGCTTTTGTTATTGATTCCTCAATGAATAAATAATTTGTTTTGCTTTATATTTTTTGCACACTTCAGAAAAAATGGAGCAATTTATGGTTTCCTAAACCAACTAAATTCTTACATATACCGTGCCTACTGCCTCTAGTGCCCATTCTACCTGTATCTATGTAGCTAATTCCTATATATTCTTAAAATCTCATTCAACTGCTGCCTCCCCTAAGAATTCTGCCCAACTTTCCCAGGCCTATATAAGTGGGATATGGATAAGAATATCCATATCCCACTGCACATCATACATAAATTATGTTAGCAGTCATTTGCCTGTGTGCCTAATTCCTCACTAGACTGTGAATTCTAAACTTAAGGGTAGAGTCAGGGATCATACTTGTACCCCACAATGCCTTGCATAATCCCAGGACCTAACAGAAGAACAGAACATTTCTATTGAGTGAATGACCCAAAGTAGACATGATTTAGTCAACTGTGGGAATAATTTAACTTTTCACTGTAAATATTTAAAGGTAGTATGTAACACCTCAAGGTTGAAACAATGCAAAGCACAGATGTATATCTATACATAATCAAATAGCCCTTCCCCATTAGCAGTTAAGCGAAGTGTCACTACATTAATGCATTTTGCAAATCCTTATGCTCTGGCCACCATTTCCACATCTCCCCAGAGAGAAGTTAAAGGCATGATTAAAACAACAATAACAATGATTCTAACAAAAACCATATTTCCAACTTTGTGAGACTTCTTTGTCTCTATTTCTGTCTGTCTCTCTCTCTCTTTTTTCTCTCTCCCCTATATATTAAGGAGGAGGACATAGATGGGATTTTCCTATGGTGTGGTGTGTACTTTTGATGTTTCTTATAGGTTGCCTTCCTGATTTCTTGTGGTCTCAGAAACCACCCTTCAGAGTGACTCACCTACCACTCAATGCTCTGGATTGTTTAAGACTCTTTCATATCCTTAACAGTTTTACATATAAAGCAGTTGCCTATTATCTATGTCTAACTGTGATCAGTCACTAGTCAAAGAAGAAAAATTGTGATTCATCTCAGATGACCTTTGCTAATGCATAGATTTATGTCACTGTCTACATTTATGGTATGTGTGTGTCTGTGTGTGTGAGAGAGAGAGACAGACAGACGCACTCACACACACACACACACAGACACACACACAGAAGCACCATGATTGTGTACAGTCCTTTAGGCTGGAAGGCTTGATGCAATGTTCAGTCTTTGAAAATCCCTATTTGGAACATTAGAAACATCTGGAGAAACCACATTTCCATGTTGAAATAAAGATAAGTTGTCATTTCTGCTACTCATTTTGAATTTATCCCACAGCCTGATGAGAGAATTTTGCCCAGAGCAAGTTATAGAGTATGTAACTAAAAAAGAAAAAAAAAAATAGTAAAAGAAAAAAGAAAGGGAAAAAACCCACAGAGGTTAGGAAACTGATTTTACAGCATTCTACCAGAGGTTTCCTTAACTATGCCTCCAAATATCCTTGGTCCTTCCCAGTGAGTGGGCTCCTGGGAGATACTGTGCTGCAGGCAGTAGGATCCAATACAGCCATGGGACACTCCCCAGGCCCATTTATCAGCCTCTATTGTTTTTCTACCTACTAAGTTTAAATAATAATATTTTTTAAAGATTCTATTTATTCATTGAGAGGGGAGAGAGCTGGGGAGGGAGAGAGAGCATGCACAGGCAAGGGGAGGAGAAGAGGGATAAGCAGACTCCCTGCCGAGCCGATAGCAGGACATGGGGCTGGATCCCAGGACCCGGAGATCGTGACCTGAACCGAAGTCATACATTCAATCAACTAAGCCACACAGGAGCCCCTAAATTTAAATAATAATTTAGACTTGTGCTTAATAATGCATGTATTTGGTCTGAAAATTTAGGAAAATGCAGTATAAATATAAGGTCCTAGGTTGATGCTCAAGAATCACGTTTTCTGTTTCATACTTGAGAGCTTGTCTTCTTGGGCTTGTGATTAAAAATCACAATTTTTAGTGTGTCTTATCCAGAGAAAGTGATGCAGTTTTGTAGAAGTCCATCCAACGGGAGCTGGCCCTGAAATGCAGCTTCCCTACGGTGCAGGCGACCATTGTGGTGGATTCAGGGACTTTAGAGCCTCTGCCCAGGACAGCCTCGTGCTCAGCTGAGTGTCCAGCTAACGAACTATATGGGGAATTTATACATCAATCAACAGAACTGACTTCATCTTTCTTTCCTTCTCTTGAGCTCCCACAGCGATCTCCCACTAAGAGGGAGTCCTTTCATTTGCTCATGGTTCTAACGCACTTGTGGGAAAAAATATCAGACATTTTTGGCTTTTGGATTTCATACTCAAGTTTGAATATGTGGTTTCATTCCAAAAATACCGTAAGAAAATCTGAGGAGTAGCAAAGCCAGGGGGGAAAAATAGCTGACATTGAGATTCATTCTTGAACATCCACAAATATTTCTAGAATCCTTTTTTTGGGGGGGGGCAGTCAAGGAGACCTTTCTTCAAAGAAAAGCTTAGTCACTGAAAAGCCAGATATATAAAAGAAATGAGTAAGAAAGACTCTCCTTGAAACAGGCCTGAATCCTCCCTCTTTCTTGAAACAGGCCTGAATCCTCTCTTTTTGCTTCTTTTCAAAGTTCCTCCAAGGCACTCAACAAGTAAGTTTGAAAATCAGTGCCTGGCTCCGGTTTCCAAACTGTGCTCCAGAAAATATGAATCTTTTCAGATGTTTCCCAAAGACTTCTCTGGTCAGAATTCTGTCACATACTGTCTACCACATCCTCCTCTTGCAGTCTCAAAGTTTTCTTGAATACACGAAGACTCCAGGGAGTTCTCACACAAAAGGATTTAACACCCTATGGAATCTTTAGGTCATGGACACTGCCTTATATTCTAGACTGCCAGCCCATGGTGTTTCCCCTGGTTCCCTTAAAACACGCTCACAGGGGGAAGCCCTTTGGGGGAGAACTTCCACCTGACTTACTGGACTACTTTCTGCAGGGAGACAGCTCTGAGTAGTGGTTGGGATGGTGGAGAGGCACAAGTAACTCTGTGGGGCCCAGAGGAGCAGAGTAGAGAATGTAAACAAGGGGTATAAACACAGCGTTTATGTCAATTGGTGTAAATGTCATATCCTCTCTCTTGTTTCTCTCCATGTAGACCAAAATTCCAATGGAGAACCCTCTCCTGACATTCTTCCATTTCCTCCCGAATCCCTCACCAACCTCTTTGAAAACCGTAAGGCATGGCAGCAAAGCATATCAATCAAATGATGGGTGTCTCTGCCTCTCTGAAAAAAAATCCTCAAACGAATTTAAATATTTGCTTATTATTCTATTTCTAGTTCTTTAATGGCTTCAATTTCCTTACAAATATGTACACCTAAGTGATTTCTGAGGAATGACACAAAGAACAAGCAGTGAAAAACACAAAACAAAAAACTAGAAAGATTTGTCACATGGCTCACACAGATCGTGCTAAATCTATGAATATAAATTTTACAAATTGATGCTCCTTATCCTGCTTGTCAAAATAGATTAACAACTGTTTTTTGTTTCTTCTTGTAAGTTTTCATTTCCTTTTTCTTTTCCTTTTTCTGTAAAGGAATGAATGAAATGTTTTTGGTAAACAGGTAAACCAAAAAATCATTCTGAGCCATGACCTCAGCCATCAGCTATCCCCATATTTTCTAACATCCTGAAATTTTCCATTCGACTTGGGTGGCTGATTTTGCATTTTTTTCCTGGACCTCTGTACCCTGTGGAGTTTGGGACACCACCAAAGGCAGGGAGTGAGCCTGACACCTGCCTGTGGTCTCCAGGCTCCTGCCCTGCGTAGCACAAATGAGGGTGGGGGTGGGGGGGTTGGGGGGTGGTGACAAGCCTGAAGGTCACGCTGCCCTCCCACACAGACTGGAGGAGGATGCTGGAGGATGAGAAATTTATCTCTGGGAAACATTTAAAGGAAAAAAGAATTATGAACCAAAGCTTTGCCTCAGATGCAAATGGAGAAGGTTTAATTAACCTTTACTTTTTCCCATTAGATTGTGAATATTTGGATTCACTTGAAAAATATTTCTTACTCTCTCAAAACAGATATGAGCCAGAGACAAACATATTAAAATCCTAATTGTGAAAGCAAATAAAAAGATGTCCTTCATGGGAGGTTTTACCATCATAGTTTCAAACTTCAGTGTAATGGAGTGTTTACAGCACCTGTTGGATACTCACCCCATCTGGGAGATACGACTCTCAATCTAACATTTGCTTTGAGAAAAGTGCTCAGAAATGAATGATACACATGCAATCACTCTGAGTTATTACTTTGGAAGAAATAAAATTTGTTTTCTGAAGATTCTCATTCAGTATTTTTTTATAGGACTGTTGTTCTTGCATACTAATATGGTCCTTTTCTTTTGGGAAATTGTTAGTTATGAAACAGAACTGACTATCCTGCCAGCACCTACGTTAACAGAACAGGGGGCAGGGAAGGTAACCTCTGTTTGGAACCCTTCACCTTGAAAGGGGCCTCTGTTGTTAACTAATTAATGTAGAAACCACACTGATCTGCCTGAGATAGCCAGTGCCAATGACCATTTTTATATTAGGAGAAGCAATAATAAAGCAGGATAAATCTAGCATCATTATCAGCATATGCCTTCCTCTTACCTACATTCTAATCCTGTGAAAAATTTTTCAGTAATTTCCTGACATTTCCTGACAAATTTCTAGCAGGCACTAGAAGTTTGGAGGTTGCCCTCCATTTCATTTGTCACCTTCAACATGAGCTCTCTATGAAGTGCTGGTAATAAGCAACTGCACAGAGCCATACCCAAGTGTTTCAGCAGCCTGTTTTCACATGTCATGCTCTACATAGAGTCACATGTGACATGGATTAAATCATAACCCCCCAAAGCAATAATACTGTCAAAGCTCAATATAATATAACAACTGAATTTCTATCTCTGCAAATCATTAAAAAGGGAGTTGTGCTATACTACCATTTTCTATAAAAACAGACCACCATGTCCATCCTGACATTTTTATCCTAAATTTAACATACTATTTGTCTAATGGGGAAAATCCACCCCATACCTACTTTTATTCCTTATAATGTGTACTCTTTCCATATAAATACTCTAAACATTAAAGATCTTATTTTTATACAGATATCAAAAAATAGTTTTCTTGCCCTTATGAATTATATTTTTCACTTAATTTTGAATTATATATCTTAACGAATAAGTAGCTTAAAACCCCTCTGTGGACAAAAAACAAGAACAAGGTTTTGAGATTATAAAAGGTTGATACATTTGCAAACATTAAGTGACTCTTCATATAATACCTCTTTGCAAAAGAATTTCTCTGGTAATAATATCCAAGTCTCCAGAGATTTCCCTGGTCTTAATTCTGCAATCTAGTTTGGATCAGTACTATGCATTATGCTGGCCTTGTTTTCTTCTCTACAATGATGACTCAAAACCATCAGAAAAGCAAGGTTCCTTTTTCATATTACTTCAGATTGGGTGCTGTGGAAATCGAGGACCAGAGGCACCTTTGGCATCTCCAAGATTACTAGGACCTTTGCCACCACATGTCATCTGCAGATCTACAGGAGCTCTTGGTCTGTGACGGCTCCACTGGAGACCACTGAATGCTGGTTACCACCCTCTTTGGAGCCACCATATTGGTGATTACTCCTGGACTGAGCGAGGAGGAAGAGACTCTGCAGAAGAAATTCAATGAGCTTAAGGAAAAGAAAAAGGCAGTGCTGGCTCTGAAGAAATAAACTAGTAGCAGCAGAGCCAGCCAAGGCAACCAGCTGGTGAAGTCAGGAGACATCGGTGCCTTCAAGACTAAGACCAAGAACTCAGGCTTCATTTGTCACCTCCTGTTCTTGAACCTTAGTGGGGAAGTTAATGGACCCTGAGAAGGGTCCAGTCCCCACTTTCCAGCTGTTCCAACAGAGCATATCTGCCCCAGAGGAAATCTATGAGAGTTTTGGGTCTTCCGGTGACAGGCTTCAGGACTTGGGGCCAGTTGGAGAAGAGGCAGAGGGCCTAGGGGCTGGTGAGTTTCCTGCTCAGAGCTTTGACTGGCTCTCTGAAAAATGGGCTAGTGCCCACTCCTCAGCCTCCCCTCCTCAACCACAGTTATGAGCAGAATGGAACAAAGACAAGGACCTCTATCAAAAACCAGAAGGCCCTTTCCACAGGTCGGACTCATTCCCTGAATGTAGGGCTCCTCAGAAGGGGAATACTCTCTGATGCCCACTGTCTTCCGTGGGGCCTTCTCTCCCTTTGGAAACATCATTGACCTCTCCGTGGGCACACCCAGAAACTGTGCCTTAGTCACCTATGAAAAGATGGCATCATCAGATCAGGCCTTTGCTGAGCTCAATGGGATGAAGGTAGAATTGGTACAGCTCAAAATCAGTATTGCCTGCAAACATCCCATGCTGGATCCTGCCACTGGCAAATCTGTCTGGGGCTCCCTTGCTGTCCAGAACAGCCCTAAAGGTTCCCACCAGGACAAGAGGATCCAGATTGTCTACACTTGATCATGTCTACAAGGAAAACCTTGTGGATGGCTTCCAGGAAATGGAGCTCAACTCATGGGCCTCATATGTACAAACACTGGTCTCAGCAAAACATTGAGGTAGAAGCTCAACAACAACAACAACAGCAAAAATCAAAACAAACAAACAAACAAAGATACAGGAGCTCTTTCTTTAACCCCAGTTTTATTGAGAAATTTTTGACATGCATCACCTCATATGTATAATGCATATGGCTTGAGGTGAGGGTTTAATTTACACACATGGTGAAATGATTATCGTAATAGTTCAACTAACAGCCGTCTTCTCATGTAGCTACAATAAAAAGAAAAAAAGAAAAAAATGTCTTTGTGATGAAAAAGAAAGAAAATACTCTCCTTAGGATTCACTCTTAACAACTTTCCTGTATGCCATAGAACAGTGTTAGTTGTAGTCATCATGCTGTACTTTACATCCCTAGTACTTATTTGCCTTCTAACTCTAAGTTTGTTCCTTTGACCATCTTTCTTCCAACCCCCCGCTCCCCATCCCCTGACCTCTGGTAACCACAAGACTGATCTCTTTCTTGGAGTTTGTTTATTTTTGCTTTTAGGTTCCACCTATATGTGTGATCATACAGTATTTCTCTTTCTCTGAAGGTATTTCATTTAGCATAGTGCCAATAAGGTCCATCCATGTTGTCACAAATGATGGAATTTCCACATTTTTTATGGCTGAATAAGATTTCCACAATTTCTTTACCCACTGCTCTATCAATGGGCACTTGTTTCTGTGTCTCAAATATTGTAAATTGTAAATACTGCAGTGAACATGGGGGTACTGATATCTTTGGAATTTTTTGTTTGTTTGTTTCCTTCAGATATATTCCCCAAGTGAAATCACTGGATCATATGGGGATTTATTTTAATTTTTTGAGGTTCTCCAAACTGTATTCTATACATTCCTACTGTTAGAATGGCCATCATCGAGAAGACAAGAGATAACACATGCTGTCATGGACATTCTTAACTTCCAAGGCCTGCCGACTGGGGTATGACTGACCAGCATGTGCCACTGTGACCAGTGAGTGGAACCAATGAAATTACCCATCCTGTGGCCAGGGGCCATCATCTCCCACTGTGCAGTCCCAGAGGGCTCTGAAGAAGGCCCCACTTACAATGAATGTGTTGTTTGCCAGGCACTTCTTTCACTCCCACTAGGAGGGCTACCCATAGACAGAATGAGCCCCGCTACTGATTCTACTGACACCATTTTACATTCAATTACCCCAGTGTTCTAACAGAAAGCCTTTTTAAAGTCTCCAGAAGCAAACAACCTTGAAAATGATTAGGGATGTGTGTTCAAACTAGGTTTTTTTGTCCCCATGAAAGATGATAGAACCTGGCTTCAGCACTATGTCAGACAGTGATGGGTGAGCTCCCATGCTGGGCCCAAAGCCCGGAAACAGCAAAGACCTAACTTGTATACATGATATGCTAATCTGTTTGCATAAAGTAAGTTGCTTATTCTTCAGCCCTACATCTTGCATTACCAAATATAGCCATATGCTTAATTTAGAAGTGATATATTAACCTGCCTCAAAGGGAAAAGATCTCTGACCAACTTCCTGCTCCCTCCCTCCAGCCCCATACAGTGATGGTCATTCCCCTTAGAATCAGTGGAAGCTTTCCTCTTTCTGAGCTTACAAGCTAACCGCCTGTGTTCTTGAGTGCTTACCACACACTGACTCACAGCATCTTAACTTCAGGGGCTGTAGCTGGGAAGCGGGAGACATCAACAACCCAGCACCATCAGGACGTTCAACACAAGTGGGTGCCAATTTATCCAACCACAAATTGTAAGTCTAATAATCAAATCTTACCCCACCCCACTCCAGATGCACATGCTCTAAATTTATGTGACTGAAAGCAATCTCTACAAACCCTCATAACTCTTCAAACTGATCTCAAACTGAGTTTGCATGAACACTGTACATTGTCTCGTTCCCAGGCACTTTTCATGGTGAACAAATAGTGTCCAGTGTTTCGCCCTCATGGACTCACTTAAGAACAAAGGCACAGGAGAGCAAATAATAGTAGTCAGAATGAGGCAAAGTGCTCACTGATCCACTAAAATAAGTAATTGAATTGTTTCTAGCAGGACATGTGTGTGTGCTGTATGTGTGAGTGTGAGAGTGTGTGTTTATAAGCCATATATTGATAAGGTATGTCAGCCTATGAATTAAAGACTATAAAGTAAATCATAAAATGGCACCATGTTTTCCATTCATTTTCTCACTTACTCATCTATTCAGCAAATACTTATTCAACAAATACGGGCCACTGCCTACATCACAATAAAGAAGTAATAATGCGCTAATTTTCAAACATGGTCCAAAGAACCTTAATAAAATAACTTGCTTTATTATCATGAAAATCCTTGGAAGTGGAGCTGTTACTATTTCCATTATACAGAGGAGAAAACTGAACACTTGCCAGGCCATGGAGCTGGGACAAGCCAGAAGTAGCAGAGCCAGAGCCCCACTCCCTGCATGACATCAGGCTGTCTCCCCATGCAGCTGACTTGAGAGAAACAGCATGGAAATCAGGCCAAACCTTCCTCCCCACCTGCTGTTGTGAGCCCCAAGGAGAGAGGACACGTCCTAACCAAGAGTCTCCCTTTGATCTCCTTTCCTCAGGGTTAGACTGTAACCCAGGCCATATGTTTTTGGAAAAACATATGGGATATTATAATTTTGTAGGTACATACTAAAATATTTGTTTCTCTTAAATGAAATACCAAGAGTAAAGCTTTTGGTGTTCCATGACTAGCAAAAGAGAGCAGGGCAGCATCTGGCTGGGTGTGAGGACGTACTCTACCAAAAGGGAATGCATGCCCAGAGGAAGACCTGGGACATGCCACTCTAAGACTTCTGGGAAAAACCAGCCATCTAATAGAAGGCCAGGTGAGTAGCTTTGTGCTATGCTCCCACATTCAGACCTCCTGTGAGTTGTGCACCTGTAGTGCTGCCTGAACAGAGAACAGTGGAACTTGCACCCTAAGTCTTGTCTGAGTCTCTAGACCAGGACCACATAGGAAGAGGGGTAACCATCAGAGGCTGCTAGGAAAGATCCTTCTGTTCTGGTGAAAGCTTCCTAATGACCACTACACAGAAGCCAATCCTGACTTTAATCCTGCCACTAAACACTTCTGAAACTCCTCAACAGTTCCAGATTGCTTGGGGGAAATGTAGGAAGCCTTCCCTTGCAACACAGATGCTAAGTGCTCATCTAGTACCTCTCTCCTATCTTACTGAGTTGACCACCAACACGTACATAAGACTTGCCTCCATGCTTAGGTCATACCATCTCCTACCTGACCTTTCCTTACCACATAAGCCCCAATTCACCTCCACAACTCAGCTGAGACAGCACCACCTGGAAATCACTCTTCACTCTCCCCCTTGGCCTCCAAGCCCAGTCAGATCCATTTCATTCCTTCCTGTTGCTATGTGTTATCCTTCTGGGTAAGGGTATACATGACAAGAAGGTCCAATTCAAAGCTGAAATAAAGTTTAATTACCTGTAATTATGAATTATCAATCTAGTAGTCCAGTGTTTTCCAAAATGGGCTTTGTTGTCCCTAGAAAATGTGAGTTCTAGAACACTATTAATGTATTTCACTCTTAATTATAATCAAAAATATACTTTATCAGTTATAAAAACTTCTTTGTCACAGTGAAATTTTGACTTGAAAGTTATACTCATAGGATAAAAGTTTAGTTTCTTAAGTAAATTACTCTCAAATTAGTTTTTAAAATAATTAGGATCCTAGCCCCTGAGAGATCTTCAAACCACGGGTTATTCACATTTTTCCTTTAAAAGGAAAATCCTGGATATTATCCAAGCTTTGAAAAATATTGGAACACTAAGTATGACCTTAACTATGTAAAATGTATTCACAGGAAAAATCTGAAAAGGAACATAATAAATAGCTAACACTGGATATTTCCAAAGGGAGACAGGAGTAATTTGTTATTTTCATGCTATAAAATGTCCATGATTTATTTTTATCTGAGGGAAAAAAGTAAACATTAAAAATATATCAATAATATGTGGACACCATTAAAAATGATATTCTGAATTTAGCAATCAAGTTACCAAGTAAAAATCTAAAACCATTTTTCATTGATGTGAAAAAAGTTAAGATATGGACATTTTTGGAGGTTTTCTAAAGTTCTGTGATTCATATATTCCTATAAATGGATATAGGTCTGAAATTAGTCATATTGGAGAATTTTGAAAGACTATATATTAGATTATTTTAAAAATAACAAAAACACAGCCTCCAGCACATTCATAGGATATAGTACATCATGGTTAAAGGATCACACTCCTGCTGTCTCAGGTATACTTCCTAGTGACCATGGTGGGGGAGGAAGGACAGGCAAGTAAGCAGGGACATAGGAGAATAAAATGGGCAATGTAATGAGAATTGTTGATGCTACATGTTAGGTAAATCAGGTTTATTTTACTATTCTCTTTACTTTTCATATGTGTTTAAAAATTTCCATAATAAACATTTTTTTAAAAAACTACAAAACCAACCAAAATTAGCCACTCAGTGGAATACTATTATCCACCCATCAGAATGGCTATAAAAAAGATTGATAATACCAATTGTGTCTTAAAGCTCTTAAAAATCATATCTGTTTAGGAGACAAAAACTCTTTATAGTGAAGCCTACAGTTTTCAAACATAGACTGAATAAAAACTTTATGGGTTTATTATCTCTTCCTAGCTTGAATCTCTGTGTGCCTTGATAAATGCTCATGTTTGAATCACGTGTGCATTTACGTGGAGATAATTTTCATGTGTGTGTATGTGTGTGTGTGTAAAACTGGCAACACAAAAAGCATACCCTCCTACCCTTTCTAGACATGATGAATTTGGCTCAAGCCAAAAACTACATGAAGCTAGGCAAAGACTTGCTGATAAGCATGCATCAGTGACATAGCACAGAACCTTGACCTTGTTATCACACTGTATATATCACAGATCTCTATATTAACATGTCCTTTAGGATTTTCAAACATTGAAAGAGTTCAGTATGACTCAGTGCTGAGCAGTGAAAGTTTTTTATTCCATATACTTCAAAAGTAATAGAGTCACCAGCAGTTTACTGTATTTACTAATTAAGAATGTTGCCTTTTGGAACACTGAAAAGAAATTAAAAAAAAAAAAAGAAAAAAAAGGAATGTTGCCTAAAAAATAAAGGAGATGGGAGTGCAATGTTGTGTTATTACAGTTCCAAAGTTTTCATTCAATTACAGTACATCATGACCATCATTCTAGAGCTGATGATTTATATTGCACCATAAAGTTTAAATATTCTCTTAGCTCAATAATTATGACTTTTTTCTAATCTTTTAAGTCTAACACTGTATAGACAGGTTTTATTTTCACAAGAAAAAATATGCATAAAACACTAGAATATTATTTATTAAAAAAGCATGTTGAAATAAGGCACAGAGGCATGAAAAAAGGCAAATAGATATAAATTCAGATACAGATAGAGATAAGGATAGGGAGATGGGAGAGAGGGAGAAGGAGGGAGAACACGGGGTGAGGGAAGAAGGGAAGGAGAAGGAGGGAGAGTGGAGAAGAGGGAAAGAGGGAGAGTGGGGAAATGAAAACCTCTATGATCACTACCACATAAAGAAAGGGGCTAGGAGCCCAGAAATTCTGGCTATGATTTGCTCAATCATTATGAACCCCCTTCTCACCAAAAGTAACCACAATGCAGACTTCTAACACTAGTTTGTTTTTTTAACCTTATATAAATAGAATCATAGTGTATATATTCTCTTGTATCTGTCTTCTTATTTCAACTTTAAGTTTGTGACTCACCCTGCTGCTGAATGTATCTATTGTTCACTCTATTTCAGTGTTCTTTAGAACTCATTGCACACATGTACCACAAAACACTTATCTATTTTGCTGTAATGGACATCTGAATAGTTTCCAAATATGAGTTAGCATAAATAAGGTTGTTGTGAATATTCTTGAACAAATCTCTGTGTTCCACATGTATACATTTCTGTGGGGTATATACACCAAGGAGAGAAATTTCTGAGTTTTTGTAGGTAATGTTTTTTCCCAAGTGGCTCCTATTGAAAGAAAAAAAAAAGTGGAACAACTCATTTCTTGCCTACCCACAAGTGCCAGGAAACTAATTTAAGAACAATGTACTTAACAAACGAATCTGAGAGTAATTTACTTAAGAAATAAAATTTTATTCTATGAATATATTTTTCCCATTGAAATTTATCACTATAAAAGAAAAGTTTTTATAACTGAATTTTCTAGTTTCTCAGTGTGGGTGCAATTGAATTATCTGCTAAACCCTGAATTCCCTAGGAGGTTTCTAATATGACAAATGATGTCTTACAGCAAACTTTCTTTTCTAAACATTCAGAAAAATACATAAAACCACATTGGTGTGAGATGTGACCTGGTAATAAGACTATATTTAAGTCTACACATCCAAATCACTGCTGTTCCTTTAAATTGGCCATTTGGGAAAGCTAGGCATTTATAAAAAGAGGAAAGCCTCAATTAAATAGTGATGCATGCAGAGTCTCCAGGTGCACAGTGGGCAGGGCTGGCCTGACCCACCTTCCTGCAGCCCCATCTCCCTCCATGCTGCTACCACAGCAACCCTCTGGAAAGCAAAGCCAATCCCTTTCCTCCATTGGATAAGACTTTCAGTGTCTTCCCTTTTAATCAGGTCCAAATCTGAGGACTTTTGCCTGGCCCATAAAACCTTAATAACTTGTCTTCAGCATGCATAGCCTGGGTGGTTTTTGTTCAAGCTCACTGCATAAAATGCCAAGTGCCTGGCACTCTTTGAAGTGACTGACAAGTATTAACTCACTCAATCCTCATGTCAACCTATGAAATGGGCACCATTATTTTATTTATGTATTTATTTATTTGACAGACCCAGATCACAAGTAGGCAGAAAGGCAGGCAAAGAGAGGAGGAAGCAGGCTCCCTGCTGAGCAGAGAGCCCATGTGGTGCTCAATCCCAGGACCCTGAGATCATGACTTGAGCCAAAGGCAAAGGCTTTAATCCGCTGAGCTACCCAGGTGTGGGCACCATTCTTTATACCCCGTCTTTACAGATGAGGAAATTGAAGTATGAGGAGGAAAATACCATAGCTCAAGTCACACCACAAGGACAGCACACCCAGCCCATGTGACTCTGGGACCGGGCTTGTAGCCACTGTCCTTGCCTGTCCCCATTGCTCCTCACTCATACTCTGCAGTCATGCTGCACCCTAATCTTCTTAACACTTCATCCCTGGCTTCCCTCCTGCCCATGCTCACGCTTGTCCTGACAGGCCTCTCCCACTGGCATCCACCTCAGGGTCAGCTTTTGTTCATCTTTGATCCTCTTTGGGCCTCTATATTTGGGACTTTATACTTATCTCTTTGTTAACTTGCCTATTTTAACAAAATTATTGTTTTTCATGTCTGTGACCTCTATTAGAGTGGGACTTTGTTGAGAAATAAAGTGACATTGTATCCAAAATTTCAAGAGTCTGCCTGGGTGCTTGGATCACTTTAGCAATTCAATTAAAAAATTGTTGACTGATTTGATAGAAAGGAAGGAAGGCAAGCAAGAAAAAAGAAGGGAAGGAGGAGCTAAGTTAGAGGTTCAGTAGTGGAAAGTTGAGCCAGAAATGCCTGGGTTTGAATTCCCATTTCAAATACTCATTAGCTATGAAACAAATAACTAAATCTCCCTGAAGCTTCATTTCCAAATGTGTATAATAAGTATTAAGTAATAAGTAATAAGTATTCTTATTCTAAGAATCAGAGATTATGTAAAGTGACTTGCACACAATAAAAACGATTGTCATTACTATTACTATTTGTAATGCCATTTATGCTGCATAGTGACATTTTATCTCTCTGTGATCTACATCCTAGATGATGTAAAATCAATTCAGCTCACCTTCAGGAAGAGCAAGGCAATCTCTTCTGTGCCAATAGTGCACCATATGCCTAATGTTTTTGTAACTTCACAAAATATTTCAATTGCTTAAGTACCTGCTGCCAGGAGCTGGACATTGAGAACTTGTGGAAGTCGCTCTATATTACTCAAGACACTAGAAGACTGCACCATTCACTGTGTAATTTTGCAGTTCTCAACTCGAATGCTCATAATTAAAAGGTCAGACCCAAACAGATCCTGCACTCAGAGAACCTGGCACATGATACTGCATGTGATGAGGGAACAGTCACTTGTCTCTCCTCCTTGAGGCCCCAGGCAAGCCCAGAGCCCTGGAAGGAGCGGCATACAGTGCAGAGCTGAGCATGTATTATCTTAGAACACTGCTGTGTTGTTCCTACCTTCCTATAAAATGAAGACAAAGCTTATTTTTCTAGGAAACCTCTAGCCCATAAAACACGTGACTACTCATGATTCATTTTGTCATGTTATCAGAATCCACGAGCTCCTTAGCATCACTCCTTAAGCAACTGAAATTTCTATTTGGCAGCAAACAATTGGGAGTAAAATACTCTTAAGTAAGGAATGTACTTGAAGTGCTTCTATACTAGTAATTATACATTTGGTGTAAACACAGGTCCAGCTCTTTCCAAAAACTTGATTTATTTTTCGTACTTCCACCTGCGAGAGACAAGTGCTTACAGGAAAAACCTTGATAAATTTTATTCATCCATGTAGGTGTATATGACATCTCTGGTGGAAAAGGGTATGCAAAGAACAGATGCAATGTTGAGTCCTCACTGTGGTAGCTCCTTTCCCAGCTCTGAAATGAAAGGATTAATGCAAATATCCATCACAAATGTTACAAGGTTAATCATTAAAATAACTGCAGGAATTCCAAGAGTGATTTTTTTTAAAGATTTTATTTATTTATTTGACAGGGATCATAAGTAGGCAGTGAGGCAGGCAGAGAGAAAGAGGGGGAAACAGGCTCCCAGCCGAGCAGAGAGCCCGACGTGGGGCTCAATCCCAGGACCCTGGGATCATGACCTGAGCCAAAGGCAGAGGCTTTAACCCACTGAGCCACCCAGGCACCCCACTGAGAGTGATTTTTAAACATTGGCCATGGATTCAATATAGCAATATATTTAGAATGCATAGGACAATTATTTTGTAACATAAATGTGTCTGGGATAAACCAAAAAAAAAAAAAAAATACTTTCTAAGGACTTTCAAATTGACAACTTTGTACCAATAACATGAGATTTACATGAAAAAGAGAAGTATTTACTACTTTTTAATGGGGAGTTCATAAAGTCTCTCTCTTTCTTTTTTAATTTAACACCCAAATGAACATGACTTCCTGAATTGCTTGTGAATTGGTGAACAAGTCCATATCAGGGTGAATTAGAGAAGCTGGAGGAAAATGAAAAAGCAGAGAAGAAAAAAAGAAATAAAGAAGAAAGAAAAGGTAAGACTGGCAGGTCAGGAAGGAACTGAAGGTGGTGTCTGGGTGCCCATGGATCCCCTGCCTAGAGCTCTGCATGCAGCAGCACCAGGGGCATCTACAGTGAGGAGTGGTCACAAGGAATGTTAATTTAGAGTAAATCCCCAAGGGGAGAGCAAACTCAAAGGAAACTTTTGAGAAGACAATGACAGGGGAGATCAAAACTGTCTGATCAAAGAGTCAGGAGGCAAAAAGGGAACACAGGCTACCCAAGAAAGTTACAAGGACATCCAGGAAAATATTTGACCCATAGGTGCTTGGGTAAGACCACCTCTTATGTATTCTCTTATAGTGAAGTTCAGTTCTGTCTAAAAGACTAAAAATTAGACACCCAGGTTCTACCTGTTATCTGTGCTTTGTTTATGGATGTTACAAGCTGGCCTAACTAAAGCACTAATTAGTTCCAAGGTATTAGTCAATAAAGAAACCTAAAAAGGTTGAAGAAAGTGCTCATTTTTTGTAGTAGGACAGAACTTAGTTTGAAGTTCAGCACTACCATTTCCATGGCCAAGTAAAGACATTAATCTTCAAACTAAGTTCTGAGGGGTGTCTGGGTGGCTCAGTTGGTTAAGCGAACGCCTTGGGCTCAGGTCATGATTCCAGGGTTCTGGGATCAAGCCCCACATCGGGCTCTCTGCTTGGCAGGGAGTCTGATTTTCCCTGTGCCTGCCGCTTCCCCTGCTTGTGTTCTCTCTCTCTCTCTCCCCCAAATAAATAAATAAAATCTTAAAAAAATATATGAGTTCTGAAAGTGACCTACCTCATGGTGTCCATGATTAGTCCATGAGTGCCCAGCACACACTGCATGTCAAAAAATTTCTTATAAACTTGACTTAAAACCCTATCTATCTCGATATCTATATCTATCTCTATGTCTTTATATCTATATACTATGAGAGAAAGAGAGACAGAGACAGAGAATGAAAGAGAGAGACTGAGATTCATATCTTGTTATTCACAGTAGTTGTGTTCTATAAAGACACTATGAATACTAAAATAATGAATATTGAACCACTGCTTCTAAGGAAGATACAAAGTTAGGGTCCAGTGAGTCTCTGGTCACAATATTTTATCAACGTATCAATACATACCTGATTTATGTGTGTTTCTGTTTAGACACTTATTTAATATATATTATTGATTCATTAATTTTGTACTCAAAGCCAACAGCACTATAACTCGTACCTGAATGAAGTTTTCTAACACAGGTATATTCTTGTAGGGCACATCATAGCTGTCCTGCCCTTGAGGCACTTCACAGCACGTTGGCACTATGTTTGGAGGCCATTTTACACATGAAAATCTCCAACAAAAAAACACAAAAATGCAAAAAAAAATTTAAAAATGGAACTAGGAAGACCATGAAGAGGACACTAGTTGGCATTCCGAGTGTGGGATTGTGAAGTCAAGTTTGCCTCTTTCACCTCAACTGGGAACATATACATCAGTGAAGTCAAAGCTTTGCCACTCACAAACATCCCCAAGGACCTTTATTTGTAACCATTTACCTTCAGTATATTCTTGGAAAATAGTTTTGCTTTGTTCCTCATCTAGAGCAAATTTCCATGATCTCAATAAAAAAGTAATATAGCCACACAACATTTGATTCTTGGTACATGTTAAAGGTTCAGTCTAGGAGTGCCTGGGTGGCTCAATTGGTTAAGCATATGATTCTTGGTTTTGGCTCAGGTTGTGATCTCATGGGTGGAGAGATGGAGCCCCACCTTGGGCTCTGCACTCAGTGGCAAGTCTGCTTGAAGTTTCCCTCCCTCTGTACCTCCCCACACTCTCTTTCTCATGCACTTGTGCTTTCTCTAAAATAAATAAATAAATCTTTAAAAAAATAAAATAAAAGTACAGTCTATCTTTCATGTGAAGAGAAAATGGTGTGGCAATTTCTAGAGTTAGTAATAACAATAGTCTTAAGGAGGTGAGTGTGCAGAAGCAATCTATAAGGAGGTATTCTCTGCACAATGCCCATATGTTCACATTGTTTCCTCCATTCTTCCAATGCCTAAAATACAGCCACATGGCTCCTTATGATCCCTTAAAAAGTCATGTAGTGCCACTTCAATCACATGCCGGGTCAGAACAATCTCAAGCTTACTGGGATCCACAAGGAGGGAATATAGACCCTACCTTTCAATAAGAAGGGTGTCAAGATCACATTATAACAATATGGGTCAGATAGGAAATATTGTTGTGGGCATCTCCGGAAAATATAGTCTGCCACAAGTATTTTCAAAACAGTTAATGAAAGATGTGTCTCAAATAGGAGTTAATGATCACCTATGTCCATTGTTACTGTTAACCTGCTAAGTAAGAACTGAGACTTAACTATTAACATTTTGCCGAGTGGGACTTATTGGTGACCCAGACAAGAGCTGTTTAGAGTGGAGTAGTCAAAAGAGGGCACGGGAGGAATGAAACTGGAGACAGTGAACACAAACAACTCTGTTAGGACTTTCCTTTAAAGGACAGAAAAAGGAAGGGATAAATAGTAGCTAAAGGTAGTAGGTCAAATGAAAGTTTGATTTTGATTTTTTTTTTTGAGATGGGAGATATTACAAGATGCTTCTGAAGGGCTTAATACAGTATTAAGGGAAGATTTGTTGATACGGGACTAAGATAATCTTTGAATTTTTTAATTGAGTATGTGAGAAAAGGCAATATCTAATGCACAAGTGGAAGGGCTATTGTTTTATATGAACATTTATCCATAGCTACAAGAGGGCAGGAAAAGAACATGGACACATGTGTAGGCAGACTGGTAGATATAGTGGTGGAGGCAGGTGGATGTTTTCTTTTCTCAGTAAAAAGTCATCAACTGACAATGAGGTATTAGCAATTTGAAAAAAGAGAAAAGGTGTAACACACGCATCTCGAGAAATGTAATATAATTTCTAGTTAGTAGAGAGTCACCTAAAATTGTTGGTTGTTTTCCTCCTTCCTTACTGAGGTGCCCTGGTAAAGACATGGACTAGTTAGAACTGGATACAACCAGGCTTAGGGGTTAGCCAGAGCGATATGAAGATGAGAGAGAGCAAGGAGACTAATAGAGGATAAAATAAGAATAATTATAATGGTGGATTACAGAATTTAAACTGGTTATGAAAGGAGAGGACATTCACATGGTGAGTCAGAGTGAAAGATAATAGAATCAGTGGGTTTTAAACCCTAGTAGGGCCAAAGTGACCAGAATGGAAATTCTTCGACAGCATATGTTAGAAAGATTAAACAGGTAGAGGGAAAGTAGGATTCTTGAACTTTAGATAATGGGAGGTGTTGAGCAGACCTAGATATGGGCATCAGAGGCAGATGAGGAGTGAAAACAGGATCACTGGAGGATCTGAGGAGCCAGAATGTTTGAGTCAACAACCGTGCGGATTCTGAAACCCAAAGTAATGATGACTGTTGTGGTGTCAGGATTGACTATAGGCTAGGGGTTAACATCTTCAAGGACCAGCATAGGTGCATGACTAGAGAAACTGTAGCTTGCTGAAATGAGGATTAGAGAGGAAATAAAATAACTTGATGACAATGTCCAAAGCCTAAGCTTTGAGAAAGGAAATAGGATAATTTGATGACAATGTCCAAAGCCTAAGCTTTACCACTATAAGAGTGGTTAAGAGTGACAGTAATCTGAAAGTGGCAATGAGGAGCAAGGGGAAACATTTAACATTTGATACAAATATGCAAATGTGTATATAATAAGCAATGTAAGTCATGGAAAACACATTTGTCTTTAGTGTCCTCTACCCTCCCTTTTCTTAGGTCTGATAACCCCCTTGAGGTAACAATGATCAAAGCCATCGGAATGTCCACTTTACACCTCTGGAAGTCTTAATAGGTCAATCTATTGAACAGGGTCATAATGCTTACCCTTGTAGAATGCACTGGTGAACTGACTGACTGACTGATTGATTGATTGATTGATTGATTCAATAGTTATCACTGAAGTTTTCATGGATTTAGGCACTATTTGAGGCACAGAGACGGGGCAGTAAATGTTAAGTGATAGTGCTATACTCATGGAACTTACATTCTAGTTGTGGAAACCACACTCTACAAATGTAAAGACAAAAGTAAGTAAATAATATAAATTTAGATTGTGATGATTAGTGCTAGGAAGAAAATAAATAAGAAACTGTAATGGAGAACAGCACTTGAAGTGGACTTACACGGGGTTCAGGGAAAGAATTTTCAAGCAGGTGACACTTTTACAATAAATGAATTATAATTGCTGAAATACAATAGATGCTAAATAGATTGAAGCTGTATTGATAATATAATGTATATAATCTTACAATGTACATAATGTTGGTTACCTACTTATACTGTGTTTTATTTTATTTTATTTTTATCAGAGGGGGAGATGAACCATGATAGACTGTGGACCCTGAGAAACAAACTCAGGGTTTTAGAGGGGAGGGGGTGGGGGATGGGTGAAGCTGGTGGTGGGTATTAAGGAGGGCATTTATTGCATGGAGCACTGCATGTGGTACATAAAGAATGAATCTTAGAACACTGAAAAAATTAAATTAAATTAAAAAATAAACATAGATTTCATTTATTTATTTGACACAGAAAGAGATAACGAAAGAGGGAATACAAGTAGGGGAAGTAGGAGAGGGAGAAGCAGGCTTCTTGCTGAGCAGGGAGCCCAATGCGGGGCTCAATCCCAGGACCCTGGGATCATGACCTGAGGCGAAAGCAGACACTTAATGACTGAGGCATCCAGGTGCCCCTATACTGTGTTTTAAAGTATAATAGACTTTTAAATGACACTAAAGTGAACAACCTTAGTTTTACATATCATTTTACATTTTACATTTATAAAAACTAATATAAAAAATCAAACTTTAAGCAGAGGTGATGTTGTACCTAAAGTTCCATCATGAAATCTTGAGTTTTCTTTAAATTACCATGTCCAGTTTATTCATGCCTAACACCATTCTCTCTCTCAGAGAGATACAGCAGACTGTATTAGAACTTTTTTTTTTTAGATTCTGAGACCACTAAATCTTACTTAAGGCAATTAAGAACATCACTAAAGACTTTAATAGAAAAAGTTGCTGAAAAGTGGAAGCAGGGTAAGAACCCCCTCAACAAACCTGGCATGCATCATTCTGTTACCACATCAGTGTCCTCTTTTTCCTTTAGTTTTCCTCTTGAGCATAAAAATATGTGTGCTGCCACTGGCTGGGCCTCACACTAAGAGGAATTCCTGTGAGATTAACAACACTCAACCTAAAGAAGACTATTGACTAGTGACTACCAGAGAGAGGTAATACCTAGATTAATGATACTAGTTCTGTGAGCTCAGTTATTCTATATTTTTTCATGTGTATAAACACCAAAATGTGTAATTACAAGATGGATTATATATAAATGTCTCTCTTGTTCTTGTTAACTCCTAAATGTCTGGGAGCTCCTCTGTTTAGTGAGACAAACTTAATACTAAAGGGCAGAATATGAATTTTCCCTTCACCTTAACTCAACAAAACATGGTCATCTCCAATCATTAGGGAATGGCCAAGCGTAGGTCCCCATTTCCTATTTATATTCATCCTAACTAACATCTGCCAGCTTTAACTTGTCTGTAAAACTATTATAATATTGGTTTGCATGAGCTTTTCATCTTGTGGTTGGGACTTTGTTTATCTTGGCTTCTGAAATCTCACCTTCAACTGGCACTTTGCAAAGAGGAAGCATGTTCTTTATCCACATAACGACAGGTGGACAAATGGCTTCCCCATTCCACTCCCCCATTCAACTATAGAACTGAAATGATTGCAAAACTTTCCAGAATTTAGTACATTGTATGTTCTACCTGATTGAATGACATCACAATAGTATATCAGAATAGTCAGTTAATCAAAATTAAAATGGAACTCACAAAATAGGTCCAAGGATGACCTCCAGTTATTTCAAGCTAGAGTAGCTCTATTCTACCAGGCCCTCCCCTTTACAACTAAAACAAAACAAAACAAAACAAAACAACAACAAAAAAAACAAAAACAAAAACAGAACTTAGTCTTAACACAAAAAAACAAGCATATGTAGACTCTGAAAGATGAAAAGAAGGAAGACACTCTAAGAAGCTCAGCACTTGAAGAAAAACACAGCAAAGAGTTCACTTGGTTTCCTGATTGCCTCCCATATATTTTAGGGTGTTATAGAAGCTTCCAATCCAAAACTACTGGCAACAGAAAAAGACTTCCAGGAAAGCTTGTTTTCCTGGCCAAAGAGCCAGGAAGAGGGTGGCCTAATAGAAAACTTTTTTGATAATGTGTCCTCTACTGCAGGTATACACCAGTAAAGAACCATACCTTTTTTCTCTCCCTCTATTTCTATGTTTTCAGTAGGACAAAAGAGGGTTTGAAATTCTATATCTCCTCCTGCTTTGTGGTGCTCTAATTCCCCTGCTGGGGCAGTGTCAGCAGGACTAACTAGGGAGAGAAACTTCCATTCCCCACCAGCGAATTAGTCTCAGGAACAAGGCAGAACACAGCAAAGGTCCAACGTCCGTGTTGTCAGAATTTGAGAAGGAGAAGAGTAAGGAAGTGGGGCTAGAAGAGTTTCAAAGAAATAATAAATGCAGACTTCTCAAGTGTGGGAGGTGAAAGATATAAACTATGTTTTCAAAAAGCTGAGCCAACCTCCAATAGAATGAACCCATGGAAACCCATGCCAATTCACCTCATAATTAAATGTCTGAAAACTAAAGGCAAAGAAGAAATTGTTGAGAGCAACCAAATAAATGACTTATCTCTGTAGAAGAACCCCAACTTGGATGACATCAGATTTCTTATTCCAAACCATGGAGATTAAAAGGAATGGATACAATATTTATTTAAGTATTGGGAAAAAAGAAAAGAAATATCAACCATTAATTCAATATCCAGTGAAAATATCCTTCAACAATGAAGGGGAAAGAAGCCCTCTCTCACAAAGTAAGACAAAGAGAGCCTGCTGCTAGCAAACTGGCCCCTGAAGAATAGAAAAAAAAAGTTCTCTACACAGTAAAGAAATATCAGACTGCTCATAGCTTCAGAAAGGAAAGAAAACCAGTGGAATGAATAAAAATACGGGTAAATGTAAAAGAATTTCTTAAATCATATTTGGTGTTTAACATTTTTTTAAATTTATTTACTTGTTAGAGAGAGAGAGAGAGCAAGCACAGGCAGATAGAGTGGCAGGCAGAGACAGAGAGAGAAGCAGGCTCCCTGCCAAGCAAGGAGTCCAATGTGGGACTCGATCCCAGGACACTGAGATCATGACCTGAGCCGAAGGCAGACGCTAAACCAACTGAGCCACCCAGGGGTCCCCATATTTGGTGTTTAAATCAAAATATGTAACACCATCTGATGTGGCCCCAAGTAGGTATATGGAAAAATACTTAAGTTTCTTGCTTTTTAAGAGTATAAAGTGTAGGAGCCCCTGGGTGGCTCAGTTGGTTAAGCATCTGCCTTCAGCTTGGGTCATGATCCCAGGGACCTGAGGTGGAGCCCTGGATCAGGCTCCCTGCTGGGTGGGGAACCTACTTCTCCCTCTCCCTCTCCCTCTGTGGTTTCCCCTGTGCTTGCTCTCTTTTTCTCTTTCTCTAAATAATAAATAAAATCTTAAAAAAAAAAACTATAAAGGGTAATGAATGGGACCTAAATGGAAATATGGTTGCTACACTTCATTTGGGGTAGAAGATCAATACCAGTAGATATATTATGTGTATTGTAATACCCAAAGCAACCACTAATTAAAATGTAAGATGTGACAATGATCAATCAATAAAAACATGATCAATCAATAAAAACATGATCAATAAATAAAAGTGGAATCCTTAAAGTTTTTGCAACACCCACAAAAAGTCAAGAAAATAGAAACCAAGGAATGAGAAAGGGAAACAAACAGAAAAGAAGTAATGAAATGGCCTAGTTGAAACCTAACATTCCAGTAGTAACCTTCAAGTGTCTTAAATATACCTAATCACAAAAAATATATAATATGCTGTCTTCAAGAAATTTGTCTCCTGCTCCCAGAATTTATCAGGGCAAGAGCTGTCGAGTGTTTCCTCTGAGTGTGCGGAGGATCTGCAAATGAGGTAGCTGCTCTGGGTCTTCCTCATTTCTGTGGGGTTTCTGGGGACCTTAGCAGGAAAGACCTGGAGATGGACCACCAGATTCCTGTGGTGCTGCAGAGAGATTAAGACACTCACCAAGACAGACATGTGTCTGTTCACATCAAGGAACAGAAGGGGAAGAACACTACAGAAGAATGTTCCAGAGAACCCATCAAAGCTGCCCATTAAAGAAAAGTTCTGCTTAAAACACTGGCAGGACCTAGAGAGTTCAAAAGAGCTTACAACACTGCTCTTCAGGGGGTGCATATGAAAACTGCATGGGGAAACTGTCTTCATTTTCTTGGGAAGTCTGGAATTATCCCAAGAATCTGAACGCAAATGTCAAAGGGCATGAAGTGTGAAGCGCTCCTTTCCACAAGACTTTAGCTTGAGAGAAACAACCAAAGAGCTGAGTAGTGATGTGCTGCAGGTCTCAGATAGGGGTTGTTCCTTTAGCATGTGTTTTCTAGAATGAAAATATGGGGAGAAGAATCACAAGAAATAAACACTTGTTGCTGCTTGGACACATGACTTGCATTGGCCAATGGAACATGAGTAGAAGTTGTGTGTGCTATTCCTAGCAGAGGATTCGAGAGCCATTGCTGCTTCCAGTTCTGTGCCTTTATTCCTGATAACAACATGTCTTTATTAGCAGTCTGGAACCCAAATTGAAGAAGATGCATGGGGCAATGCCATAGCCAGCCCATAGCCAAAATGTCCTATGAATGATCAGTAAACCTTTATTGTTAGAAGCCAAAGAAGAAAAAAGAAGAAAGGAAAGAAGGAAGGAAGGAAGGAAGGAAGGAAGGAAGGAAGGAAGGAAGGAAGGAAGGAGAATAGAATAGAGTAGAATATAATAGAATTACACTTCAATACAATGACAAAGGGAGTTGAAAGTTAAAGGGTGGTTAAAGATTTACCATGCAACACTAAGAACAAAAGAAAAGAGTAGGAGTGACCATATTAACATACAATACAGTATATGTCAGGGAAAAAGAAAATTATTAGAGGCAAAGAAGGCTATGGCATATGGCTTCTTATGGATTGAATTATGACCCCCTTCCAAAAGATAGAATCAAATCCTCATGTTTGGTACCTGTGAACGTGACCTTATTTGGAAATAAGATCTTTGCAGGTATCGACTTAGGGGATGGTGTTTCTGGGGTGCTTGGTTGCCTTTGGCTCAGGTCATGATCCCAGGGTTCTGGGATTAAGCCCTGTGTCAGTCTTCCTACTCAGCAGGAAGTCTGCTTCTCCCTTTTCCTCTGCACCCCCCATCCTCACTCTCACTTTCACTCTCTTAAATAAATAAATAAATCTAAGAGAGAGAGAAAGAGAGAGAGAATGAGATGGTGTTTCTGAATTAAGAAGGATCTAATCCAATGTGACTGGTGTCCCTATAAGAACAGGGAAATTTAGACACAGACAGATACACATGGAGAATACCAAGTGACAGCAGAGGCAGACATCAAAGTGATGAATGCATAACTCAAGGAACTCCAGCCACTGGCAACTGCTTGAGAGACAGAAGGAAAGCAGGGAAATATTCTTTCTGACAGCCTTCAGAGCGAGCACGGCATGCCAACCATTTGGTTTTGGACTCCTAACCCTCAGGACTTTGAAAAATAAATCTCTGTTTTTTAAGCCACTAGTTTGTGGGAGTTTGTTATACAGCTCTAGGAAACTGATATACTGGTAAAAGGTTCAATACATGGATCCAAAGTATATATGCACCAAACAACGGAGCCTCAAATTCATGAGGCAAAAACCCAGAGTCCTCCGTCTACATAATTTTGTTCATTTCAAGAATGTTATAAGCATTGATTCATACAGTATGTAACTTTCTCTTGCACCCACCGTTCATCAGCTGGATCTATCTTGTCATTTGGATCTGACCTAGTCACTTCTCAGCATTGCAGCGGTAAATGTGGGCTGCTCCCAACATCCATATTTTTCAGTCACACAACTGATTTTATTTGTGAATAGTATAATTCCCTTTTGAAAATCCAAATTCACGTCTCTATTGTTTGATAGAAGCACAGCAAATAATAATTCCATATGTTTATCTGGGCACATAGGATCTTCCAAATAAATAATTAAAAATTTTTCTGTGGATTAAAATATTCTTTGGCTAACCTAGCTGCTAAATAGGTTATTCTAAAGTCCACATTCAAGCATGTTGTCTGAAACTAATAGCCCCCACAAAGAATATGTATGTATTTAAGTTTTAAATCTTTAATTTTTTGAGGTCCTTACCTAAGTTATAAGTTTCAAGAAGTATTGCCCTATCTACAGAGTATAGAATAGTAGCTGACAAATGAATGCTCACATTAATACTTGATGAATATATGAAGGAAAATGAGAATGGATTGCATTAATAATTTTTAAGTGTAATACTATTCTTCAGTGACATACTTGATGTGATTCAGATTTATTTTCTTTTACTTACTAAGTGTAATAGGTTCAGAAATCTCTTAAATTAGACTGCCTTTGATCAGAATGTGCTGTTAAATATAATTAGTAATATTAATATTATTAAGAAAGTTTATAAAAGAACTATTGAACTATAAAGAACTATTGAGAGCTTACCATATGTCAGTTCAGTTTTCAGTACTTATGTTCATTATCTCATCTAATCCTTACAACAATCCAAGGAAATAGTAATGTCATTATGCCCAGTTTATATGAAAATATCAAGATTTTAAGTGTTTGACTAAATTGTTCTAAGTCACACAGCAAGTAAATGGCAGAGCTTTTTATGTATGGTAGTTGTATGTTCAATTTTATAATTTTTATAAGAAACTGCCAACCTGTTTTGCACAGTGGTCATATCATTTTACATTCCCACCAGCAATGCATGAGTGATCCAATTTCTCTCTGTCATCACAAGCACTTGATGTTGTTACCATTTTTCATTCTAAAGGCAAAGAAGAGTATGACATACTGCTTATTGTGGGTTGAATTATGATACCCCCCTCAAAAGATATAATCTAATCTTAATGCCTGGTACCTGTGAATGTGTTCTGTTATAAAAGTGTGCAATGTTGAACATCCTATCGTGTGCTTATCTGCCATCTGCATATTCTCTTTATCAAAATGGTCTGTTCGTGTCTTTCACCAATTGTCTAATGGATTGTCTATTTTGTTGTTGTGCTTTCAGAGTTCTTTATATATTTTAGATACAAATCCTTTGCTGGATATACACTGGATACTCATGCTTTCTTGGAATCTAATCCTTTGTTGCAAATATTTTCTCCAAGTTGGTAGCCTGTTTTATGCTTTTTGTTTGTTTGTTTTTTCCCATGATTTTCATAGGGTCTTTTACAGAGGAAAAGTTTTTAATTTTTATGAAGCCTAATTCATCAATTCCATCTTGATTTCTTTATAGTGAGTTTTAGAATGTTGCTTCATATGTTTTTCTTAGTCATTGCTGCAAGTATTATAGTATGTATACATGCAGAAGTTATCACAGTCTATTGGTATTGATATTTTACCAACTCTAGTGAAGTTTAGAAACCATATGTCCACCTAGGTCTCTCAACTCACTCACTTTTTCAATACAATTCCCTTAGGTATTCCTTCAACATATAGTGAACAGATGATTTTATAAATTTTGCCTCACTTATCAAGTATGGTTTAGGTAAATCATAAGAAGAGTCTACTATATCGTATGGTTCTTCTTTCTGAAGTTCTGAGAACTGCTTAACAGTATTTTCTCTCTGCTTAGAGAACTTCTAGTACTCATTCTCTAAGGGCTGGTTTGCTAGCAACAAATGCTCTTAATTTTCTTCTTTCCCTCTTTCTTTCTTGAATGATGTTTTTGCCTGGTATAGAATTTATAGCTTACAATTCTCTTCCTTCAGTAGTTAAAGGTTGTACCAATTCTTTCTGGCCTCCATGTTTTCAGACAAGAAATTTGCTGTCAATCAAAGTGGTGTTTCCTCTGACTGGTTTTTAAGATTTTTTTTTCTTTGCCTTTCATTTTCAGACATTTGATTATGAGGTGTATTGGCATGGATTTCCATGGGTTCATCCTATTGAAGTTTGGCTCAGCTTTTTGAAAATGTAGTTTATGTCTTTCACTTTTCATATTTAGGAAGTCTGCATCCATTATTTCTTTGAAACTCTTTCAGCCCACTCTCTCACTCCTCTCCTTCTGGGACTCTGATAACACAGATGTTGGACCTTCGCTATTTTCTGCCTCATTCCTGAGATCTTTCCCTTTTCATCCCCTATTTTTCTCTCCCTTGTTCAGATTGGGCAAATACTACTGATCTGTCATTAAGTGCAGTAATTCTATCTTCTTCCATCTCCAGACTGATATTGAGCCCTACCTATGTGTTTTTATTTTTGCTGTTGTATTTTTCAGCTTTATAATTTCCATTTGGTTCTTTCTACAACTATTCTTCTTTTGCTTCTATAATTTCTACTTCTATTTCTCATTTATTTTAAAAGCATTTTAAATTGCAAGTTAAAGCATTTTTATGATGGCTATTTTAGAGCTTTTTTCAGCTAATCCCAAGGTTTAACTCAGTTCCGTGTTCTTTCTGTTGACCACCTTTTTTCATTCTATTTGTTATTTTTCTTGATTCTTTGTCTAACAGGTGATTTTTTATCATATCCTGATTTTTTGTCTAGTTATTGGGGTTTCTGGTTCCTATTCAAATCCTCCATTTTGACAAGAAGTCACCCCTTCTAAGCTAACTAGCCGGTCCTAGATAATTTTGTGGACTGTGGCTCCAGTGACAATTTAAGTTCAGAGTCCTTGTGGTGTTATTTTAGTCTGGTTGGCTTGTCTGGGATCACTGGTGTTCCATCACAGATCCCTTTTGGTGCTTGCTGAGTGTGCAGAATAAGCCCCCTAGACTAAGAAGCATGGGATCTCTAGAAGGGGATGGGGTCTCAGGCCTCTGGGACAAAGAACACTTCCCAGGCTAGTGCTTATTATGACAAAATAGCTCCACTGCTTCTCCCTTATTCCTAAGGAGGAAAGAGAAGTCTCAAGTTTAGCCTGGCAGAGAGTATTACCCTCAGTGAGTGCCTGCTTATCATGGTTGAATCAACTGTTTGTTGGCTGTCTAGTTGCCTAGTGTGTGCAGTGGTGGAAGGAAGTCCTGCCCTTGGTCTTGAAGAGTGCTTCTGGGTCTGGGCATCTGTTGTAGTGGTTCTGCCTGGCCCCACAGTGCCTCTAGCAAAGGAGAGAGAGTTTCCAAGGTTGGGGGGGTGGTCTTCATCCTGTGAGGATAAAGAGCATTTGTTGACATCTTATCTATTGGTGCCTTCCACTGGGGCAAGGAGGAGGTCTCAGGCCCATTGTGAAGGAGAGCCTGTCTCCTGTCCTCTCAGTGTCAGTAGGGTTCTTCAAAGACACACTTGTAGGTACCATGGGCTGATGTATCATCCAGGAAGGAAGTAGCACACATGGGTCTCTTTCTGTTGGGTGGGGTCCTAAGCCCCCTGCACTGGGCTACTCTGGACCCGTGTCCCAAACCAATCTGTTTCTCTCTTTCTATTCTAAAGTTCTCCTGTGACTGCATTTGTGTTGCTTCTAGAGTTTATAGCTGAACTTGTGGACATGAGCAGGGATGAGCCAATACTCTCTTGTCTAGACCAGAAGACCTGGAATTCAGTTTTAAACATTTAGAAATTAAAATTGAATATAGCCATGCTATGGGAGATGTCAAAATTGCTGCTAAGAAGATAAGGCATTATAGTAGTGAGTGTCTGTGAAACCAAAAATGAAAATTTGGAAACTATCTGCATAGAGGTGGTACTGAAGTCATGTTTCCCTCAAAGATCTTAGTCACTAAGGAAAAGATGGAACACAGAGTCCCAGAAAGATAACACAACAGTGAGCAACTAATAGTATGCATTACCATTATTTTAAGCATATGTATTATACACAATGAATGTGTAATAGTTCATATAATTTAAAAAAAAATTACAAAGATCACGTGGAGCATAAAGGAAGTGGACATATTTTTCTTATATGCCCACCTATATTGCCTTTATCAAATGCATATCAAGGAAGAGAGAGGCTGCTTCCCATCTCCATGAGGATCTCTGATTAGACCAGGACAATATACTACAGGAAAATAGAAGAAAATCTTGGTCTACCCAATGAAGCAAATTTAAACCAAAGTCAACACTACGTATCTCTTTCTGAGTTTAGTAATTCCTTCTCTATCTTGCTGAGTGGGAAAGGTGTTTATCCAGAAAGCAAGAGTTACAAAGGAAGCAATAAAAAGTACACACATTTCTAAATGCATATGGCACTCATCGGTCCAGCAGCTTACACTCAGTATATGCCCTAAACAGACTAAAAGATATGGCACGATGTCAGCTGACTTTTGCAGACACTGCCTTATCATGTGCCCCCATGAGAAACTAAAAACATTTATGGAGCAAAACCATAGCCTGGTTTCTAACACAGATTCCCGCTTGATTGTTACAGTCTGAACCTTGGGATTTCCATCTCTAACAAGCTTGTGGTTCACGATTCCACCCAGTCCTTATCTGTTATGGGAAGTTTGACAAAAGTATCAGGCATGCAATAGCTGCAAACACATCTTCTGGAACTCCCTTTCAGTGTCCCAGAACCTCAAGAGCTGTGTGGAAATTTCCAGACATTGGATGTTTTCCACTATTACTTACAACCCAAATTATTCACTGTACAGAAGGCTATATACAATGAAATACCATGTCATTTCCACATGCCCAATCACTGCCCTCTGGGTATCATATAGGTATCTAATAAATTAGAGTGTGACAAGAAATAATTGTTATTGTAGAACACTTTTAGCAGCATGTTAAAATATGTTTGATCATTTACGTTTGACAAGGATTTTTGCTTTAATTTTCTGACAAGTAAATTTCATTTTCCTCTTTTCTCTCTAACCATTTCCAAATCCGGGGGGGGGGGCGGGCAGGGGATGAGGGAGGAGAAATGTATGTGGATAACCAGCACCCACCACACTGTAGTACTCCTGTTTCCAGGGATGTTCTTCATAGAGAATGGAGGCAGGTGGGGAGGAGGAGGGAAGAGAGAGAAAGGGGTTTGGGAGATGTTCTCCCTTCTCTCCAGAGCCTGTACCTGCTGTTGTGTGGCAGTCAATACCACAGCTGACCTGTCTAAACACCTTCCCTCAAGTGTTCACTTCACACAAGGAAATCGTTAAAGCAAGACCCACGAGAGCATTTGTTTTGAAAACAGAATGACAGAGCTCACCACTGGCCAAAAGCCCTTTAGACACTAAGCTCTTTATTTACCTGTTGCTCTGACTAACTGAGAGGCGGGGCGCTGCCCACTTTACGATAACATGACTAACGGGGCGTCCTGCCTGGACTTGAAGCCTCATACCTGTTTTCCTCTCTCCACATACTTGTGTGCCCCCCGCCCCGCCCGCACGCCAGGCCTCTGCGAGACGGTCTGCGGAGGCAGGATGCCCACTGGGCGAGCAGAGGAAACAAAGCCTGCTCAGAGAGGACCGCCGCCCCGGGCCGCCTAATTACAAGTCCCTGCACTGCCTGACGTTCCTCAGCTGACAAGCCCGGACTGTGCTGAGACCTTCAAGTGAACCGCGCGCAAAGGCGCGTGTCACATGGCTCACACCAGGAGAGACCGGCCCAGTCCTCCGTGCCCCCGCCCTGAGGCTGGCAGCCTGGGGGCCAGAGGAGGGTGGACACGAGGAGGACAGAGCACTTTGTTCCTGTAGATGATCACACTTTTGCTCAGGATTTATTTAGCTCTGGTAGAATCCTTGGAAGGGGTTCAGAGAATGCACTTCAATTCTCCTTCATTAACAGGCAAGTGCAGATCAGAACCCTTCTAGGAGTTCTTTGCTTACTGAAATTTACTTCAGCAACTTGCTCTTGCCTTTTTGCTTCTGTATCAGCTGTGTAGACTTTGAGACACATCGGATACTCACACAATTTAGAATAGACAGTTAAAGCAAAATTCTCTGCTAAGATATGTAGACCACCCGAATCATATTTGTCCCATTTTTGGTACTTTGGAAATCATGAAAACTAATTAGCAGATATAAACATCAGAGCAGTTAGTTAACCAGGTCCCTTCCTAAATTCATTACCTAAATTCTGTATATAATATCTCCATAAACAAGTTAGTTTAGTAGGAGATATAGATATTATTTTAAATACCTTTAAAATTTTTTTCGATCTTCATAGGATTCCTTTTGAGGTATGCAGCAAGAACAAGTATTCTCTCCAGAAGGCTTAAAGAGGCTTAAAGAGATTACACTTATGTGTCAAAAAATACTTCACATATGCCTAGTGAGGGTAGGGATAAAACATCCTCATGATTAGGGCATCTCAGAATCCTAATACAACATAGAGATTATTGACACTGGACACCATGGTTCGGTGGAGAAAATCAACATTGATATGAAAAGGCTCTGTTGCAGGATATTTGACTTAGAAATGATGTGGAACACTCAAGTACTAAAGTACTACCTGCATCCCTTCTTCCAATCCCCCATGACATCCCAATCCTATAACCAGTGCCCTCGCATTGCTTTCTGTACATACAGGGCCACCACTGCATCACTCTTCCCTCCTGTTCACAACAGTAGATACCTTCTGCCCCTGGTTCTCTCACGCCCAAAGTCACTGCCACCAGCAGAGCCCCATTGTAGGACTCTACCCCTCCCCAACTTCCTACTTGACTGCTTCCAAAATCTAGTTCTATTAATGGTTGGATAGTTGTCTGGCCTCCAGAACTTCTATCTGGTTCCCTAACTCCTTTCTCACTCTCCTAATCACTGCTGGTTTTGGAACTTGGAGAGTTACGGGCTCACAAGAATCTGAGTCACTGGACTATAGCTGGGAATACAGCCTTGTTATACTGTGGGTTAAACAGGATTGTATGGGCTACTCTGACAGTACAACCACAATCAATAGTATCATTTCTATGAGAAAATAAATTCTGACTTTGAAACAACCAACTCATCAATTAACTTTGAGATCACAATGTGTTTGTAAACTGCAAAATCCCTGTGATTAAAACTGAATAAATATCTTATCTCAGCAAAGTTGACTGCTTTTTAAATTACTTGTTGAAAAAAAGATCCTGCCCTAAAGGAGCTAGATGTTATGGGCATATTTTCCTTGCTAATTCTTATGTTAGCTGCTTTTGTGTGAAATGGGATCTCCATGACTCTGTTTCCCTTCTTTCTTTTGGACTAAAAAGTCAAATCAATTGGTTGGTGCTGATTTGAAAACCCTATGAGGATCCAGCTTAACTACTGAACATGTTAAGCATATTTTTCTGTATGTTTACTGAACAAGAATAGTGAAGGTAAGCTTAAATATGTCTGGAAATATAAAGTCCCCTTATTGTTAATTAAATAACAACAACAACAACAACAAAAAGAGCTGGAATATTCATCTGAAGATACTGCTCTGTAAATTCTACAAATTAACATCCATTAAGTAACCACATATGACATCATCCCAAGATCTATTGGGCCTCACAAAGTTTCTGTCTAACTACACAAAGGAAAAATGGCTGCAGGAGCCACTGATGGGAAAAATAATGGGTAAAATGACTTTGTGCCATGTGCACATTTTTCTACTAAACTAAAACCCACTTATTCACATGCCATGGTAGGGGGAAGCATTTTGGAAATTTGAATTTAACTGATTAAGAATCCATTCCATTTGGACAAATTTTATCAGTGTTTCCTAAAGCCAACTGATTCTTACAAGCATAAATCTACTGCAAAACCTAAGGAAAATAATTTTATTCAAGAAAATATATGACCCCAATCTCCTCAAATGTGAAGAGAATGCAAGCTAGTGTTTAGAAATTTACTGGTGGTTTTTTCCAACCCCCCACCATAATAAGGGAAACTGTCTCAAGCTGACACTAATGTCAAGAGTGTACCCAGTCTGCTGATGCATTGCTCTATACCAACAGCTACAATTTGCCACTTGTTTAAAAGTCCAGTGGCATTTTGACCAAAATCCCATTCCCCACCTCAGTGGGCTCCTATGAAATCAAAGTCAAGTGTTACTGCAGGAAGGAAGCCCATGGTGTTCTGAACCTTCTGTGAGTTTCTTTCTAACATAAAGTTTAATTTTAATGTTACTATTTAGAAAATGATTTTTAAGCAACATATGGACACAGCTGTTTCTGTTTGGTATAGTTTTGAATTTGAAGTGAATTACGTCTTCCTTTAAAAGGGGGCAACTTTCTGCTCCTTTGTTAAAGCAGAAGTCAAATAATTACAAATTGATAATAAACATGTCTAGAACTCCTTCTCCAACCTAAAAACCAAGAGATACTGTCCATGACCTCTGCTCTTATTTGGTCTTCCATTTTTTAGGAGAGAACTTTCATCTGCTCCAAAGTATGAACTTAATGCATAAACATCGTTGAGGTTTTAACACGCTTCATTTGGTTTGATAAACAAGAAGGGGAAAAAAAATTAAAATGCTTCCAAAATTGAGTGGCTCAGTCTTTAGCCAGAAAAATTTTCTATAAGGCAATCTACCAATTGTGTGACATTAAAAATGAAAATGAATATATTAAAATATGTATTTAGGGTGCTGGAAGTGGAAATTTTTATCTATTTTACACCATTAAAAGATCATGATATACACTGACCTTTAAATATATGACAAAGCTGTCCAATTGTCCAACTGAACTTCTTGCAGTGATGGGGATGTTCTCTAGTCAGGGCTGACCAGTATGGTAGCCATTAGCCACACATGGCCACTAAACACATAAATTGAATCTAGTCTCACTGAGGAAATCAATTTTAATTTAATTACATTTTAATTTATTGAAAACTAAACAGCCAACTATGGTTAGCAGCCACTATATTGAAGAGTCCATCTATATAGTATAATGGGTCAACAAAAGGGATCAATAATATGCATGTCTCAAATGTGATGAAACTATATATAGAAGAAACAAGAAACAGGAGGTATGAGTAGAAATGAGTGTAAGGACAAGATTAAAATCAAGTTAACAAATACTTCTTGACACTTAAGCCAGATGATAATTGAAGATGTCTTGTAATAGAGCCTGCCCTGAAACACAACACATGTGATGGCGTTTTAACCTGCATGGCTTAATTAGTAGACCAAAGGCAATGGAAAATAGATCACAAACAAGGTAATGTCTTACAATTTGCCAAACAGAATAAGTGTGTGGGAAGAAAATAAGGAACACTTGGGGTTAAAAAAAAATTCCATGTGGTGGATACATGTCATCATACATTTGTCCAAAACCTATGGAATGTACAACACTAAAACTGAACCCTAGTATAAACTATGAACTTGGGGTAACTATGATGCATTAGTGTAGGTTCATGGATTATAACAAATGTACGTTCTGTGGAATATTGATCACAAAAGAAACTGTGTTCAGAGGGTTTGCAGGAGATACATGGGAAATCCCTGCATCTTCCTCTCAATTTTGATATGAACCTAAGAATACTCTAAAAAATAAAGTCTGTGAAAAAATTTCAGAAGGGTGAAGGAGGTGATCAACTCTTCAGATGTGGTGGGAGGAGATTCCACACAGTAGAACAAAGCAGAGTGAGCCCAAGTGCAGAGAGAAGGGGTTGAAGGAGTCAGGCCAACAACTGGTGGGCTGGAAGGTGGGAAGGACAGGTGGGCCAGGCAGTGTAGGGCCTGGAATACCATGCTAAGGAGTTGGGCATTTCTCTTGCAGCCATATGAAAGGCATCAAGTTCAGTATTTTGAGAAATATGTATCTAATATTATGGCTACTGACAGATTTATCAGAAGTGGCATTATGTTTTTCATGGTAATAGAAACAGCCTGAGTATCTGAAGAACAGCTTTTTTATCTCTTATTTAGCAAATTAACTTATGTCATGATACCCTTTGATAAAAGAAACCATTCCCTAATTTTTAAAGTCTGTGCAATCCTCTTAAGGCCTCTCAGTTTTTAGCCCCTGTAGTCCTCCTTGTCTTACACATTCCTTTTGTTACTATTTTCTCCATGTATATAAACTGATGTTCCTTTTTAAAATCTGTCTTGGATGCAATGATAACTAAAGTTGCATTGCTAAAGCCGGGCAATGTGGAAAGCCCTCTTCTTATAGCCGGAAGCATCTGGGTGAAGGTAAAAAGGGTCCACATTCATGAAGCTGTGTGGTAGATGTTAGCCTGACATTGACAGGAGGACACAACAATACAATCATCAGGAAGATATCCTCCTCTGCTGAAAAAAACAAACAGCCGCTTGCCCAAGGACACAGACCTCATTAGTACCAAAGCTGGAACTATAATTCAGATTAATTGGATAGATCCCACTGTCAGCTTCAGCAAAGTGTATAGGCTCTACTACTGCTCCCTTCTAGGATGAGTGCAATATAACCTAGAGTGTTGGTATTAGCTCACTTGCACTCACTACCCCAGAAGAGTGTCACAAGGATCCATCAAAGCCAGTGCCATCCAGGCCCTCTCAGGGCTTCTGACTTCTAATGAGACAGGTGTGTGTATGCACATAGAGTTTGCTGAACCTCAAATAGATGTCCAAGAAAGGTCACTGTTTTTTTTTTTTTTATTCTGATATAATTGGAAATTAAAAAATAAAATCATCAAAATCCATGGGGGAACATTTTAGTCCTTCTCAGTAGAAATCCCCTGAATCCCCATGTTTTCATACACTTACTATCTCCCACAGAAGTGTAATGTGAGGTTCAGCCCACATGCTCAGCTCCCAGTCCTTCCCCTCAGGGCGAGGCAGCCAACAGGGCTATTTTGAGCTGTACTCAGACCTAAAAGACATTTGTCTGGAAGGGCAGGCCACCCACGCCCACCCAGAGCACAGGCCAAGGTACAGCCTGCAGCAAGTGCGGCCATGGTGACCATGCACTCAGGAATGCAGACACCTGCAAGAGCAGGAATGGAGAATAACAGTCACCTGTCCAGCCTGATCCACCCAGGTGGAAAGGGTGTGTGTGGGCATGACTGTGAGTTTGGCTTTGGCCTGTGGAGCAGAGGGAAGGAAGCCGGCACCTGCAGGGTGGAATGCAGCCCGCTCCTCCCCATTAAGGCTAGTTCCTCTGACAAACAGCTCTCTCCTCCTCTGTGACCCTCCTTTCTCACCGCGACTGAATGTGCCCCGAGGATGATCCTGCTGTTTGCTTGCACATGGATGCCACTTTGCCTGTTTGGAGCCCTGCTCTGTTACTCCCAAGGAATCTGAGCCTCATGGCTCCATCTTTTCTCCTCAGGAAGAACAGTCAATGATGGAAATTGCTAAAGCGAAAAAGGGGATATGCCTTTAGTTATTCTATGGCGTCTCTCTCCATGATCTCTTTGGCTGCAGAGCTTTCCTATATAAACAGTACATGGGCAAAAATAATAAATCTATACACACATACATATATACATACACATACACACTCACACATACTGTACCTACACACCTGTCACCTTGAACAACCCCACTTAAAACTCCCAAAGGTGCCATCACTTGTGTGGTGGAGGAAAGAAGGAAAGCTTGTGAACCGCTGGATGGAGACACCCTGTTAAAAGCAGGTGGAGCAGGAGTGAGAAGGAGGTCACCCCTTTCTGCCCCACACTGCAGGGTTGGGCATGTGGAATGGAGGCTACTCGGGGACGGGTGGTGCTGGGTAGTGTTGGGGACTTGGCATTGCCACCAGTTTTTCATACCCTCTGGCAAGTAGAGCCCCCTGTAACATGCTGCCCCCCCAGGCTACATGTAGACCCGGGGCCCCCCGACCCCTGCTATCAATGTAACCTTTGCGTGAACTTTGGCATTGCCCTCAGTTGTCATTTTTTTCTCAGCTATTTCTTGAACAAATCATTATGCTGGTAAAATGTCAAATGCTGTTTTCCTTGGCAGATACAGAGCCTGGGGGGAATGAAAGCACATTCCTACCACTCTTTTTAAACATTGCAAGGGATAATTGGGACGTTAACCCAAACGTCACAGGCGGGGGTTCTAAGTGCAGTCCTAGCTGTCCAAGGTGCCCTGTCAGCCACACAGGGACATTTCTGTCACTTGAGACAGCAATGCCCAGTATCTGCTTCCTTCTCTCATTGCAGCATGACTCCCCCAAGGAACCACTAGCCCTCCAGGCACCATAAGGATTTTGCCCCACCCTTTGGACTTTAAAATCTCAAATCTCTAGAAGCCCAAACTGCAAGCAGGTCTGAAAGTGCTTGAATGGTGGTGATGCCCAGCCCTGATCTGAGTGGCACTGCAAACCGCGGGCATTGATTTGGTGTCCTGAGCCATGTAGGATGTTTCTGGGGGGTTGTGTGTTAGGGAAGGAATGAGGGCATTGTCCAGACTCATGTAGCCCCACGTGCCCTGCTCACCACAAGTTTTGTTGCCCATGCCTCAAGGCATTGTAAAACTCCTTGGCCCTCTGTCCTTCTGCACGAGTGCTCCTCAAGGGAATTTGCACTTCCTGTGCACCCCTCAGAAGTTCAGGGAAAAGCTCTCTTACTGCCTATAACAAGTTTAAGTACAAAGTCAGCCTTGGAAATATTCTTTCAAACTTTTCTGAATAGCTGTTTCACTATTGGCAATACACACCCTCTGCCCTGTAAAGAGAAGGATGGTCCTGCCATTCTTCTGAATGTGTTCAGAAGAGGGTGAAGTCACAGCAGCCTAGAGATGAGGCTTCCTCCTGGTAGACACTTCTCTCCCCACCTCAGCTCTGGCAGCCCGGAAGACTGGAGGACCTCCCAATCCCACTCCTCCATCACCACTCACAGCAGATTACACAGATGGCAAGTGTTTACACCCATTTTATAAGATGTTAATGAGAGGCGAGGCATCAGACCTGACCTAACTGTGGTCACCTGTGTGGGAGGCATGGAGAAGAACAATCACATGAAGACACAGACTTCACAGGGGCCCATTAACTCCTGCAAAGTGCTGAAATACCCTTCTCAAAGATTCACAAACACAAGTGCGAGGCTGACAAGAAAATGCCACAAGATGTGTGCTCATGAAGGAAACATTCTGCTGGAGACAGGTTTATCTTTCATGGCATCTGCTCTTGTGGCAGGACTCCTTTTCTTTGTCTCTTGCATGGAACTACTAACACTCATTTGGAAGCAGGATAGACCCGTGAGACCCTTCCTATCAGAACAGGGCTTTGTTAGTCTGTCAAGAACCTGTGTAACATGCTACAAGCCAACCTCTGCAGCTCTTCAGAACACATGAAGCAAGACTACAAACATCTTTGTCTGGGACTTTGTTTGGGACTTCAGAGTCCCTCCCCCTCCCCTTTTGCTGTTTCTTCGCCCAAGACACTGGTGTGGCAGGGTGATAATTTCAAAGCAGTTGGTAAATTCTATGTTTTTCGAAAAGGGCAAATTACAGTGGTCAAAAATCATGAACATTTTTCTCGGCCACATGCTCATCTCACACAAGGAAGGGATGGCAGCTACTTAGGCTTGGTTGTACTGAGACACAATCACAGCAGGGGTAAGGCAAACCATTTCGTACAGGGCTGTGAGAGCAACAATGCAGAAATGCCTTCGCGGACATGCAAGATACTGTGTGAACTGCAGTGTGGTGCCCAGAACAGTAGTGCAAACAGCATCTGGATATCAACACTGAGATGTGGCTTGCTGTCATTCCTGATGTGCTTCCTGGAACAAGGGAACACAAGCACCAGCTGGGACACCCAATCCTGTACTCTATGCCCTACTAATCACAAGACGGTTCATGGAAGAGCAAGGAGGTATCTCCTGGGATATGTAATACCCTGCTGAAAACCTAGTATTCCCATAACGGTCTGTGGGTGCCTCCCATGGTACACAGATCTAGACAGCCACCATGTACAGTGAGCACCTTGGAAGGCAGCATCATTGTCACCTGGGACATCCACCACAGGCTCTCATATCCTTACCATGTGGTCCCTGAGTTCAGCACAGTTTCACGTGGGACATCCCACACACACTGTCCTCTATACCCTCAAACTCACAGTGTACTTCATGGACAAGCACCATCAACACCATCTGGATGCCAAACACTGTGATATGACCCATAGTAACATAGAGTGATCCATAGAACAGAGTGACAGTATCTCATGCTAACACAACATGGTGCTGTAGCCAGGACTCATAGTATGACCACATGCATCTCTGGAGTTCCTGACCCTGTGAACTCTATCCCAGTTCCTCACAGGGCAGTTTGTAGATGATCCCCTTTATGCTCACGTGCAGCAGGACCCACATCCTAGGGACCCCCACACTGCACCCACACTTGAGTCACATGGTTACATGACAGATCAGCAAGGGCATGCTCCGGGTTCTACACTTTATTCCTTCCACACCCACCACTGACAGCAGAGTCTGGAGAATAGCATGATGGCCAGCCCTGGTTTCAAATTCTGCCACTCTATGATCCAGGGAGAGGGAGGATGTTCACCTGGAACACACATCTCCATGCTCCATGGCCCACCCTCACAAGGTGCCTGTGAGACAGCTGCATGGGACTCTCCAAGGATACCCAACACCATAGTTACCTTTCAGGGTACTCCAGAGAAATAGAACCAACAGATATTTATATGTAGAGAGGAACAGATTTATTTCAAGAGATTGGTTCACAGTATCAGAGCTAGCCAATACCAATTCTGTAGAGCAGGTCAGCAGTACAGAGACCTAGAGAAGAACTGATATTGCAGCACAAGTCTGAAAGCTGTCTGGAGCAGAATTCCCTTTTAGTTGGGGGACCACAGGCTTTTTTCTCTAAGGGTCTTCAACTGATTGGATGAGGCCCACCCACATTATGGAAGGTAATCTGCTGTCTACTGATGTTAAACACTAATCACATTTTTCAAATACCTTCACAGCAAAATCTCATCTGGTATTTGACCAAATATCTCCATACTATCAGTTTTCCAAATATATATATAAAATTGACCATTACAGTGTCCTAAGACCCCGTCCTTACTATAGGCTCTGTGGAATAGCCAAGTATTTTGAAAGGCTTCCATACCCACAGCAGGTCAGGTGTTATGACTCTCATTTGGGACACCCCAGCACTTTGTACCACCCCCAGATCCTTAGTGTAGTCACTTTGCAAGGACATAAGCAACATTGAAGACACCAAGCCCTATGTTATAAAACCCCAGCATGACCACATATGCCACATAGGCAACACAGATGCCGAAGACAGAGGTGGGCTATGCTCTTCCAAATCTCAGTGTGGTTGGTGGGCAACAGAATGGACTTCTCAGTGGAAACCTATATTGCATACGCACTGGTCATGTACTCCACAGTACAGCAGCACTGTCACCGCTGGGGACCCAATGCTGTGCTCCCATCCTCCCTGCTCACCGCTGGCTTGAGGACCAGCATGCTGGCACCTGCTGGGACACCCTACACAGCTCTCTATAAGCCCAACTAGTAGAAACATCACATGGGTCCCTAAACAACATGCCCAGAACCCCACCTATAAAAAGGGTGTTAGGAACAGCAGCCAGGAATCACCTGGAATGCCTTCCAGTATACAATCCTCCAGCCCCATCACAGGGTGCAGGACCTGTGGACCTGCAGCCAGACATTGCTGGTATACCCCCATTTCAACACTCTACCAGCAATTTTCACTTTACTCAGACAGGCTCCATAGGCCAGCACCATTGCCATCACCCCGCAGCGTGTCATTGGGATGAATTCCAGACCCTGCTGAGGGCTAGTGGATTCTATCTCCATTTTACCAAAACCCAGGTCACCTCCTAAAGCAGAGGCCCACTCCTCTCTCAAGTTCTTAGATTGTTTAAACTCCTGAGAACATATTGCATGGGATTTTCCATAAGAATGTTATCAAACTGTAAAGAGAGTCTACCTTCAGCCAATTGTTATTCACAGTCTAACAGGGTGGAATTTTTAAAGACAGCAAATTCTCATCAAAGGTATTTTATCCTCTATCTTCTGATAAATCAGATTGTCCAATTAGACTAAAAATAATCCAGGGATTTTGCATGTGGGGTCTGACGATGCACTGTCAGTACCACTTGGCAATGAAATCTTGCCCACCTTTGGTGGAACTTTTTTCCCCTAACATCTCTCACCTACACAGTTACATGCACATGCATTACCCATCAGCAGTCTCTTACAGAGTTCGTGTGCACCACACCAAGCTGGCTAGGCCATCGCCCTTCTCTCCTCCCCACAACAGCTCTATATTTTACAGAATAAGAAACTGGGGTAAAGAATTATCATGCTTTTCTCTTTTGCATTTTGGTGTTCATAACCTTTTTGCTGTTGTTGTTGTTGTTGTCGACTTATTCAAGTTACCTATCTCTCAAGAGGGTAGGGTTCCAGTGGGCAAGGGGAGGAGACTTAAGATGATTCAGCAGTAACGCAGTGAAAGAAAGCTGGATGTAGCTCATACTCAACTTCTGGCAAGTACAACAGCACTTCACAGGAGGACAAGGGTCTTGAAAGTCAGTGAACATGTCCCATACCACTAGAACCTCTCAAGAACTCCAACCCAGGGCCTCCGTGGCATCACAGATCAGAGAACTCACCAGGCCTGAACCTTCAAGTGGAAGAGCTAATAATCCATGCACTGGTTTAAAAAGAAAATGAGAACAGAGGCACCTGACTGGCTCAGTTGGTTGAGCATCCTACTCTCAATTTCAGCTCAGGTCTTGATCTCAGGATCATGAGTTCAAGCCCTGCATTACATAAAAAAAGAAAAAAATAATAAAAAAGAAAGCAAAAAAAAAAAAAAAGAAAGAAAGCAAAGAAAAGAGGAGAACAAAGTCAAAGAGACTCAAATCATAGTGTTCATTTTATTGAGTAAAGGTGATAAATATCCCGGTTATGATTCTCAGCCGCCAGGCCAAAGTAGGAGGAAGAAGCTGGGCTCTCATGGAGGCTGGGGGTTTCCATGTCCCTTATCTAGGCTTTGCCCTGGCAGAAAGGTCAGCTTGGAGCAACTTTCAGATAACCAAGGGGAATTCAGAGGGCAAAGATGCTTTTCTGCCTAATGTTCAGGGCTCCGGAAGGAGACTGCCTATCAGGCCACCCACCACCCCATCCACAAAAAAACAAAATCACATTCAAAATGAAGTAAGGCATAATGAGGTAAGAGGAAGGATGGCTATGAGTGGTTAGTTTTCCCCTTTTAGTTACCATGTGGCAGAGATAAGAGCCAGAAATTCCCAGAGGGCCCTACAATGAATTAGGGGAAGTAGAAGACTGGAAAGCAAGGAGGGGCTTTAAGGTAGGAACCATGGGACCTTGCCATATATGTAGACACAGGTATAATAAATATATTGTGTCTTTATAGTAATGACTGTGTTGGCAGGTGGATCTGTTTCTATGGACTGTATTTGATCCCCTAGTGCCTCTAGTTCACAGTATATAGTATAACTAGATGTTCAATAAATATTTCCAGTTAATGCATTTTTTATTTATTAGTAAAAAAATTTCATTTCTTCCTATCCCACTGGAAATATGTGTGTGTGTGTGTGTGTGTGTGCATATGTAAAAGATTTAAACAAACCATATCAATTTTAAAGGTTACCAAGTTATTTACTGCCTTAGACCACACCAAATAATTCTGGCTCTAGCATGAATTAAAGCTTGTTACTATCAATAGGACTTTTAAAAATGTAGTTATACAATGGTTGCATGTAATTAAAGACCTCTTCGCCATAGTACATGGTAAAATCCAGCCCGTGTGTTCCATCAATCCAAATGTTCAGGTGTTCACTTTGATGGCAGTGCAGTAGTATTGCAGACCCCTCCCAGTTATCACACATGTTGTGTTCTGCCAATTCCATTTGCTCCCCCTCTCCTTCTCCACTTCTCCATGACAGATCCTTTCAGCCTGTCCTCACACACTCCTGTGCTGGCCAAATCTCACAGCCTTCTATCAGTACACACCTTGGCTGTGCCCATTTGCAAACTGCACCCCTAATTCTGAAGAGAACCAGTATGGTTGGTCAAAGATGGTGCATTCAGCCTGAATTTTCCTACCATGCCCATGAGCTCCATCTGGTCCCAACACCCACCCTGTACTCCAAACTGCGAAGCTCCGTTCCATATCTGAACCTACACCCTTTCAATTACTGTATTTATGTTCTGTGGCTGCCAGAACAAAGTACCACAAACTAGGGGTTGAAACAATACACACTTTTTATCTCACAGTTCTGGAGAAAGATGTGGATTAAAATCCAGGTGTTGGCAGGGCTGCTGCTTCTGGACATTCTGGAGGAGCATCCATCTCCTGTCATTCCTGGTTCCTAGAGAGCATGGCATTCATTCCTGAGCTCCTGGCCCCTCCCCCCATCTTCAAAGTCAGCAGTAGTAAGTTGAGTCCCCTCATGCTTTAACTTCCTACCACCTCCCTTTTCCCATCATTCTCTTTCATTGGGAAGGGCTCTCTGCTTTTAAGGATGTGATTAGATTGGGCTCATCAGGATAATCCGAAAAATATCTCTTTTTCAAGAGATTGAGTTGTAACCACATCTTAAAAGTCCCCTTTGCCGTGTAAGACAACATATCCACAAGTTCTGAGGATCAGGTTGTGGATGTCTATGATGGCCATTATTCTGCCCACGAGGATGACCAAAACCTCTCTCTTTTATTTGCTTGTTCTTTGACAGGTCTTCCCAGCTTGCTTCAGTCTCTGATTTGTGGCAAGGATGGTATAAAGGCTTCAAGGGGTTAATGGTAAGATACACTTCTCCTCTCCATTTCCTGATCTTTCTTAAGTATTGTAGAAGCCGATCAATGGCAGCACAGACAAATTCACAGAAGACACATGAAAGGATAGATGGATGGAAGCAATTTTTAATAAAAACCTAATTTCCGGGCGCCTGGGTGGCTCAGTGGGTTAAGCCTCTGCCTTCGGCTCAGGTCATGATCTCAGGGTCCTGGGATCGAGGCCCGCATCGGGCTCTCTGCTCAGCGGGGAGCCTGCTTCCCGCCCCCCTCTGACTACTTGTGATCTCTCTCTCTCTCTGTCAAATAAATAAATAAATAAAATCTTAAAAAAAAAACCAACCCTAATTTCCTTTAACTATAATTTTGACAGCTCCCATGCACATTATTTCATTTATTTGTAAAGATAGATCTTATCCTCTAGTTTTTGCAGATGAGGAAATTAAAGTTCAGAGTTTTAAGTTGATGGGGTCATACAGCTTACTTGTGATAGGGGTGGGTCATTTGTGTGGCCTGACCTTGAATCCCGATGGACCTGCCCTTTTCACAAATGCACAATTCACTTTTTTCTCTTTTACCCTAGACTATCAGAAATCAATGGAAAATATCCCAGGTTTCTGTGCTAGAGTTTGGCATGGGAAAACATTAAAGGCAAAGATGAATATAGTATGATGTTAACTTGCTCTAGAGACAAAGAAATGGAAGACTCGTTATTAAACATTGCCATAGATTATTGATTATAGTTATTATTGATGTGGTAGGAAAACAAAATGTCTTATTATAACTACCTCGTATTTACTGAGGCTTATGATGCCTCAGTATCTTTGCTTAACAATTTATAGGTATTATAAACCCAGCAAGATATCATCTCATTTTAAAATGAAGAAGCCGAGGCACAAGGAGGTTAAGCAACTTGCCCATGTTCACACAAAATGTCAGCAGCTAATCCAGGAGCCCAACTCAGATGTGTCCTGGTTCTGTGGCCAGGGCTTTTTACAGCTGTTTTGTACCTCCCACTTACTAAGTTATTCGAAAATCTGAACACACATTGTATCTTACCAAAATGAATCCATGATATAAAAAACACAACGGGGGGCGCCTCGGTGGCTCAGTGGGTTAAAGCCACTGCCTTCGGCTCACGTCATGATCTCAGGGTCCTGGGATTGAGTCCCGTGTCGGGCTCTCTGCTCAGCAGGGAGCCTGCTTCCTCCCTTCTCTCTCTGCCTGCCTCTCTGCCTACTTGTGATCTGTCTGTCAAATAAATAAATAAAATCTTTAAAAACAAAAAACAAAAAACAAAAAAACCACAACGGGTTATCTTAAGATAGTATGTTTTCTTGTAGACTATCGAAATGATTTTTACAGAGAAAGAAAATTCTTGGACACCTAGGTGGCTCAGTCGGTTAAGCTTCTGCCTTAGGCTTAGGTCATGGAATCGAGTCCCTCATCAGGCTCCCTGCTCAGCAGAGAATCTTCTTCTCCCTCAGCCCCTCACCCTGCTCTTGTGATCTCTCTCACTCTCTTAATCTGTCAAATAAATAAATAAAATCTCAAAGAAAATTCTCAATGAAATCGTTTCCAAATACCTTATATTATTACATCATGAAGAATTACAATAATTCTCCTTTATGTTGTGTTTTACTTTCAGTCGCTTTGCTATGTATCATATTCTTGCTGGTGACACCAACCTCCTCCTTTTGGAGCAGCTATTATACTAATAACAGCTAAAATATTAATCAGTATTTATATAACACCAAACCATTAAAAAAGAATCCTGGCCCTGGGGGTGAGCCATGTAAAGGTGTCAAGCTGGAAAAGCCCAGGGAAAAAGCCCAGGGCATGTGTGGTTCTGGAGCAATTATCTTGGTATCAGACAGCTAGCTATTCAGGGATTGAAAGAGGAAAAGTGCTTGAGAGTAATTTCATGAAAATCATCCCATACTCAAAGTTTTCCAAGCAAAAGGTGGAGAGGTCGACAGAGGAAAGAGCTCTGTATAGACTACGTGGACAGTTCTGTACCACGTAGACCACCCTTAGGCTCTAGATCACCCCAGAATCTGGGCAGGGGAGCAGCAATATTATACCATCTGGGCTAAAAAGCCCCATCAGCAGACACATGTTCTGCTGCAAAGGCATGAGTATCCTTAATTGCTCCCCTTCAGTGTACTGCTTTGAGAAGTCTCCACATTGCCATTTTTTGTTATAATCCAGGCAAAGAGTAATAACATTTGTTTTTGTTATTTCCTATTTACATTCAGTCTTGGCCCCCAGCCTTGATCCCATTAGAAACAAGCCTATAATTTTTAATTCTTTTCAATTCACATCCTTATATGTGCTTTATTGTGTCATTTCATAGTGACCACTCAAAAAACCCTACTAGATGTATCCATGAGAGTTAAAGATCTATAGACCAACAGAAAACACTTGCCATTGTCAATGGCAATGACAATAATCTTGAAAGCAATGTTTTCTATGACAAAAACCATGCAACATCAGTCAGTGCAGGAATCTTTTATGTAGACCCTTGGTTTACTCTCTGACCACCTATGTCCTCATTGTTCATATTCCTGCTGACTTGAAGCCTCAGGTCTCCGCATCTCTGTCAAGAGGATATTGTGAGTATGTTCTGCTTCACCAAACCCACCCATTCTTATCCTGGGAATGTTACTGAGACCTCTTGTTTGCAGGTGAGCTTCTCTGCCCAAGCTCTGGCCCTGCCCTTCACCAGGACCTTATCTATTACTATCTCATTCCTTTTCCCTCCTCTGCTGCCAGTATGATGGAGTCTCAGGAAGAATCAGAAGTAAAAACATGTGCCTAGCCTGACATTTTAAGCCATATTCCCTTGCGTTTAGATTCTAACTTTGGGTTTATAATTTCTACTACCTCAAGCAGTTAAGTTTATGTATATATAAAGAAATCAATCTAGATCTAGCTCTCTCATAATTCCAGAGGAGAAAGGGAAAAAAATTTCCATTGACAAAATATTCACGTTAACTTTTACCTTATCTTTTAGTTCTCCAGTTAAATTTCATATGAACACAGTCAACATTAGTGGAGTGCTAACCACACATGTGCAGTTAATCTTAATTCCAATTCGTGTATCTTATCTTTTCATTAACTAAATCTGTGATTGTTTTGTGTGCAAACATCTCTGAATTCCCTCTGATTAGGCATTAATATTTCGGAATGGTAGAATGTGTGTGTGTATACACATGCACACACACACTATTTTATATGTTAATATAAATATAATGTATGCATAGTTTAGAAATCTGATTATTAAATTAAGCAACATAATCTAATAATATGAAAGTTATTTTCTTCTGTCCCATCAGTATAAGGTATTTTTAAAAATATAAATGCAATTGCAGGGTCATAGAGTAGCTCTATCTTTAAATTCTTTTTCAAAAATTTTTATTTACTTTTTAAATTTATTTTCAGTGTTCCAGAATTCATTGTTTATGCACCACACCCAGTGCTCCATGCAATACGTGCCCTCCACCAGCCTCACCCAACCTCCCACCCTCTGCCCCTCCAAAACCCTCAGATTGTTTTTCAGAGTCCACACTCTTTCATGGTTTGTCTCCCCCTCCAAATTCCCCCAACTCCCTTCTCCTGTCCATCTCCTTATATCCTCCATGTTATTCATTATGCTCCACAAATAAGCAAAACCACATGATAACTGACTCTCTATGCTTGACTTATTTCACTCAGCATAATCTCTTCCAGTCCCATCCATGTTGATACAAAATCTTCCTTATCCATTCATCCATTGAAGGGCATCTTGGTTCTTTCCACAGTTTGGTGACTGCGGCGATTGCTGCTATGAACACTGGGGTACAGATGGCCCTTCTTTTCACTAAATCTGTATCTTTGGGGTAAATACCCAGTAGGGCAATTGCAGAGTCATAGGGAAGCTCTATTTTTAATTCCTTAAGGAATTTCTACACTGTTTTCCAAAGTGGTTGCACCAACTTGCATTCCCACCAACAGTGTAAGAGGGTTCCCCTTTCTCCACATCCTCTCCAACACTTGTTGTTTACTGTCTTATTAATTTTGGCCATTCTAACTGGTGTAAGGTGGTATCTGGTATCTCAATGTGGTTTTGATTTGAATCTCTCTGATGGCTAATGATGATGAACATTTTTCTATTTGTATGTCCTCATTGGAGAAGTGTCTGTTCATGTCTTCTGCCTGTTTTTTGATGTGATTATCTGTTTTGTGTGTGTTGAGTTTGAGAAGTTCTTTATAGATCTTGGATATCAGCCCTTTGTCTGTATTGTCATTTGCGACTATCTTTTCCCATTCCGTGGGTTGCCTCTTTGTTTTGTTGACTGTTCCCTCTGCTGTGCAGAATCTTTTGATCTTGACGAGGTCCCAAAAGTTCATTTTTGCTTTTGTTTCCTTTGCCTTTGGAGACGTGTCTTGAAAGAAGTTGCTGTGGCCAATGTTGAAGAGGTTACTGCCTATGTTCTCCTTCAAGATTTTGATAGAATCCTGCCTCACATTGAGGTCTTTTATTCATTTCGAGTTTATCTTTGTGTATGGTGTAAGAGAATGGTTGAATTTCATTCTTCTACACATAGCTGTCCAATTTTCCCAGCACCATTTATCAAAGAGACTGGCTTTTTTTCCACTGGTTATTTTTCCTGCAAAGATTATCTGACCATAAAGTTGAGGGTCCAGGCTCTCTACTCTGTTCCACTAGTCTATGTCTGTTTTTGTGCCAGTACCATGCTGTCTTGGTGATCATAGCTTTGTAGTAAAGCTTGAAATCAGGCAACATAATGCCCCCAGTTTTGTTTTTCTTTTTCAACATTTCCTTAGCAATTTGGGTTCTCTCCTGGTTCCATACAAATTTTAGGATTGTTTGCTCTAGCTCTTTGAAAAATCCTGGTGGAATTTTGATGGGAATGGCTTTGAAAGTATAGATTGCTCTAGGCAGTGTAGAAATTTTAACAATGTTTATTCTTTGGATCCATGAGCATGAGATGGTCCTCCACCTTTTTGCGTCTTCTTCAATTTCTTTTATGAGTGTTCTGTAGTTCCTTGTGTACAGATCCTTTACCTCTTTGGTTAGGTTTATTCCCAGGTATCTTATGGTTCTTGGTGCTATAGTAAATAGAATTGATTCTCTAATTTCCCTTTCTGTATTTTCATTGTTAGTGTATAAGGAAGCAACTGATTTCTGCACATTGATTTTGTATCCTGTCACATTACTGAATTGCTGTATGAGTTCTAGTAGTTTGGGTGTGGAATCTTTTGGATTTTCCATATAGTTTGATTCCATAAAGTATCATTTCATTTGCAAAGAGAGAGAGTTTGACTTCTTCATTGCCAATTTGAATACCTTTTATTTCTCTTTGTTGTCTGATGGCTGTTGCTAGGACTTCTAATACTATGTTGAACAAGAGTGGTGAGAGTGCTGGGTATTTACCCCAAAGATGCAGATGTAGTGAAAAGAAGGGCCATCTGTACCCCAATGTTCATAACAGCAATGGCCACAGTCACCAAACTGTGGAAAGAACCAAGATGTCCTTCAATGGATGAATGGATAAAGAAGATATAGTCCATATATACATTGGAGTATTGTGCCTCCATCAGAAAGGTTGAATACCCAATTTTTGTATCAACATGGACAGAACTGGAAGAGATTATGTTGAGTGAAATAAGTCAAGCAGAGAGAGTCAATTATCATATGGTTTCGCTTATTTGTGGAGCATAAGGAATAATACGGAGCACATGAGGAGATGGAGAAGAGAAGTAAGTTGGGGGAAACTGGAGAGGGAGACAAACCACGAGAGACTGTGGACTCTGAGAAACCGAGGTTTTTGGCGGGGGGGTGTGGGAGGTTGGGTGAGGCTGGTGGTGGGTATTATGGAGGGCACGTATTACATGGAGCACTGGGTGTGGTGCATAAACAATGAATTCTGGAACACTGAAAAGAAATAAAAAAAATAAATAAAAATTAAAAAAAGAAAGATACGTATATATGCATATATTTGCAAGTTTGAACTTCAATATTGTCTATTACAGGATTTAAAGATTTACAGTGCAGTGTGGGCTTCTGGAAGAGACTATAGTTAATTGTATTACTATGACTATACTGAATGCACTTGTAATGCAGTATCAGTTAACACATGGCATTTCTTGCTAGAATCATAATATAAGTGATATTTATAACTATCCCATATTGAGTATTATACCATACTTTGCATCCTATCAGGTAGAGATCTTATCTTACTCATTTTGCAGATAAGGACACAGAGGCCTGGATGGGGCTAAGAATTTGTCTATTCTAGAGTGAAAAAAGGGGGAAATCTACTTGTTATGTTTTGCGACCAAAGTGCTAAATACTGCAAGAGGGACTTGAAATGTAATCAACACAGAGAAAAGCTACATTAATCGTCTAGGCACAGATTGACACCAGGAGTTGTTCTTACTTCAGGTTTGTGATTCCAGCCATTCTTCTGACTTGCTGAGAGACTTTTGGAAGGGGGCCACCAGGCTTCAGCTTTTAAGCTTGGAGCTACATGCGTGGTGTTTGGTCTTCCGGCTTTTTATGCGAGGGTGGAGGGCGGTGCTGACATGAGCACCAGTTCAAATTGGGCTCAACCCAGGTCAGTTACAACTTTCTTATTAGGTCTCTGAGTCATTACTAACTGCATGCCAAACACTAAAAGATATTTTGGAAAGGGATTGTTGGTAGCAAGGCACTATTTCCTGAAACAAATACTTTACAATCAGCAATGGCAAAAAAAAAAAAAAAAAGTAGGGATCTGCTTAAGACATTCTGTCAAGATAACGTTGACTCATCCAGAGCCAAGTGCAGGCTACAGTGCCAAAATCAAGATGGCCACTTCCTAATGACTGCCCTCCTTCCAAATTCCTTCAGGAACGTTAATCCTGTGAAACACTTGAAAACCAAGTCTGCACATTTGAAAAAGTTCCTGAAAAGGAAACCTAGACTTAATCATACAAAATTTGTTTACTGACACTATTTTAGGACCTACCTATAAGTTTTCAGAAACTTGGCTTAGTTAGGGCAGAATTTGGGTTAATGCAATTGATATAAAATCATTACTTTGAGAAAGTACATAATAGCATAGAACAAGCAGTCCATGGAATATGCTGAAAATGAAAACTGAAAAAAATATAAATGATCTAAATCGTCTCAAGTTGTCATTCAAGCATGAATCCTGAGACCAAAGTAAGTAAAGCAATACATTTTAAGGTTAGTTTTACAATTGTGCTTTGCAACTCAATTGTCCACCACATAGTTTGGAAGTGAATTACAAATGCTCAAAAGACTCTCCTACACATCCTTGTCTTGCTGTATTATCATATCTTGTATTATCATGATCAATCCAATTTCTTCCAGATCTTACCCTTTATTTGTGAAGAGTCAGAATGCCTAACTATTTTAAGTTAAATATTCTCTAAGTTTTCTTAAATAGGGACATGTAAATTTCATCCTGTCTCAAGATGTTAAGCTTTTTATGGACAAGAACTATAATTTTTATGGTCCTTAACAGTGAATACAGGGCCTATAGCTGTTGTCTCAAAAAATGCTTATTTCACTGAATTCAATAGAAATAATAATCCCTCCACGAATCTGAACTAGTGATGGAAAAATATACTGATACTGGACCTGCCAGTTATATTTTTCTGGCAGCAGTTCTCTGAGGAAAGTTGACAAAATTAATCTACTCACATATTCACAAGTAAAGAAACTAGGAGGAAACTTATCACCTCCTTTTCAGAATGATAGTAACATGAGTCTCATCTTCTTAGACCATTTCCAAGGAAAGATAGTCCCTCCCAGTGAAAATGGAACATTGTAGAGAATAACACACAGAATGTACACACAAACACAAACCAAAAGACAGACAGACACACACACACACCCCAAATAATTTAAATTTGTACACCAAATAAACACATGGCAATATATCTAGACCTTAATAACTCATACTTATGTGATTAAGGTTTATTTTCTACTCCAAGCTTAATACTGCTGCTACACACACAGCCAAAGAGCTGAATCTTTAAAATACGTGTAGTTTTTCAGAATATGGATGCTACAACATTCTCCAGTTAGCCTACAACACGTTCCTTATACCAAACTCAACAAGACACATCATGCCCGCCTGGTGGACATCATACAGTTTAGATTTGCGTAACACCTGATTAAAACAAATGTCTATTCTTTCCCTCTGTATCTCATGGTTCAGTTAATTACCACTTCTTGGCATGTTGTCTAGCATAGCACTAAAAAATGCATCAAATAACTTTATTAAATCAGTGAGAGCCAAAAAACTTTAAGCCTTTTTAATTGATCTTTGAATTGTAGAGGAGCAAAAATTTTAACATTTTTCCAAATATTGCTCATTGTCCATTGTAAGTCGTAACTTGTTCCTCAAATAAATTATCTGGAAGCTCTCTGCACTCTACATTATCAACAGATATTTACTATCTTTCTTGAGGCCAGTGAAGAAAACATATTTTGCAATGTCCGTACTCATACTAACAGGTACTCAGCCGTTTTAACCAGTTTTGCATTCCATGAAAGGGAATATAAGATAGACAGAGAGAGACAGAGGCAGTAATCATTGGTGCTGCCCTTAATTAGTTTTATTTCTTTCCCCTTGCAGGATTATACTTCTGATACTCTATTGAGTGGATGAGACCATGTAATTGTTCTACCCTAGAGTCATGAGTGGAATTGATGTATGTTATTTCCCAACCAAAAAAGAAATTTCTAATACAAGACTTCCAAGAGTTCTCTCACCCTGTGACCCACAGCTACTGACTTTCAGGGTCATAGTTCTATTGGCCTGGTTTCTGAGCCACAACAATAAGCACAAGCCCCTGCTGAACTGCAGCAGTCATACACTACATCTGAGGATAAACTGTCATTTACCAGCAATGGGATTTGGGCTGACAATTTGTCCTTGCAGCATAGCATAACTTATCCAACATGCACCTTGTTACTCTCTGAGACACTTGGGCTGCCTCTCCTGGTCTAATCTGGTGCCAGTTCTGCATGTATGTGTGTTTCTTGGACATATCAACCCATCCAGTGTGAGCTCCAGGCCACCTGGCTAAGAAAGACTGCAGTCACTGGAAGATAGGTGACCTTATTATAAGCACCTTGCTGCTTTCACAGGTGCAGCTGCCAGTTATCCAGAGGATTTTCCATCTTTGTAATAATTTATCTACAAGCGCTGGGTAAGAGTTTTTTGTTATTGTTTTTAATTTTCCCCTTGACCTCAGAGTGTTGGCAGCTGCTGACCTTTTTTTTTTTTTTAAATTTATTTATTTGACAGACAGATCACAAGTAGGCAGAGAGGCAGGCAGAGAGAGAGAGGAGGAGGAGGAGGCAGACTCCCTGCTGAGCAGAGACCCCCCCGATGCGGAGCTCGATCCTAGAACCCTGGGATCATGACCTGAGCCAAAGGCAGAGGCTTTGACCACTGAGCCACCCAGGTGCCCCAGCTGCTGACCTTTTAAGTCACAAAAGAAAAAATCTCAGTGATTCGAGATTCTACTTCCTTCATCTGGGAAAAATAGAGCATATCCTTCTCTCTACCAACAGGACTCCAAGTAAACTGCTTCAAAGAGTAGGCTACCAAAAACAAATCCAGAAAAAGAGATGTCAAGGTATTTAGCAGTCTTGATAGCTGATAAATGCTTCTTAATGTCTAACTGGCTCTTCTCTGCTAAAATACATTTACCAGTATTCTGGGTTTTATGGATCTTAAAGCCACCCTAACTGCCATCTGAATATATTAATTCTATTCAATTCTCAAAAAAACTACAAAATTATTTACAGTATTATATAATACAATATTTTAAAAGTAAGCAGTGGAGAAGAAATGGTAGAATGAAAGAAAAATAGGAGAAATGAATAGAATAGGCTGACAAAGCTAGTGCCATAGGGTCTATATTCTTATTAGAGGTGGAGCAGATGGTAGTCTCTGCAATTTTCAGCATCCAGTGTTGCAGGGAAAATGTCCCTGCTTCCCTCCACCTGGAGGTACCCCAGAACTGTGTGAAAACTCCCTTCACATCATGGAGTCAAACCCGCATGCTCAGGGAGTGGGGGAATGCCTAGTCTTAGGTTAATCGGGCTTCAGATCCCATCCCACATGCACAGGAAGATTGCCCTGCTTGGGCACTTAGCAGTCCACCCCTCTCCACACACACACACACACACACACACACACACACACACAGAGAGAGAGTGAGAGAGAGAGAGAGAGAGAGAGAAAGGAAACTTGAAGAAGAAAAATCTGGAATGGCATTTAGATAACCTCCCGGTCTATACTTTAATACTTCATCATGAAAGAACAGCCCTCCTGGAGAAATAGAGATGACAGTGGGAACTCCAATCCTGAAGAGAGTCTCTGCACCTTCCATAACAAAGCCCCCACTCTTAGCTTTCACTCTTTCACTTTCCTGTTTTGGACTCTGAACTTCACTCCCTCACCTCCAGTCTGAAACTCAACAAAAAAATTGTTTATCTTTTTTTTTCTTCATCCTAAAACATAAACACACACACACACACACACACACACCCCAACAGAAGAGTTTTACTTAGACCCGCTCAGTTCACTTTTCACACACTCACACTAACTTGAGGGCTAACCAGTCCTTCTTCCCCTCTCTAGTCCTGACATTAATGCTGGAGTTACTGCTCTTCCACCATGACTTTACTAGTGGATCAGAAAATAGTACAAAATACAAATACAATAATACAAAACATAACAGAGCACAGAACATAAATCAAGCCCTAAAACAAACCAGCAGAGTCCTTAAAATTATTCACATGATATTCCGCCAAATATGAGTAAAACAAATTCCTTTAATATACTGGACATTCAATAAATATCCTGTGAATAAATGGAAAACTGGATGAATGAATCAAGGCTTTGACATCCTCCCTTCAGTCTCTTTCCTCCAGCACATGCTTCTTGGAAGAATCACTGTCAGACTAAATCCCAGGCAGTGGGTAAAAATGGCAGCTATTTGCATGGAAACTTGTGTGGGCTTCAATTTTATGGATCTTATATTATATTGTGGCTTAGTGAACTACAGGCTTCATCCAAGGCAACCAAAGAGACCTCTGTCTATGTAGTGAATTCCTTTGCAAACTACATTTGTAAAATGAAGTTTACAAATTATTGAAAACAATCCATTTGGAAAATTTTCAGCTGCTATTTTGTTTAAAGATGGAGCACTCAAACTAAAATTAAATTTAAACTCAATATAAACATCCTTTAATAGAGTACCAGTGCTTCACCCAAGTCAATCAACTTTTTTTTAAGTTGCCATGGAGCAGAGAGAAAATATGAAATACTGAGCAGACAAGTTAAAACAGAACTCTCCATTGTCCCTGGTATAAAATATGGTACTGCCCTGCCAGCAGCTAAAAGTTGACAATATATCAAATACACTCTCTTGATTTGGGGTCTCCTAGAAGCAGACCCCAAGACAAGGACTTAAATGCTTATAGTTTACGTAGGATGTGATTCCAAAATACACAGAGGAAGTAGGAAATCAAGACAGGAAAGAGAGGAAGGTCAACAAAAGAATAAATGAATCATTGCTCATATCAGGCTCCACTCATGCAGACCCAGAAGAGACAACTCAGAATTGTGTGTCTGAGAGGCAAAGAAGCTGGGGGATTTATTCACCGGCTCTTTTTTCTAGTTAGTTGAGTATCCTCCTGGATGTTACCATCCTCTGGCCCAATGAGGCATCTGCTAGCTCTCCATGTGAGCCTGGGGTAGGCTGAGTTGAACCTATCAGGACACCCACAGCTTCTGCTCCACATAATGCAAGGACAAGGACCTGCTGAGATCATGGTAGTTATGAGACTTTCCCTCATGAATAAAAATCTCATGTGATTTTCTGAGCTTGGCTGAGTAAACTTCCTCTTCACCCAGTCCTTAATTTTTGTAACCTAAAGTCTTCTCTCTCTCAAACAAACAAACAAACAAACAAACAATCAGTCTTGCTCTAAATATCCTCATATACATCTTGAGACTTGAACTGGTAACGTCCTATCTTGGTTATCTTCCTATAGGTCATAGATATTTTTAAAATTTTTTAAAGATTTTTTATTTATTTATTTGACAGATCACAAGTAGGCAGAGAGGCAGGCAGAGAGAGAAAGGAGGAAGAAGGCTCCCTGCTGAGCAGAGAGCCCGATGAGCGGATGAGCGGCTCGATCCCAGGACATTGGGATCATGACCTGAGCCGAAGGCAGCGGCTTTAACCCACTGAGCCACCCAGGCACCCCCTAAATTTTTTTTTTAAATTTTATTTATTTGAGAAAGAAAAAGCATGTGTCCCTCCCCCTCTCCCTGACACACACATGCACATGCACAGGCATATGAATGGGAGGAGGGGTGGATGGAGAGGGAAAGAGAGAATCCTAAGCAAACTCCACACTGAGGATAGAGCCCAATGCCAGGCTTGATCTAAGAACCCTGAGAACATGACCTGAGCCAAAAATACAGAGTTAGATGCATAACTGACTGAGCCACCCAGGCACCCTCATAGGTATTTTCTGATAGACATGGAAGATAGGGAAAGGATGGTGACCCTGGCTTCACACTTGGCAGACTGGTAGGGGAAATTTGGTTCACTTCTATGTATAAGAGGTTGTTAGAATCCCTCACAGTGATGGTGCAAAGGTCTTCTATGACTCCTCTTTATCTCCTTCTAAGGATGCGTTTACCTCCTTACGTTTTGATCTGACTTTCTGGTCCCTATTGTCTACTTTTCTTTGCTAAATTGTATTCTTACATAAAATGTTAGAACTTATAAAGATGATATATTTCCATGGGACTTTACATGCTTACATGTGCAAGACAAAGCAAGAGGACTTTGCTATCCCCAGAGTGAGTCTGAAAGATTAATTGAGCAGGTATAAAATCTACTTTACAGGTAAAGAGACAGAGGCTCAGAGAAATTAAACAAACTACTTCAATTAAAAAATGAAGTAATGTTGATGCTGTATTGTTATTCTATTCACCAGTAATTTCTTCCAAATATTTGAGGGAAAATAACATCAATTTTTATACAAAATTTCCCAAAGAAAATAAAACAAGAGAGTAACAATCAACTCATTTTATAAGACCAGCACCATTTTCAAACAAAAACCCACCAATAATGTCATAGCAAGGGAAATGTGTAAACTGATCTCTCCCACAGACAGATGCAAAGATTTTAAACAATATATTAGCCAAAATTCAGTGTTACATAAAGGTTTCTTTTTTAAAAAATAAAGTTTTTCCCTCTGGGACTGCAAATTTAGATTTCCTGTTACATTAATGAGCTACCGGGAGATAAATTGTTTTGTTGGTCAAAGAAAGCAGACTATTAAAACCCATCCATGAGTTTTCTGTATGTAGTTGTTTGAGGCATTTAAAATATCACAATCTCCATTCCCTCTCTTTCAACCTCTTCCAAATATCCCATCATATACCACTGATTAAGGGCACTATTTGAAATATATCTTCGATCTTGACCATATCCTCCATCAGCTCAAGCACTAAAGCTGAACCCAGAGAGATGAGGACTCTTACTGATGAATAATGCACTTGAATCCAGGCACACCAACCTTCACTTTTAACTTGAGTAAACTCTTGAAATTATTTGGTTTCCTTTCATTACAGATAGGACCATCTGTGACAAGTGAAGAATTTTTTTTTTAATTTTTTATTTATTCATTTGTGAGGGAGAGCTAGAGAGAGCAGGAGCAAGGGGAGCAGCAGAGGCAGAGGGAGAGGCAGATTCCCTGCTGGGCAGGGAGCCTGACATGGGGCTCAACCTCAGGACCCTGAGATGGTGACCTGAGCCAAAGGCAGACGCTTAACCATCTGTGCTACTCAGGTGCCCCCAAAATTTTGTTTTTCATGCCCACATCACATTTCTTGAATGTTTACTCAAATTGTTTTTTCTTTCTTTCTTTTCCTTATTTAAATTCAATTAGTCGACATATAGTACATCATTAGTTTCAGATGTAGTGTTCAATAATTCATCAGTTGCTTATACCACCTAGTATTCATCACATCACATGCCATCCTTAATTATTCAAATTCTGTGTTCATGAGTTTGAATCTCTGTTACATATGCTTTGTCTTTGACCAAGCATATGACTCTTCTTTTTCTTGGCCATGCCCAACTATGCCCCAACCTGTCCCACCAATCAGGCGAACCATATGTCCATGTTTCCTACCTCCTCATGCTTTACAAATGGAAATGAAGACCAACTGGGTTAAGAGGCTTGTCAAGATCTAAGTGTTGGTAAGGGTAAAACAAAAGTCCAGGAACACCTGGGTGGCTCAGATGGTTAAGTGGCCAACTTGATTTCATCTCACATCATGATCTCAGGGTGGTAAGATCAAGCCCTGCATTGGACTTAGCACTCAGAAGGGAGTCAGAGCCTGCTTGAAATTCAATCTCTCTCCCTCTGCCTCTCCCCCTGCTTGTGTGTTCTCAATCTCTCTCTCTTTCTCTAAAATAAATAAATAAATATTAAAAAAAAAATTCCCAGGGGCACCTGGATGGTTCAGTCTGTTGAGCATCTGGCTTCAGCTCAGGTCGCAAACCCAGTCTTGGGATCAAACCCTACATCAGGCTCCTTACTCAGCTGGCAGTCTGCTTGTCTCTCTCCTTCTGCCCTGCTCATGCCCTTTCTCTCTCTCTCTCTCGAATAAATACATATAACCTTTTTAAAAAGCCCAGTTGTGCCTGTTTTGCTCACTGCCTTATAGGAAACACATTTCTCAATAATTAGTCAGCTTTGTATATTGTTAAATATTTTTTTCTGTTTTAAAATATAGGATGAAGGTATTTTTAACAGTAGAAAGGCATTAACATGCTGAATTAATGACAGTTTTCTAATAACTCTCTCAGATGCACATTCAAATGGATGAAATGACATCAAATATCTCCTTAGATTAATTAGAAGAAATTTTATAACATCTTTTCTAGAGGAACTACACAGGTTGATGTCTCCAAATACAGACTCCTGTATTTTATTATCAATGATCAAAAACTCTAAAACACGATTTTTGCCAAAGGAAAAAAATATTTTAGATTCTTCATGAAAGTTTTGCTCTTGTCCCATTGTTCCATTATAGTAAAATAATAAATTTTATTTATAAACACATATATTTTTTGAGATAGTTGTGGGAAATTCAGTATGCCCTAGGATATGTAATTCTTGTTCACTGACATCTTAATGAGTTTTCCTGAAGGATGAACCTTATGTATATGCAGTATCATTTGATTAGATGTTACTCATCTGTACTGGTATCCTGGATATAAATCTCAATCACATCATGGAGATTCTTACACCAATAATGATTATAAAAACACTTCATAATATATCTGATGTGCTTACATGTAGAAATGCATGAGAAGGCAAGGAATACACAAAAAATGAAATTTCATATTTATATTTTAGAAAACTACAGAGCATTTTTAAAACAAACACCATAATTTCTTCTTCAAGACTAAAACAAATCTATAGGAAATGTTTGCAATATGTATTTACATAAAATTATTAAGTTTCTATGAAGCTATCTATTCTAAGTAGATCTAAAATCCCTCATTAAAAACAAGATGAGATATTTTTGAAATTAAATGAATTTATTCAAAAACCAAAGAAACAAGAATATCAAGAAAAATTCTGGGAAAGAAAAAGGAAAAAGAGGGTAGTAATACTTCCAGAAAATAAGCCTTGTATGAACCCACAACAACTGAATTAATATGGGTCTGATGCAAAGTTAACAAACGATGCAGTGGATGAAATAAAAAAAAACTCCAGTATAGACTCAACTGTAGTTGTGAATACTGTATATAATAATAAAGGAACTATTTCATATAGGGGGAGAAAAAGATTATTCAGTGACTGACACTGGGGCAAGTGACTAGTCATCCACAGGAGAGAATGCTGAATTTACACCAACAATATAAAATAAATCAATCATGTAACCAAAAAGTGGAAATTTTAATGGACTATATGAAACATTAAGGCAATGATTTTACCAGACCAGAGAAGCAAAGGTTCTTATAGTGATGAAATAGATTCAGAAGCCATAAAAAAGGATTGAAAAAAATTGTTACATAAAAATAAAATGTCAATGTCAAAAACCATCAAAAGTGAAAACAAAAGGCAAAGGACAACCAGAAAATATATATTTGAAATTCATACCATAAAAAATACCTATTTTCCTAACAGATATCAAGAGAGATCTTACAAACTAATGGAAAATGAGTAAAGGATATAAACAGTTGATGGAAGATGAAGTTCAAATGGTTCTTAAACATATAAAAAAGCATTCAGCTTCAAAATGAGATAAATTTAAATGGATGCTACATGGAAATTCAACTTTTGAAATTGAAACATAAGATGGAAATGTTTAAAAAGTACACAATTTTGGCAAGAGTGTCAGGATCAAACTCTTGTTCCTGAGAATGTGAACTGGCCCAGTTGTCTGGAAGACAATTTGCAATATCAGTCCTAATCACAATGAACATATCCATTGATCCATATCCAAGATTCCTCTTTTAGAAATTTACTTTACAGCTACATTTGTTCACATAAGAAATGGAATAGATTAAGGTTACTCTCAGAGATATCAGTTGTAGTAACCAAAGGTTTGTTAATAACCTAAATGTCCATCAGGAGGTCACATTTAAATACATTGCATTACATTCACAAGATGGAACACTTTGCAGCCATGGAGTGGGGGGCAAGGAGAGATAATGTTGTGTGTAAGAAGGTGGGAAAATAGAAAAAGAAGGAAAAAAAGGCAAAATGGTGTGTGTAGGGTGTTTTCATCTGTGTTTAAGAAGGGAAGATGGAATACTAAGCGTGCATGCTGTGTGTGTGTGCGCGTGGGTGTGTATCTTCTATATACACAAAGTGTTTTTGGAGATGCACATTAGAGGTCAACAGTTTCGGTTACCTTTGCTGGATCCATCCCAGCTGAGTGACTGCCTGGCAGTGAGGGGAGAGTTTCCTTGTACCGTTTTTGTACTGCTTGGATTTCCAAACCTGTGGATAAGTGTTTATTCAACAAATCAGTGCTCATTAATGTATTGGTTTTCAGGAATATGTGAACAGTCAGTTACTTATTACAAATCCTAAACACCTGCTTTAAAATCAATTATTTTAAGTTTCTGCTACTATATAAAATTAGAGCTAACAATGAAATAATGACATAGTTACCATTCCAATAGCATGGTTCATATGATAGCAAAGCCACTTATTAATTTGGCAACTTTTTACTGAAGGTTTCCATGTACCAGGTATTGCACTAGTTTCCAGGGCCATCTAGCAAAAGACAAGCCTCTTTCTTTATGTCCTAGGTGGGACAGCCCATTTCCTCACTGCCTCCACAGATCTTCCTTTCCTGGGTTGCCGAGCCTTGTGTTTTGCACCGCTGCGCAGGTACTTGCTCCTTGTAAATGTACCTGGTCTCTTGGCTTTAAATGTCACCTCTGTATTAGCAATACCCATATTTTTAATCTCCAGTCCAAGTTTACTTTCCCAAATCCCAGATTCCAAAAGGAATGCTGTATTAATCCACTAATTTTTGCTATTAGAACTGCCATGACAAAGGACTGCAAACCAGGTGACTTAACAGAAATTTACTGTCTCAAGTTTTGGGGCCAGAAGTGCCTGGAGCAAGATGTTAGCAGGCTTGGTCCTCCTAAGCATTCTGAGAGATACATTGTTCCATGCCTCTCCTCTAGTTCCTGTTTGTTTGTTTTCTAGCCATCTTTGTCATCTCTTGGTGTGAAGCAAGGTGTGAACCACCTGCTCTCTTCAGTCATCTTGAGGTGGTGTTCTCTGTGTGCATGTCTATGTCCAAATCCCTCTGCCTTTTATAAGCACTCCAGTCATACTGGATTAGGGACCCACCACACTCCAGTATGATCTCATCTCAACTAATTATACCTGCAATGACTCTATTTCCAAATAAGGTCACATTTTCAGATACTGGAGATGAAGTCTTCAACATTTGAATTTCCAGAGGGCATAATTCATCCCTTAGCATATGTCCATAGATAATTCAAACTTAACATGTTCAAAACCAAACTCCTCTTTCTGACTGCTCCCCACCCCAATGTCTGTTCCTTTCCATTCTCCCACTTCTCAGTTGAGGCAATTCTCATCTTCCCAGGCCAAAACAAACTTTGGATCTATCTAGCCTTTTCATACCCCCTCCCCTCCGGCAACCACCAATTTGTTGTAAAAAGCCTTTGTGAAAGCTTTTACTCTTCTTTTAATAGATAAAAAGAAGAAGATTTTTTAGATTTGTTAAAACAACTGAATGACCACTGTATCATTGGTTCCATTTTAACTTCATTCTCAAAACGTGTTTGGGTTCTTATGAAAACACTACATAAAAAAGAGTTGACTTCAAATGTTATGCTCAGTTTTATAGGTAGGTGGTCCTGTGGTGCACTTATTTTATAAAAGAACTTCTGTGTAAAAGTTACTTTTAAAAAATCATCTTACTTTAGCAAATATTTATTTAGGTTGTTTCCATGTCTTGGTTATTGTAAATAATGCTGCAGTGAACATGCAGATAGAGATTTCTCTTCGAGAGAGTGATTTCATTTCTCTGGGTAAATACCCAGAAATGGAACTGCTGGATTATATGGTAGCTCTATTTTTATTTTATTTTATTTTTTTTGAGGAGCCTCCATACTGTTTTCCCTAGTAGCTACGATAATTTACATTCCCACCAAGACTGTATGAGGGTTCTCTTTTCTCCACATCCCTGTCAAGACTTATTATCACTCGTCCTTTTCTTTCTTTCTTTCTTTTTTTTTTTTACTTTTTGATACCAACCATTCTGACAGGTGCAAGGTTGTACCTCATTGTGGTTTGATTTCCATTTCCCTGATGGTTAGTGATATTGAACATCTTTTCATGTGTTTGTTGGCCATCTGTGTATCTTCTTTGGACATTCTGTCTATTCAGGTCCTCTACAGTTTTCAAGTTTAAAAACTATGAAATAAAAAACAAACAAACAAAAAACTATGAAATCTAGGCTTAGTTAACTAGTAAGTATAAATATTTAAGAATGAAATGTAGGTGTTTTCTCTTTTTTCAATGTTTGAACACTTTGCAGATTATTTAATATACAAAAATAGAGTCCCTGCTCCCCTGGGCTGGGTGGGAGAGCACAGGTTAAAAATTAAGCACCCTGAGGTTCTATGCTAGTGACTATCATGGTGGCATGTGCAAGTCCTTTGGTGAGCATAGCTGGGGGGTATCTTCAAGTGCCTGAAGAGGAACAGGGAAGATCTGCCTGAAACCTGAGTTCCAAAAGATAAATGTATGGTCTTTGACTGCAGTGAGGATTCATGTACCAGGCAGATGACAACACACACACATAAGTGCAGATGCACAGAGGAATATGGCATTTTCTGGAAACTAAGTTCAGCAAGGCTGGGTAGCCGGCTACCATGGGAGGCTGCCAGGAGAAGCACTGAAGAAATAGGCATTCTGGGTTCTGTGTGCAGTGTCTGCTGTGCTGGAGGTCTGAGGAACCATAGTGGAGTTTTGACTAAGGAACAGAGAGGGCCAAGACTAGTGTGACATCGAGCAGGGGTTAGGGTGGATAATGAGCAAAAGAGGAAGGATTTTTACTCATCTTTTTTTTTTTTTTTTTTTTTACTCATCCTTAACACTTTAGCTCAGTTTTTATGGTAGACATATTTGGGGTCCATTTTGTCTGTGCCTCTGCCCCATGGTTCCCATGAAGTTTGGTGTCTCCAGATGAGGGGCCCATGCCAAAGCTGAGCACTGTGGGTCCACCAAACATCTTCTTCCATGAGATTCAGGAGGCTTCAGGGCATCCTAAGAGAGGAAAGGGTGAAGCAAAAAGCTTCACTGTTAACCCAGCTCAGGGCTTGAGGAGAGGTGGGTGCTCAGTACAGCCTGTGTGATTTGAGTTCCAGGCTAGTAGCTGAATACTTTGGCCCTAAAAGTGGGCTGCTTCTTTTCTTGCTCCATCTCCTCCCCAGAAAGCTTCACTTCCCTCCTGAAGTGGGGGAAATGGGACTAGGAAAGCACCTACATTTAAAGGGTTTGTGCCTGATATCTTCTGGTTGGCCTTTGAAACCCCTTCTGGGTCCCCACACTCACCCTGCTTTCTGCCAGATTTGTGCCCACTGCCTTCAGGGAGTGGTCAGTGGGGAGCTCAGCAGGATGGTGGACAGGACGGAGGAGATCCAAAGTGAGGGTTGGGTATATGTTCCCCCGATGTTGGTGTCTAGGACAAGGTCTAGCATCTCTGCTGGCTCAGGCCCTGGCACAAGCCCTGTGCATCCACTCTTGTGTACCTACCTTCCTGAGTTACCAGTGCTTCCCTGACTGCCTGTCTGCTGCTGGGCTGGTGGGAGGGCTGGGAGCACTAACCCAGGCCAGTTAGGAAAAATTCAGGAAATATCAACTGTCTTCTTCCTTAGCCTCCTCACTGCCTCTCCACTTCAGCCCATATCCTGACTGCCCAGCCGCACGAGTGTTCAGAGCTGGTTTACTAGCAGACAGCTCCTGGAGGTGGTAACTAAAGACCTAAGGGTTGGTTAGGGGTGCAGAGGTCAGAACTTGCCCCACTGTTTGGAAAAAAACACCGCCCACCTGAATACTTTGAGGTCCTGGATGTTCCTAGCACCTCAGAGCCTGGTGGAGCAGCCCCACTGTGGTATGGTGGGTGAGGGCGGCTGGGAGCAAGAAAAATGAGGGCATGCCTCAGCACATGAGACACACCAAGAATCCCTGGAAACCCATGGAATTTGGGGTAAGGAAGCCTATTTCAGGAAAATAAAATCCTCCAGTAGGAGGTGGCAACATGAACCAGCAAAGCACAGGAAACATACATATTATACAACCTTCTAGCTGCTTCTCTGAATACTGACCAAGCTCTAGGCCTCTGCAGGCCTCTTTCTTCTCTTTGACAGTAGCAACAACCCAGTATTATACAGAGCATTGTCACCCAGCACACATTGTTGAATGAATGAACGAGTACCCCTTTCTTTGAATCTCCTTCTAATTGCTTATTGTCTTTTAAAAATGCAATAATGACTTACACTTAAGTTCCACAACAATGGTTTTGCAAAAGATTCTAAGATATTTCAGCATCATTGAGCAGAAAAACAAGTTAATCAGGTCATCATGGGAAGCTGATAATTCCATAGGAGGAGATGCTAATTTACATCTAGTGCTCCAGGCCCCAGAAAGTTTGGGGACACTCTCCTTCCTCTGGACACTGCATATACTTGTCTGTCTGGCCCCAGAGCCCTCCAAATGCTTACTAAGGCAGAGGTAACAGAAGGCTCATCCTTTTGAAGGCTGATCACCTCAGTCGCACAGGAAGTGTAATCTCATTTGATTTTGCAACTCAGCTTGGATTATTTTCTTAATACCTCTGCCGTACCTTGCCCTTTGCAGTCAGTCATTCATGCTGTTATTTAAATTATATGAATTAAGAATTATTTGGCTGCATTCCATTCTGAGAACCCTGTGGTGGGGCATCATTTAAAAGTGTGTATTAGGACTGTTGCCATGACCTGCAAACATGCCTGACGGTTTGGTTCAGGCTTTTTCTTGTTGTGGCTTACAAGGTTAATTATCTTGAAGAGTGTAGTGCAAGGAGGAAATGCCAGGTTGGCTGGATCATATGTTCCAGGGCAGTGTTCCTCAGCAAAAAGGTTTCCAGAGGACAGTGGTGGAACCATGAACACAGTGCAAGGGAAGATTAGGATCACTGCATGGGTGATCTCCACTATACTCACTTAAATTTGGTCTCTTCCATGCCGTCAGCCAGGAGCAGTGTTCTTATAAGATTGATTTCCTCAACAGCAGTATGAAAATAATCAATAGTTCATAAATTTTTAGTCCAAAAGTATGAAAAACATCACAATTGATACCAGAATCCCTCTGTAATTAGTGGAATCCTATATTTCCTGGTGCAGCATAATTTTAGGAATGCTGGGGAAAAAATCACCTGTTTCTTATAGTTTTAAATTTCATTTCCAAAATACTTCAAGTGTACAGTAGTCCCTCAAAAGTGTATTTTGTTTTCTATGCAGCTATAGAATACCCAGTGGATACATTTAATGTAGAATGCTTCAATAATTCATATAAAAGGACCAAAATGCCTAATATGCAGTCTTAATATAAATGATCAAGGTTACAAAATAATTGTTTCCCCCCTCCAAGCCCATATAGAATTCAGTGGAAGTTGACAATAATGTATTCACCGCTATGTCATCTTCAATGTAACATTGAGTATAATTTTTGAAATGGGATATTTCATTTACAAAAAAGTAAGATTTCTGGAATAACTGAAGTTAAAGCCACAATCTGCAGTTTTCTATCTCAGTATGAAAATACAAGTGGGAGCCAGAAGGCCTTCTTTCTACCCCTTACTTCACATTAGTGTCCCTTAATAAGTATGTATCCTTCCATGTGAAGCTTCCATGTGACAGGAACTTCCTTGTTATCTGCACTAGATAACCCCTCTTTGCAACAAATAAACTGTTATTTTGTACCTTTGCAATTTTCATCTGGTTCATTATCGGAGCATAATTTAGACTAGTGTAAATTGAGGAACTACAAGTTTGGAAGAAGATGCTATTAGATTAGATAAGGTAGATACTGTTCCACTGGCTGGTCTTCCTGCACTGTGGAAGCAATGGCTATGTTCATTACAGGATAGGTGCAAACACACACATCCCTCCCACCTTTTAGATTCTCAGCCACTTGTCTGCTCACTTCCAGACTTCTACTCTCTCTTCTCCATGTCTCTGCTTGACATGAGAGGGAAAAACTTCCCTCTCATCAATTACTTGACTAGGAAATGCATCTCTCAGCGTTAGCACCATTTCCTCTAAACATCCAGCCTTCTCAGTGCAGTCTCCATTTTGCCCCTTTTCACAATAATTCAGCATCATGCTTCCTCTCCAAATGGTTCGAAGACATGGGAGGGATGTATGGCACAGTGATGCAAGGTTGCTAGAAGGATATGGCCAGACATCCTCTTGGGGTAAGGTGGGCAAGCCTGCCTGACTACAGCGCTGTAGCACCAGGCACAACAGCAGGATTTCAGAAGGTAGACACTATAACCTATTGCCCGCAAGACACTTAAGGTGTTACTTACAACTTCTGCTTTTCATATAATCCAATTAGCACTCTCAGATTTACCAAAGAATCAAAGCCTCCCTAACTATTAAAATACATACAACATAACAATATGGAATTATATGTGCCTAACACATAGTCATTGCTTAATAAGTATTGAACAAATGGACAAGTTTACTTTTCAGGGTCTGATTATGCAAAATCATCTGTTGTCATCTGAGGTATGACCCTTAAGGATAAATGAATGATCCTTGGAAAACAAAACAAAACAAACCAAAACAAAACACTGTCTGTAGTGCACTCATAGCCAACTGCCGCATTAAACATACAACAGATACTCAATGAATCCTCATCGATTTCATCAAGACCCCTTCTAGCCTGTTTCCACTTCATGCCTACAGCAAATGCCATATTACACAGATTTCACCCTCAGTGTAAAATCATCAGCCTGTGGAACCCTCAGAAGAAAATCTAACTATTCTGTAACTACTCTCTCCCCACTCTGAATCTTAAATGTTTCAAAGTTTCATAATTATAGTGGCTTGAATGCTATTGTTTGTTTCTTGTTTGGTGGCAAGATAATGTCAGATGTTTCATGATAAAGTCCATGCTCAAGGGACTAGGAAAAAATAGCCCTCCATCACACTTTAAAAAAATATATAAAACTTGGGGGGTCTACTTATTGTTAATCATTTACATCTAATAGAAAATCTAGAGGGGAAAAATCTAGTAAAAAAAAAGATAAACGATTTCCTCAAATATAATGCAGGTAAAGTCACTTTTTTTTTTTAAGAACTAGCATTGAATTATAATCTTTCAGCAGAAATTTCAACAGTTCCAAAAAATAAAAGTGAAAAATATTTCAGCAGTTCCTGTGTTTAATTGTTCATACTTTTAAAGAGAAAGATAAGAGCACTGCATGGGAGGAGAGGAAGAGAGTGAAACTGCCTCTGTAGAAGCCAGTATGATAGCTTCATTTATTGAGAGATATTCCTCCAGGAAACAGCAGTGGGAGAAAAGCCTGCCCATTTCTTTGGAAACAAACTTATTGAAAGCTAAGGCTTTCCTCAACCAGAGAGTCTATTTCTGCAAATCCCACTCATGTTGAGGGAAGGCATTTGTGAGGCTCAGCAAGAAGCATCACCTGTTCTTTCTGTGTCTGCATATGCAACTATAAGTAACTTCTAGAATCTGTTTATTTGCCATCAGCACAAGAGCGGTCAGCAGGACAGTGTTCAGAGAAGTGAGTCACCCCATGTAGGACCAGAATCAAGCTGTGGAAACTTGGAGCATTGATATGTGAGGGACATTAGGGGGCATGTCCTTTCTCACACCCACATGTGCTAAGAAGGAAACCAAGGCCCAGAAAACTTCAATGAATGGACCACATAAAGCCACAAAACGAATTAGGAGAAGACCTGGAACCAGCACCTATGTTCTTAACTCCCTCCCTCCTCCCCATGAAACCTTCTTTCTTTGGGGGTAATCACATGGGTTAACCAAAGGCACAGTGTGGGATAAGTGATCATTGCCTTTCTTGGGAGAACTGAGAACCTCTGACCTATACTTCACCACTCTTTCAAGACTGCATTACGTCAGGTTGACAACTACATCTAAATCTACGGGGTGCTGAGACCTGGGTCAAAACCACTGATGACTATTTCACCTTTGACTGGGCCACCAGATACAAAAAATATAAGGGTCTCTAATGCTTATTTGAAAAACTGCTTCCTTTCCTTTGACACATTCCTGGCTTTGAAAAGAAAGCACAGTGAACCCATGCACTGAGTTTGGAGTCATATTGTGTCTCATGCAAGGGAGAAAGTTCCAGTGGCAACAGTCTCAAGAGAGAGTCATCCACACAGCTTCATGTTTACATGAGAACAGTAAAACCCGGATCCTCATATGCATCTCACTTTTGTCTGGGGATGGGGTATTGGTCTGGTCATGGGACAAGGCCTCTGAAGCCTGCAGACCCTCGGACAACCCAGGGACACCTGGGTAGAGCTCCTTTTCTGCCCTGACCACTCTGCACTTCTATCAGTATATGTGTCCTTCTCAGTGCAGCATGGCATTCAGGCATAGCTCCTCTGTAGGCACAGAAGTATTTGTGCAGCAGGGTAGGGCATGAAGACACATGGAAATTCTATTCAATCAAGTGTCAAGGCACTTTGAGGTATGCTATTTGCCTGATACCTGAGGAATTGTGGAGATCCTGGCTCTCCCCTTGTACCTTCACTGTTCCTTCACACCCTTATAATATGTGTCTAGGGTGTGCCTTTTACTCATTTCACATCTACTCAAAATCCTGTGCTCTCTAGCTCCTTTCTTCTAATCCCCATCCCTCCTACAAGTGACAGGTTTCTCCATATGCACTTCAGATTTTGGTATGCAGAAGGAGCAAACCTGGTTCTACAAAATACAGTGTTTGAGTTTGTGTGTGTGTATATGTGTGACTGATATCAAGGTAACAGGTGAATATTTTAAATATCACTTCTTGTTGAGTCAAGAACTTGAGTCAAGAATTGGTACACTTGGTTCCTGTGCCCTAGTAGGGAGGCTGTGTTCCAAAGCCCTGTTTCTGCTATATTTGCATGTCTAAACCCTGAGAGCCTCCCATTAAAGGCAGAGCCAGATGCATTCAAAGAGACCCTTGTGTGGGATGCTCACAGAATGGGATGGGGTCTGCTCCATCTTTCCTTAGATCTACGGTAACACCAATTTGCCCTCATAACTGGCAAATTTGTGAGGGAAGAGTTCCATTCTGACCTAACCCCAGGAAGCTGACAATGACATGCTAGAGAAACTAATGCTTCATTCTAAGAGATGGCTCCTCAGAGTATTCAAATCCTGGGGCAAAATACAGGCAGGAGAAGCACCAACAGTTTCTGAGCCCAAATCTGTGACAGAAACTTGGTATAAACTCCCCTATTCAATGTGCTGGACATGCCTAAGAGTCAAGTCTTCTTACCCTCAACTTGCAGATAAGAGGACCTAGCTGGGGGAGGTCACCAATGGCCCAAAGTCACCCTCAGTCACATCAGGTCTGTATCCCAGTCTGCAAGGGTCCTGAGCCCGAGTTCTTTGAACTATGGGTGGCTGTAGACCTCCCCAACCTGCTCATATTGCAACTCCTACATATGGCAAAATGTCAGGGTGTCAGCACCAACATAGAGGGTCATAAAAGCTCACAATAATGAACTTCTGAAAGGGATGGATTTTGTTTCAATTTTTTAAAATTAATATTCAATCCAAAGTTCATGATTATATCAACACAAAGCCTATATACATGTCCTAAATGACTTTCTGTAGTGGGTTTCAAGAATATTTTCATAGATAATGGGAATATTTAAGTGACATGACAGAGAAAATCCAAATCATAACTCCCCAACTCACCTGAGGAAAAAGAAAGACAGCTCAAGTTCATCATTTAAACTTATTACTGAGTAAGAGGAACTTATTTTTTTTTATCGTTTTTCTTTGCTCTACTTTTAGTAAGAACTAGCCTATTAGATCACTGGTCATAATTTTTGGGAAATGGTAATAAATTAACCTGACTTTATGTATATTTAAAGAAAATGAATGTAAAACTTGCTTAAAGTCAACTTAGTCATTAAAAATGTCATTAGACAAAGATATGTCTCTTTTCTTTCTGAACTCCACTGTGTGAGGGTGCTCAGGAGTTATTGCTGTGTAAATGAACTTAAGTCATGCCCAATGGCCAACTCTGATTGAGAAACTTCTTCTGCAGAATCCAACTTTCCTGTTTGAACTGTGTAAACACTGCTCATTATGTGACCATGGAAGTAGATGTTTAGGGAGTATAGTCCCTGAAATAAGTTTCTGTAGGAAAAATGATTTACAAAATACTTTATATTTCATTCTTGTCCTGAATTCCTTATCAATAACAAGGTTATAAAAGTGATTATTTTCCAATTCACAAAGAAAAATGACAAAAACCAGAAAAAGACATTAGAAAGCAGAAAAGAAAGGATAAAATGAATGAGAGATGATTTTAATCCAGTTAGCCATTCAACAAAGATTAAATTTCTAAACTTAAAGTGTTCTGGGGATGGAAAAATACACAATAATTTCAACCTTCAGAAAGCTTGCAATCTAATCAAGAAAATAAGCAAGCAAACACAATTATAAGATAGTGTAACAATTACAATGATAGGGGTCACTATTATGGCACCAGCCTGTGCAGGCACAAAAACAGAGCTCAGAAACAAACAAACAAACAAACAAAAATGGGTACTGTATCAGGAAAGCTCTTTTCGTTGGGAAAAAATGGCACCACCAACCTGGAAGGATTAGGGAAGTTTTTCTGGAGAGGTCACATGTTAACTTAGTTTTTAAGGGGAGTTATAGTTAGCCAGAGGTAAAAAAGGTAGAGAATGAATGAATCACATAAGGGAGGACAGAATAAATAAGGCAACAGAGTGAAACAAAGAGGCATGTGGACACTTCTGGCAGCTAGGTGTATGAGTGAGGAACAGAAGAAAGGCAACACCAAGATAGTAAGCTTGGGGGCCTGTGATGGTCTTAGGAGAAAGTGTGACAAGGTCCTAAGTGGTGATGATCAATGAGAAGATCAGACCAAGGAGCCAGAATCTGAGGTGAGGGAGCTCAGTTTTGTAGCTATTACTATAGTCCCAGGAGGAGTTGACAGGTTTTGAACTAGGCAGTGGACTCCAGGTGAAAAAGAAGAGAAAAATTGGATACCTAACAAAAGATGTAAACTTTTTACAAGGTTATTTTCTGCATATAAACATCGAGGGATTAAAGCAGCGCTGTGGACTTCCAGTCCCAATAAGTGGGTACACCTATTCTCCCTGTACGTTCTCTCCCACTAAGTGCATTTATATACACTGAACACCATGGTATATGAGGTAGCCCTAGGAGGACTGGGGAAGGAGTTAAGAGCAAGGTGGGTGGACCTGGGACCCAAGGCTGGAGAAGTAGCATAGTGCCTGGCCTCAGTCCCTATCTGGTAGTAGAAGGACACCAGACATGGCACTTCATGACCTTCACCCAGATGGGCTCACCTTCCAGATAGAACAAGATCCCTTCAACAACCTGCAGGTGAGCCACTAGGTGGTTTCCATTGGAGTCTTATCAGAAACCAGTAGGCAGAGGACTCTTTTGCTCAATGGGCCTGGGGTGACACCTTTCCTGCGAGACACATCTGGGCAGGAGTAGAACCAGAGAAGGGACCTGTCACAGGGAAGGCTGGTTGGAAACACTGTCACAAAATGGTCCAGGCCTCTCAGTCTGCCTGGACACAACATGGGACACAAGTGCAGGGATCCCACCACACCACTTTCCCATGGAGAGATACTTATCAGCTGACCTAGAGAAGTTCCCTCCACTCCTCAGGCCACATAGGTGGGGACCAGTGGAAGCCCTAGAGAACCAGAATAACCAAGCAGACCAAAATAACACTGCAAAGATTCTGAAAATTAAACTACCACTAGAACCACGGTCCACAAAAATATTACAAGCTCACATGCTAAATCTAAGAAGGGTGATTGTCTTCTAACATACGAGATCTAAATAGGGTTCACTAACTACTGAAATCATAGACAAAATGTCCAGGACATAACTGAAATTTATCTATAATACTAATAACCGAAGAAATCACAGTTTGAATGAAAAAAAAAAAAAGACAATAAGCTAAAATTAACAGTGCTAGTAATATGATGCTGAAATTAACTTACAAGAATTTTAAAGCAGCAATCATAAAAACACTTAAATAATCATCCACTTGTCCTCTTAAAACAAATGAAAATGTAGAAAATTCCAATAAAGGAAAAGAAGCTATAAAAAGAATTATGTGGAAATTATAAAGTGAAAAAAAATAAAAGAAATTTAAAATGTACTAAATGGGCTCAGTATTAAAGTAAAAATGACAGGGGCACCTGGGTGGCTCAGTGGGTTAAAACCTCTGCCTTCGGCTCAGGTCATGATCCCAGGGTCCTGGGATTGAGCCCCACATAGGGATCTCTGCTCAGAGGGGAGCCTGCTTCCCCCTTTCCCTCTGTCTGCCTCTCTGCCTACTTGTGATCTCTGTCTGTCAAATAAATAAATTTTAAAAAAAAGTAAAAATGACAGAATATGTAATCAGTGAACTTGAGGAAATAGAACACACCCAATCTAAGCAAACAAACTGAAAACAAACAAACAAAAAAAAGGGCTAAAAATAGTTGGAAACGTCTCAAATTAATGAAAGACACAAGCCTACATATTCAAGAAACTGAATAATTTCTAAACAGTTTAATCCCCCCCAAATACACACCAAAAAAATATCATAATTACCTTTTAAAAGCTAAAAACAAATAAGCTAGAAGAAAATGACATATTTCCTGTAGAGGAACACCAATCAGAATGAAAGTGAATTTCTCATTTGAAACTATGGAAGTCAGAAAGGAGTGGTAAAATATTTTTAAAGTGCTCAGAAAATAGAACTGTCAAATGCTTATTCTCTATATGATAAAAAATATTCTTCAGGCATGAACAGGAAATTAAAACTTTCTCAGGTGAAGAAAAAAGAATTTGTTGCTACTAGACTTACCCTTAAGGAATTGCTAAAGGAATTTCTTCAAACATAAAGGAAATGACAATAGACATAATCTTGGACTATCAGAGAGAAAGAAAAAACAATAAAAAATGAAAAATGCAGGTACATGCAATAAACTACTCTTTTAAGTAAAATGAGCTTTATAAATCATTTCTTGCCACACTTGAAGTAGTATAATGTTAATACCAGTAAACTGTTATAATTCATATTTGTGTATAGTAATAACCAGACCAATGAAGGTTAAAGCTATACAAAGAGATACAATCCAAAACACAATAAACAAATCAATATGGAATCCCCTCAAAAATAAAAAAAATTAGGTAATCCATAGGAAAGTGAGAAAAAGTAAACAGACAAAGATGACCCAATGGAAACAATGAGAAAACAAAAATTTGTGACAAATTTTTATGCTACCATATCAATAAATACCTTAAATGTAAATAATCTAATGCATCAATTAAAAGGCAGTTATTATCAGAGTGGTTAAAAACACGAGCTCCATTTATATATTAGTTAGAAAAAATTCTTTTCCCATTCAATAACATAAGGAAGTTACTGAATTGAAAGACTCAATGTAGTAAAGATACCAATTACTCCCAAAGTTTTATATACATATACATATACATACACATATACATATATATATGAATATACATATATATGAATGAATATATAGAATACTCTTTATATATTTTTATTATTTATATCTTAATATATCATATAAATATTACATAAATATAAATACACAAACATACACACATCTATCATCTATGAATATGTCTAATATAATTCCATGTAATTTCTATCAAAATCCCAGAAAGGATTTTTGTAGATTTAGACAAGCCTATTCTCAAATGTATGTAGAGGGCATAGGCTACAGTATAGGTAAAACAATCTTGACACTAAAGAATAAAATGATAGGAAGCTTATTATATAGTAACAGTAATCAGGACACTGTGATATTGTCAAAGGGTAGAGACACAGACCAATGGAACTGAATGCAAAATCAAAAAGTAGACCCATACAGGTATGCTGAATTTATTTTTGGCAAAAGTACAAAACCAATTAAGTGGCAGACAGTTTTTTCAACAAATGAGGCTGGAACAAATGATTAAAAAAATATAAGCCTTGATCTAAAGCTCATGCCTTACACAAAAATTAGCTCAAAAGAGATAATGGAGGTAAAAGTTAAATGTAAAAGCATAAAGCTTTTAGGAAAAAAGGAAAGAAAAAAAAAAAGCTTTGAGATCTAGGCTAGTCCAAAGGGGTTAGGTTGACACAAGCATGATCCATAAAGGAAAATATATAGAAATTGGACCACATCCAATTTAAAAGCTTTTGTTTTATGGAACCCCCTGTAAAGAGAATAAAATGATAAGCTAAAGACTAGGAGAAAATATTTACACATATACAACAAAAGACTGGCATTTAGAATGTATAAAGAACTCTCAAAAGTCAATGGTAAATACAAACAATACAATTAAACAATGGGTAAAAGATCTGAACAGACATTTTATTGAAGAAGATATACAGTAACTAATCACATCATTAGTCCTCAAGGAAATGCAAATTGAAACCATAAGGAGGTATAACCTAGCAGAATGGCTAAAGTTAAAAAAAAAAGAAAGTGACAACACCAAATCCTGATGAAGACACAAAGAAATGGGATCACTCACAGATAGCGGAATGTGAAATAGTACAGCCACTATGGAAAAGTTTGACACTTTCTTATAAAACCAAGCATTCAATTGTCATACAACCTAGCAACTATGCTCTTGGGCATTTATCTCAAAGAAATGAAAACTCATGTTTATGCAAAACTTGTTCACAAATGTTCTTAGCAGCTTTATTTTCTATGGTCAAAACGTGGAAATAGTCCAGGTGCCTTCCAGAAAGTGAATGGTTAAGCCACTAATATATTCTACTTTTATAACATTTAAAAATTTTAGAAATGGAGGGCATATAACTGGTCCAGAAGATCTAGGGAAGGCATGCAGGAGGAAGATAGGTTTTCTCCCAGGTTGAACAAGAGCAGTAGAAAGGGACATGTTAGAACTCTCCAGTTTGACTGCAATGGTAGATATAAGAAACCACACACATAACAAATTTGCATAATGCACATGTAATAAATAAACAGAGTGATAAAACACCATACCTTTTTGAAATGCTAATTTTTAGGGGAAATGAGTAATAAAGTGTCCAATAATGAATGAATGAATCAATCAATCAAGTAATAAAATAGTAGACTTTTCTGAAATGTTAACATTGGGGGAAAATGAGTAAAGTGTGCAAAGAATCTCTGTACTATTTCTCACAACTGGACTTGAATCCATAAATTATTATCTCTAAAAGTTTCAATTAAAATAAAAACAGGGGGGAGGAGTCAAGATGGCAGAGAAGTAGCAGGCTGAGATGAGATCGGGTAGTAGGAGATCAGCTAGATAGCTTATCTAACCATTGTGAACACCTACAAATCCAACGGGAAATCGAAGAGAAGAGCAACAATTCTAGAAACAGAAAATTGATCACTTTCTGAAAGGTAGGACCTGCGGAAAAGTGAATCCAAAGCGATGGGAAGATGGACCCCGGGGGGAGGGGCCGGCTCCCGGCAAGCGGCAGAGCAACGGAGCACAAAATCGGGACTTTTAAAAGTCTACTCCACAGAGGGACATCGCTCCAGAGGCTAAACCGGGGGGAAACCCAGGCGGGGTCAGCATAACCCCGGGTCCCATGGGGTCACAGAAGGACCAGGGGTGTCTGAGCGCTGCAGAGCTCACAGGTATTAGAGCGGGGAAGCTGGCTACAGCGACAAAGCCGAGGAGTGAGCTCTCAACTGGGGTTACCTTGTGCCGGTTGCAGGCTGGGTGGGCTCGGAGCACGGCTGGAGGCCATGGAGATGGAAGCGACCGGGCGCTTTTCTCCAGGTTCCAGCAATTGACTGCTTTCCTCAAGGCACGACCGCAGGCCAGGGAGGTGGGGGGGTTGGGCGCTTTTCTCTGAGGGCATATTAAGGGGAAGAACCCCAAAACTCGGCTTCTCTGGGCCAAGAGATTGGGAGGCCGCCATCTTCATTTCCGTCCTCCAGAACTCTACAGAAAGTGCTCAGGGAACAAAAGCTCCTGAAAGCAAACCCGAGCGGATTACTTAGCCCGGCCCCTGGCAAGGGCAGTGCAATTCCGCCTGCGGCAAAGACACTTGAGAATCACTACAACAGGCCCCTCCCCCAGACGATCAACAAGAAACCCATTCAAAACCAACTTCAGTCACCAAGAACAGCGGAATTCCACAGCAGGAGAAAGCAAATCTTATCTGGACAAAATGACAAGGCGGAAAAACCCACCTCAAAAAAAACAAGAGGGAGTACCGAAGGCTGGAGACCTAATCAATATGGACATTGGTAACATGACAGATCTAGAGTTCAGAATGACAATTCTCAAGGTTCTAGCCGGGCTCGAAAAAGGCATAGAAGATATTAAAGAAACCCTCTCCGGAGAGATAAAAGCCCTTTCTGGAGAAATAAAAGAACTAAAATCTAACCAAGTTGAAATCAAAAAAGCTATTAATGAGGTGCAATCAAAAATGGAAGCTCCCACTGCTAGGATAAATGAGGTAGAAGAAAGAATTAGTGACATAGAAGACCAAATGACAGAGAATAAAGAAGCTGAGCAAAAGAGAGACAAACAAATACTGGACCACGAGGAGAGAATTCGAGAGATAAGCGACACCATAAGACGACACAACATTAGAATAATTGGGATTCCAGAAGAAGAAGAAAGAGAGAGGGGAGCAGAAGGTATATTGGAGACAATTACTGGAGAGAATTTCCCTAATATGGCAAAGGGAACAAACATCAAAATCCAGGAGATGCTAAGAATGCCCCTCAAAATCAATAAAAATAGGTCCACACCTTGTCACCTGATAGTAAAATTTACAAGTCTTAGTGACAAAGAGAAAATCCTGAAAGCAGCCCGGGAAAAGAAGTCTGTAACATGCAAGGGTAAAAACATTAGACCTATCCACAGAGACCTGGCAGGCCAGAAAGAACTGGCATGATATATTCAGAGCACTAAACAAGAAAAACATGCAGCTAAGAATACTATATCCAGCTAGGCTATCATTGAAAATAGAAGGAGAGATAAAGAACTTCCAGGACAAACAAAAGCTGAAAGAATTTGCAAACACCAAACCAGCTCTACAGGAAATATTGAAAGTGGTCCTCTAAGCAAAGAGAGACCCTAAAAGTAGTAGATCAGAAAGAAACAGAGACAATATACAGTAACAGTCACCTTACAGGCAATACAATGGCGCTAAATTCATATCTCTCAATAGTTACCCTGAATGTTAATGGGCTAAATGCCCCAATCAAAAGACGCAGGGTATCAGAATGGATGAAAAAACAAAACCCATCAATATGCTGCCTACAAGAAACTCATTTTAGACCCGAAGACACCTCCAGATTTAAAGTGAGGGGGTGGAAAACAATGTACCATGCTAATGGACATCAGAAGAAAGCTGGGATGGCAATCCTTATAGCAGATCAATTAAATTTTAAGCCAAAGACTATAATAAGAGATGAGGAAGGACACTATATCATACTCAAAGGGTCTGTCCAACAAGAAGACCTAATAATGTTAAATATCTATGCCCCTAACATGGGAGCAGCCAACTATATAAACCAATTAATAAAAAAAATCAAAGAAATACATTGACAGTAATACAATAATAGCAGGGGACTTTAACACTCCCCTTACTGAAATGGACAGATCATCTAAGCAAAAGATCAACAAGGAAATAAAGGCCTTAAATGACACAAGGGACCAGATGGACATCACAGATATATTCAGAACATTCCATCCCAAAGCAACAGAATATACATTCTTCTCTAGTGCACATGGAACATTCTCCAGAACAGACTACATCCTGGGTCATAAATCAGGTCTCAATTGGTACCAAAAGATTGAGATCATTCCCTGCATATTTTCAGACCACAATGCTCTGAAGCTAGAACTCAATCACAAGAGGAAATTTGGAAAGAACGCAAATACATGGAGATTAAACAGCATCCTTCTAAAAAATGAATGGATCAACCAGTAAATTAAATAAGAATTGAAAAAAATCATGGAAACAAATGATAATGAAAACACAACGGTTCAAAATCTGTGGGACACAACAAAGGCAGTCCTGAGACGAAAATATACAGCGGTGCAAGCCTTTCTCAAGAAACAAGAAAGGTCTCAAATACAAACCTAACCCTACACCTAAAGGAGTTGGAGAGAGAACAACAAAGAAAGCCTAAACCCAGCAGGAGAAGAGAAATCATAAAGATCAGAGCAGAAATCAATGAAATAGAAACTAAAAAAACAATAGAACAAATCAACAAAACTAGGAGCTGGTTCTTTGAAAGAATTAATAAGATTGACAAACCCCTGGCCAGACTTATCCAAAAGAAAAGAGAAAGGATGCAAATAAATAAAATCATGAATGAAAGAGGAGAGATCACAACCAACACCAAAGAAATACAAACAATTATAAGAACAAACTACAAGCAACTCTACGCCAACAAATTTGACTATCTGGAAGAAATGGATACATTTCTATCCAGATACATTACTATCTGGAAGATACATTACTATCTGGAAGAAATGGATACATATAAACTTCCAGATACATTACTATCTGGAAGAAATAGATACATATAAACTACCACAATCGAACCAGGAAGAAATAGAAAACCTGAACAGACCCATAAACAGTAAGGAGATTGAAACAGTCATCAAAAATCTCCAAACAAGCAAAAGTCCAGGACCAGATGGCTTCCCAGGGGAATTCTACCAAACATTTAAAGAAGAATTCATTCCTATTCTCCTGAAACTGTTCCAAAAAATAGAAATGGAAGGAAAACTTCCAAACTCATTCTATGAGGCCAGCATCACCTTGATCCCCAAACCAGACAAGGATCCCACCAAAAAAAGAAAATTACAGACCTATATCCTTGATGAACACAGATGCGAAAATTCTCACCAAAATACTGGCCAATAGGATCCAACAGTACATTAAAAGGATTATTCGCCACGACCAAGTGGGATTTATTCCAGGGCTGCAAGGTTGGTTCAACATCCGCAAATCCATCAATGTGATACAATACATTAATAAAAGAAAGAGTAAGACCCATATGATACTCTCAATAGATGCTGAAAAAGCATTTGACAAAGTGCAGCATCCCTTCCTGATCAAAACTCTTCAAAGTGTAGGGATAGAAGGCACATACCTCAATATTATCAAAGCCATCTATGAAAAACCCACTGAAAATATTCTCAATGGAGAAAAACTGAAAGCTTTTCCGCTAAGGTCAGGAACACGGCAGGGATGTCTGTTATCACCACTGCTGTTCAACATAGTACTAGAAGTCCTAGCCTCAGCAATCAGACAACAGAAAGAAATTAAAGGCATCCAAATTGGCAAAGAAGAAGTCAAACTATCACTCTTTGCAGATGATATGATACTATATGTGGAAAACCCAAAAGGATCCACTCCAAAACTGCTAGAACTCATACAGGAATTCAGTAAAGTGTCAGGATATAAAGTCAATGCACAGAAATCAGTCGCATTTCTTTACACTAACAACAAGACAGAAGAAAGAGAAATTGAGGTGTCAGTCCCATTTACAATCGCACCCAAAACCATAAGATACTTAGGAATAAATCTAACCAAAGAGGCAAAGAATCTATACTCAGAAAACTATAAAGTACTCATGAAAAAAATTGAGGAAGACACAAAGAAATGGAAAAATATCCCATGCTCATGGATTGGAAGAACAAATATTGTGAAAATGCCTATTCTACCTAAAGCAATCTACACATTAATGCAATCCCTATCAAAATCCCATCCATTTTTTAAAGAAATAGAACAAATAATCCTAAAATTTATATGGAACCAGAAAAGACCTCGAATAACCAAAGGAATATTGAAAAAGAAAGCCAAAGTCGGTGGCATCACAATTCCAGACTTCAAGCTCTATTACAAAGCTGTCATCATCAAGACAGTATGGTACTGGCACAAAAACAGACATATAGATCAATGGAACAGAATAGAGAGCCCAGAAATAGACCCTCATCTCTATGGTCAACTAATCTTTGACAAAGCAGGAAAGAATATCCAATGGAAAAAAGACAACCTCTTCAACAAATGGTGCTGAGAAAATTGGACAGCCACATGCAGAAAAATGAAATTGGACTATTTCCTTACACCACACACGAAAATAGACTCAAAAAGGAATCTATCAAAATCCTTGAGGAGAACGCAGGCAGCAACCTCTTTGACCTCAACCGCAGCAACTTCTTCCTAGGAACATCGCCAAAGGCAACAGAAGCAAGGGCAAAAATGAACCATTGGGATTTCATCAAGATCAAAAGCTTTTGCACAGCAAAGGAAACAGTTAACAAAACCAAAAGACAACTGACAGATTGGGAGAAGATATTTGCAAATGACATATCAGATAAAGGGCTAGTATCCAAAATCTATAAAGAGCTTATCAAACTCAATACCCAAAGAACAAATAATCCAGTCAAGAAATGGGCAGAGGACATGAACAGACATTTCTGCAAAGAAGACATCCAGATGGCCAACAGACACATGAAAAAATGCTCCACATCACTCGGCATCAGGGAAATACAAATCAAAACCACAATGAGATACCACCTCACACCAGTCAGAATGGCTAAAATTAACAAGTCAAGAAATGACAGATGCTGGCAAGGATGCAGAGAGAGGGGAACCCTCCTACACTGCTGGTGGGAATGCAAGCTGGTGCAACCGCTCTGGAAAACAGTGTGGAGGTTCCTCAAAAAACTGAAAATAGAGCTACCCTATGACCCAGCAATTGCACTACTGTGTATATATCCTAAAGATACAAACGTGGTGCTCCGAAGGGGCACATGCACCCGAATGTTTATAGTAGCAATGTCCACAATAGCCAAACTGTGGAAAGAGCCTAGATGTCCATCAACGGATGAATAGATAAAGAAGATGTGGTATATATACACAATGGAATACTATGCAGCCATCAAAAGACATGAAATCTTGCCATTTGCGATGACGTGGATGGAACTAGAGGGTATCATGCTTAGCGAAATAAGTCAATCGGAGAAAGACAACTATCATATGATCTCTTTGATATGAGGAAGTGGGGATGCAATGCGGGGGGGTTGGGGGGAGGTAGGAAAAGTAAAAATGAAAAGATGGGATTGGGAGGGAGACAAACCATAAAAGACTCAATCTCCAAAAACAGACTGAGGGTTGCTGGGGGGAGGGGGGATGGGAGAGGGTGGTGGGGAAATGGACATTGGGGAGGGTATGTGCTATGATGAGTGCTGTGAAATGTGTAAGCCTGGCGATTCACAGACCTGTACCCCTGGGAATAAAAATACATTATATGTTTATTAAAATAAAAAAAATAAAAATAATAATAAAATAAAAACAGATTAATTACTGTAAGTAACGAAATGGAATTTATAGATGACATGTGAAAAATCTTGTTAAGAGTTTTTTGCAGTGTGGGAGGAGTCAAGGGTGGGGAAGTGTGGAGTGTCCTAAAAGAAGTAGTTGCCTTTGGGTGGATGACCCTGGATAATAGTGACTAAATGCCTCCCTGCCGGGGACAAACCTCAATTGTCTGTCTTTGTTTGGATCAGAATTAGCTAAGGCTCCCAAGCAGTGTCTAGCCTGGTCAAGAGGTAGAGAGGTCTTAATACTTAAGTTCTTTCCCAAGTTATTAAGGGTCTTTATAGAAGGGGGGTACTGTATTGCTTTTTAGAGAAACACCCAGGATCAAGAGTTCTCAGGCTTTTGGAACTTTTTCAAAAGTCCTAATGTGGACAACATGAGTTCTAAAGACCAGTTGAAGACACTGGTTAGGAAAGAGGTAGCAATGTCTTTAGTCAAGAAAGAAAGAACCTCAAGTAGAAGATCCCTTTAGGAATTTTTGACTCACTTGTTTAAAACTCTGCCTGAGAAACAAACTGAGGGTTTTGGAGGGGAGTGGAGTGGGGGAATAGGTGAGCCTGGTGGTGGGTATTAAGGAGGGCATGTACTGCATGGAGCACTGGGTATGGTGCATAAACAATGAATCTTGAAACACTGAAAAAATTAAATTAAACTAAAAAAATAAATAAAAACCTCTGCCTAGTGTTTGGCTTCTTTGCACCTTTAATCTTATAATTAATAAAAGTAGGTTGGAGAATAGATGACATGGAGATAGCTAACTCATGATTCATATTCTTGCTTTTTTTTAACATTCTTTTTTTTAAAATATAAACAAGCTATCATGAAAACAAAAGAATATGTGAATATGTCTATATAAAATTGGACATAGATATTTTCTAACATTTTATATATAATATTAAGCAAATATTTCAAGGTAAACAACAAAAAAAATCACCAGGTAAATGAGGGTGTTTCTTTTCAACTACAATTTTCCTTTTCCTATTTTTAGAAGTAGTTCACAAGCATAATTTCAGAACTCCCCAAAACTTTATTTTATGATGTAATTGGCTTACAAAAAATTGAAAGCATCTCATTCTGCATTTTTATCAATTAAAATGCAAAAGCCCACAGTATTTTCACAGAAGAATGTAATAATCTAGTGGAAATATTTGTTAGTTTGAGCCTGATTGTTAAATTTTCTGCTCAGTTTTCCTCCTCAATTTATTTTTTATACCAATCTCTATTAATACATTTCCCACTGATGTATGCAATGGAAAGATATTTATTATAACTTGGTATCTTTATTATTAATGAAAATAACAATATTTAAACAGATTTCTTATTCAATTCAATGGCAGTGTTCATTTACAGCAAATTCGATTGTTTTATTTTCCTGGCCTGAAATGGACAATAAGAAGGGAATTAGAAGTAACCTCAACTACTGTGTTCAGAACTGGAGGAGCACCTGGGTGGCTCAGTGGGTTAAAGCCTCTGCCTTCAGCTCAGGTCAAGATTCCAGGGTCCTGGGATCAAGCCCCGCATCGGGCTCTCTGGTCAGCAGTGGAGCCTGCTTCCTTCTCTCTGTCTGCTTGCCTCTATGCCTACTTGTGATCTCTGTCTGTCAAATAAATAAATAAAATCTTAAAAAAAAAAAAAGAACTGGAATCATACCATCCTAAGTCAGGAGCTAAATTTAAAAGTAGGCTTTACTCACAACACCCTATCTCCAGGTACAGGATAATCTTTGAGATGATTGAACTGGGAAGAAAGGAATTTACCTGTGGTCTCATCTTTAATCCTGAGCCTGCCTACATTTCTTGTCAACTACATTCAGTACTCTCTTCTCCTCCTTGTGTTTGATCACCACCTGTATTTATGCTTTTCTTCTTTGGTTGGACCCAACTTCCTTCAATGGGAGAAATTTATATATACTATCTACCATTACCCCAAAATTTCTGGTACTGGAATTTTACATAAAAGTCCACACTCAGAATCTTAAATTTTTATGCAATTAATTTAGCATACATTTATTTAAATATCTTGGAAAAATATTCCAGCATTATTATGTTTTAAATTGTAATTATAGTTCTTTTTTAAAAAAAAAAAGTAGGTTATTTATTTATTTGAGAAAGAGAGGAGGGAGAACAAAGAGTGAGAGGGAGAAGCATACTCCCCACAGAATGAAGAGCCCAATGTGGGGCTCGATCCCAGGACTCTGTGATCATCTCCTGAGCCGAAGGCAGACATTTAACCAAAAGAGCCACCCAGGTACCCTTATACTTACAGTTTTTAAATAAAAGATTCATTTAAAGCCATGATCCAGTAATCATGTGGATCTAATAGTCTGAATGTCAAGGATTCCTTCTTCATGGATCTTATGCCCCATCAAGCTCATGGGAACATACTAAATCTTTTTTTTTTTTTCCATTGGTTTGTGAACTTTTTTATTAACATATAATGTATTATTTGTATCAGGGGTATAGGTCTGTGAATCATCAGGCTTACACAATTCACAGCACCTGCCATTACACATACCCTCCCCAATGTCCATAACCCAGCCACCCCATCCCTCCTACCCCTCTCTCCTCCAGCAATTCTCAGTTTGTTTCTTGAGATTAAGTCTCATGGTTTTTCTCCCTCCCTGGTCCCACCTTATTTCATTTTTTCCCTCTCTTCCCCCAATGACCCCCAACCTGCCTCTTAAATTCCTTATATCAGAGAGATCATATGATAGTTGTTTTTCTCTGATTGACTTATTTTGCTTAGAATAATACCCTCTAGTTCCATCCACATTGTTGCAAATGGCAAGTTTTCGTGTTTGTTTGTTTTTATTTTTTTTAAAGATTTTATCTATTTATTAGACAGAGATCACAAGTAGGCAGAGAGGCAGGCAGAGAGAGAGGAGAAAGCAGGCTCCCCACGGAGCAGAGAGCCCAATGCGGGGCTCGAACCCAGGACCCTGGGACCATGACCCGAGCCAAAGGCAGAGGCCTTAACCCACTGAGCCACCCAGGCGCCCCTGTTTATTTGTTTTTAAATGGCTGTATAGTATTCCATTGTATATATACACCACATCTTTTTTATCCATTCATCTGTTGATGGACATTTAGGGGCTCTTTCCATAGTTTGACTATTGTGGACATTGCTGCTATACACATTCAGGTGCATGTGCCCCTTCAAAACACTACATTTGTATTTTTTTTTAAAGATTTTATTTATTTATTTGACAGAGATCACAAGTAGGCAGAGAGGCAGGCAGAGAGAGAGAGAGAGGGAAGCAGGCTCCCTGCTGAGCAGAAAGCCGGATATGGGGCCCGATCCCAGGACCCTGGGATCATGACCTGAGCTGAAGGCAGAGGCTTTAACCCACTGAGCCACCCGGCCGCCCCCTACATTTGTATCTTTAGGGTAAATACCTACTAGTGCAATTGCTGGGTCATAGGGGAGCTCTATTTTCAACTTTTTGAGGAACCTCCATGCTGTTTTCCAGAGTTGTCTGCAACAGCTTCCATTCCTATCAACAGTGTGGGAGGGTTCCCCTTTCTCTCCATCCTCGTTGACATTTGTCATTTCCTGACATGTTAATTTTAGCCATTCTGACTAGTGTGAAGTGGTATCTCATTGTGGTTTTGATTTGTATTTCCCTGATGTTGAGTGATGTTGATCACTTTCTCATGTGTCTGTTGGCGATTTGGATGTCTTCTTTGCAGAAATGTCTGATCATGTCTCTCCCCATTTCTTGATTGGATTCTTTGTTCTTTGGGTATTGAGTTTGACAAGTTCTTTATAGATTTTAGGTACTAGTCCTTTATCTGACATATCATTTGCAAATATCTTCTCCCATTCTGTGGGTTGTCTTTTGGTTTTGTTGACTGTTTCTTTTGCTCTTGATGGAGTCCCAATAGTTCATTTTTGCCCTTGCTTCCCTTGCCTTTGGCGATGTTTCTAGGAAGAAGTTGCTGAGGCTGAAGTCAAAGAGGTTGCTGCTTGTGTTGTCCTCAAGGATTTTGATGGATTTCTGTCTCACACTGAGGTATTCCAACCACTTTGAGTCTATTTTTGTGTGTGGTGTAAGGAAATGGTCCAGTTTCATTCCTCTGCATGTGGTTGTCCTATTTTCCCAACGCCATTTGTTGAAGAGACTGTTTTTTGTTCCATTGGACATTCTTTCCTGCTTTATCAAAAATTAGTTGACCATAGAGTTAGGGTCCATTTCTGGGCTCTCTATTCTGTTCCATTGATCTATGTGTCTGTTTTTTTGCCAGTACCATACTGTCTTGATGATTACAGCTTTGTAGTACAGCTTGAAGTCTGGAATTGTGATGCTACCAACTTTGGTTTTCTTTTTCAACATTCCTCTGGCTATCCAGGGTCTTTCTGGTCCCATATAAATTTTAGGGTTATTTGTTCCATTTCTTTGAAAAAAAGTTGATGGTATTTTGATATGTATTGCATTAAATGTAGATTGCTTTAGGTAGCATAGACATTTTCACAATATTTGTTCTTCCAATCCAAGAGCATGGGGCGTTTTTCCGTTCCATTGTGTTTTCCTCAGTTTCTTTCATGAGTACTTTATAGTTTTCTGAGTACATATCCTTTGCCTCTTTGCCTAGATTTATTCCTAGGTATCTCATGGGTTTGGATGCAGTTGTAAATGGGATCAACTCCTTAATTTCTCTTTCTTCTGTCTTGCTGTTTGTGTATAGAAATGTAATTGATTTCTGTGCATTGATTTTATATCCTGACACTTTGCTGAATTCCTATATGAGTTCTAGCAGTTTGGGAGTGGAGTCTTTTGGGTCCTCCACATAAAGTATCATATCATCTGCAAAGAATGAGGGTTTGACTTCTAAGTCTTATTAATGTGTCAGTGTTCTTCTTAACAGTGAAAGCAAAGAAAAAAAGAGATTTCAATGTCTCCAGATCCAGAGAGTTACAACTCTGCTCCATTTCTCTACATTTAAACACATTAGGGCTTTTTCAATTTGAACAAAAAATAAAATGTTGGAAATGAAATCCAGTGAAAAGTGAGTATTTCTGTATTAAAAAGCTCATGAAAATACTGTCCTGATTACCCTAGGATGTGCATGTATATTTTCTTTCTTGGGATTTTAAACAATCTCTCCTTGTTTCTTTCCCTAAGGGGCACCACACTGCTGCTCACTATCAAATGGCTTTGCACATTCCCTCTTTTATGGTCTCTGCCACCTGTTACAAGATGCTTTCCAATTTTGGCTTAGTTAGCACTTTTTTTTTTTTTTTTCCAAATCTAAGCTAACAAATAAAAGTATTTCAAGCAAATGTCATTTCAAGTCCTTTAAAATAATTTGTTGTTAAAACAAAGAATACAAAATGGGAGAGAAAACCAGAGAGAGAGAGAGAGAGAGAAAGAGATCCATAAATCTTTGAAAAATAGTTCTCCATGTCTCAGAAATTCAGCATCTGCTAATAAAACACAGAGCTCTGCATAAAATCTCTAAAAGTCTTTTCTTCTTGCCCACTGTGTCCTTCCACATTATTCTTTTCTGTCTTTGAGATATTAACCTTTGTACTCTGATTCTCTTCTTTAATCTATTACAGTTTGGACTGTATATGCATTTACAACTGATCTGGGAGTTTTGACTGTACTGAATATATAACCTTATTTCTAGGAGAAAGATTAATATGACTGTATGATAATGGACAGTGTAGGAAGAATTCTTAAGACATGAAAGGGGAAAGGACTATAAAATCTTGACAAAAAATTAAATGTTCAAGTTGAATTATTTTTCCTTGTGTCATTTATATAAACCTATATTCTCCAAAATAGAGCTGTGTCCATCACCTTGTTGTTGTTTTTTTTTTAACTTTCTTTTTTTGTTGTTGTTTTTTGTTTTTTTATCTTGGAGAAGAATTAGCCAATATTTTTGGACATGGACAGAAATGGAGTGTCTAGAGCCCAGAAGGGTATGGAGTACTGGGTTTCTCTTTTAAGCTTAATAGGAAGATAACGTGGATAGAAAATGACTTCAGCTGAACATGAGGTAATAGCATAGAGGTCTAAATTTCTTCAGAAGGGATGAGAGCAAAATCTGTATTAAATATTTTTCTTCCGTTTTTGATTGGTAGAACTACTATGCCTGCAGTAAAACAGAAAATAAAGTTAAGAAAGAGAAGGTAAAGATAAAAACAAATAAAACAAACAAGTGTAAATGGCCCTAATATGTATTAATATTGGCAGAAGAGTGTGATGAGCCAAAGTAGCTGTTGGGGCCAGATATGTGTTTCCATCAGAGTTGGCAATAGTCACTCAGAGATCCCTCCTATGTGTGGATCAGTGTGCTAGACTTTGGATTACAGTATCACTCTAAAAAAGAAATACCACAGGTGAAATGTAAAGAAAAGTCTTGCTACCTATTTGTTTAAATGATCTGAGGAAGAGAAAAATTCAATTCAACAGCCCAACTTTCCCTTGTATGTCAAAACCTATTTGAGGTATCAGAACATTAAAATAAACAACGCTAATTTCCTGTTTGGGGAGAATCCACATAGTTAGAATTGAATCAAAAGTAACTCTCAACTCTATGATCAAATAATCTTTGACAAAGCAGGAAAAAATATCCAGTGGAAAATAGACAGTCTCTTTAAAAAATGGTGCTGGGAAAATTGGACAGCTATATACAGAAGAATGGAATTCGACCATTCTCTTACACCATACACAAAGATAAACTCAAAATGGATGAAAGACCTCAATGTGAGATAGGAATCCATCAAAATCCTAGAGAATAACATAGCCAGTAATCTCTTTGACATTGGCCACAGCAATTTCTTTCAAGACAGGTCTCCAAAAGTAAAGGAAACAAAACTGAAAATGAACTTTGGGCACTTCATTGAGATAAAAAAGATTCTGCACAGCAAAGGAAACAATCAATAAAACAAAGAGAAAACCCATAGAATGGGAGAAGATATTCACTAATGGCACTATAGACAAAGGACTGATATCCAAGATATATAAAGAACTTCTCAAACTCAACACCCAAAAAACAGATAATCAAAAATATCAAAAAAATCTTCTGCCCAAAAAATGGGCAGAAGACATGAACAGACACTTCTCCAAAGAAGACATACAAAGAAGACATAAAAACGGCTAACAAACACATGAAAAAAAGTGTCTGTTATCATCATTATCATCATCATCATTAGCCATGGGAAATTCAAATCAAAAGCACATTAAGATACCACCTTACACCAGTTAGAATGGCCAAAATTAACAGGACAGGAAACAACAAGTGTTGGAGAGGATGTGAAGAAAGGAGAATCCTCTTAACTGTGGTGGGAATGCAAGTTGGTGCAGCGACTTTGGAGAACGGTGTGGAGATTCCTCAAGAAATTAAAAATAGAGCTTCCCTATGACCCTGCAATTGCACTACTGGGTATATACCCCAAAGATACAGATGTAGTGAAAAGCCAATTTGGAAAACAGTGTGGGGATTCCTCAAAAAATTAAAAATAGAGCTACCCTATGACCCTGCAATTGCACTACTGGCTATTTACCCCAAAAATACCCATGTAGTGAAAAGAAGGACCATATGTACCCTAATGTTCATAGCAACAATGGCCATAATCACCAAACTGTGGAAAGAGCCAAAATTCCCTTCAACAGATGAATGGATAAAGAAGATATGTTTCATATATACCATGGAATATTACACAGCCATCAGAAAGGATGAATATCCAACTTTTGTAACGACATGGATGGGACTGGAGGAGATTATGTTGAGTGAAACAAATCAAACAGAGAAAATCAACTGTCATATGGTTTTGCTTACTTGTGGAGCATAAGGAATAACATGGAGGACATTAAGAGAAGGAAAGGAAAAGTGAATTGGGATAAATTGGAGGGGGAGACAAAACATGAGTGCTGAAAAAATAAAATAAAATTAAATTAAATTAAAATTACATTAAAACAAGTAACCCTCAGGAATAATTATTAGGTCCACTGGATTGGTAACTAGGAAAGAAAAAGTTGGGACTTCCATAAATATTCTGAATGTTAAAAATCATACTCTTTCTCTAGCATTTTCTAGAGAAGATGTTTTTAAAAAAACATGAAGCTTCAAAGAAAAGATATGCAAATTTCTCTCCATCTTCCTACTGTCTTATAAACAGATGTGGGACATGTACAGAGGTTGCTCACAGGGTAGGAAAAAGGAGGAAGACCAGCAAAGATCATCCCAGTGAGTCTGCAGAGAACTGATCTCAACATGTTTAGTAGCTGCAGAAAAGCCTGAAGAGAAAAGTGGGGTAGGGACGCCTGGGTGGCTCAGTTGGTTAAGCAGCTGCCTTCAGCTCAGGTCATGATCCCAGCGTCCTGGGATTGGGTCCCACATTGGGCTCCTTGCTTGGCGGGGAGCCTGCTTTTCCATCTGCCTCTGCCTATGCTCCCTCACTCTCTTTCCCTCTCTCTCTGACAAATAAATAAATAAAATCTTAAAAAAAAAGAAAGAAAAGTGGGGTACACCTCAAGGTTTGCCTCCATGTTCCTCCTGGAAAAAAAAAATCTATGTTTTGTTCAGGTATCTACATTTTCTCCAAGAGGTTCAACAGGAGGTGACCTCAACTCAGTTCAATTCTGATTTTCCTACCTTTTAAACTACTGAAGTTTGGGCAGGGTGATGCTTTATAATGGGGTGCTGTCCAGGGCACTGCAGGATGGTTAACATCATCCTCAGCCTCTATACGCTAGTTGCCAGTAGCACCACCCCCACCAGTTATAACAACTCAAAATGCCTCCAGACATTGCCATATGTGCCCAGGGGTGAGAGGGGCCAAATCACTCTAGTTGAGAAACCCTGACACAAGCCAATAAGCACAGGGCACTTCTCTGAAGTCACTGCCCCATGGGCACCAGACTTAAGTTGGCCTTACCACAAAGATCTGGGGACTGATCACTCTCTCCCTATCCTTCCTCCAAAACGAAGGAAAAGGGTGAAGCCCAAACTGCCGCCAGTAGCTATTCTGCCACTTCAAGCAAAATGACCAGCATTGCTTGGTCTTGCAGCAGACACTGAGGATAGCAGAGCACATAAAACAAAAAGACACTGTGCTTGAGGAAAATGTTTGGTCCTGTAGTTCCAGCTATGGGAGGGGACAGCATTTCTTATGTCTAAGCCAGTTTGGGAAATGTTACCTTGTCACTTGCTGATAAAGTCATCTTAAATAATTTTATTTGCAAATCCAAGGAAAATACATGATTTATTAGATGTATGTAAACTGAATGGCTATTTAAAGCCTGTATTCACCCAGGGTTCTATATCTATATAAAATCTACCCTAGACCAAATGTTTAGCAGGCAGCTCATCCCTAACCTATCCCAAAATGAATGCTTGCTAGTCTTTGTAAACCTCCTCTTCTCAGAGTCTTCCTCATCTCAGAAACTGGCAACTCCTTTCTCCTAGGTGCTCAGACCAAAATCCGTGGGGCCATCCTTGACTCTTCTCTACCTTTTATACCTCTGACATTTATCCCATTCTCAACAGAGCAGCTTGAGGGATCCCGTTAAAAACATGGGTCACTGAGTGCAGTATTTCCAGACAGATGCCAAAATGGAAAAGAGACATTATTGGAATAACTGGTGAGATTTGGATAAAAGCTATAGTTTAGTTGATCATATTGTATCAATACTAATTTCTTAGTTTTGAAAAATGCACCATGCTTAAGTAATATTTTAACATTAGGGGCAGTTGGTTGAAAAGCTTATGGGAACTCTCTATACTTTCTTGGTAATTCTTCTAAATCTAAAATTAACCCAAGATAAAAGTTTTAAAAATTTTTGAAATATTTAATAAATTAAAAAGTGTTACATAATGATATTTCTATGTACAGAATTATCCCATTTTATGCAGATATGCAGGTATGCATTTACCTCATTTTATGCAGATTAAATAACCAAAACCTTACAACCATCCCAATGCCTCCCATCATGTGGCCTTTGGGTCCTTTTTCTGACTTCACCTTTCACTAACCACCCTATACACACCCTATACACATGTTGTTCTAGACACAACGGTCACCTAATCAACACTCCAGTCATGTTCCTGTCTCAGTGCCTTTGTACTGGACATCCCAAATGTCACAGTTTCTATAGGTCTTCACTTCTATGTCATCTTCTCAGTCTTCTGCCCAGTGTAAAATAGCAGCAATCCACCTCCAATACTCCTTTGTCCCTATGTTCCATTTTCCATCATAGCATGTACCATTAATTAATATACTAAATATTTTCTTATTTATTGTAATCATTGTCTGTGTTGATGACTAGAATGTTAAGTCTAGGAAACAAACAGTTTTGTTTATCTTGCTCACTATTATTTCAGAATCTAGAATGGTGCCTGGCACTTAGAAGACTTATTTGATGAATGAATGAATAATGAATGAATGAATATTCCTGTGTGATATTTTGTTAACTAAACTTATTATTACAATCCTGTCATAAAAGTACCAGTGCTACACAAAACATATATCTAGAAATTCTAGGAAAGGGGAACATCATCTAACTGTAGTCCAAGAAATAAACTACATGCAGGAATTAATGTAAGTATCTCTAATGAAACTTCAGTTTTTGGTTCCCCATGGAGCTTGGAAGTTACCACTCTGTTCTAACAATAAATAAAAAACTAAACAGACTAAACAACCAGCAACTATTCTTGGATCCATAGGGAGGCAAGGACATGGGCTAGACCACTACTCCTAAGATTGGACAGACAAACAAATACAGAGTCACAGTTTATCAGAACAGCCTCAGGAGCAGAAATCACTGTGGAAACCAGTGCCTGAGTAGGAAAACCTGAACTGTATTTGACAAATTTCTAGAGACTGGATGAAGACAAGTCTGCGAGTTAAAGAATCCAGGGGGTCTCAGTCATATGTGAGGTAGGAGAGCACAATATTGTGGGATTTACCTCTAGGAGCACAGCCAATATTCTCACAGTAAATATCAGAGAAATATTCCCTTGTGCATCCAGTAGTGGGAGGGGAAAAGTAATTATTTTGAAATACTCCAGATCACTTTTTTAAGCAAGGCTTGACTTTGGGAAGAACTAGTTAACTGAAGCCTAACCTGCTGGGTTATCATCAGAATCTAATTGATCTGGAGAAAGGGAAATACCAAATTCAGCCCTCTTGAGTCATCCTGTCCCATCTAAGGGGTGGGGTGGGGAAACAAAATACAGAATGCAGATGAAGAAATAAAGCTATTCTAGTTTACAGATGACATGATCATGTATGTAGAAAGTCTGAAAGAAAAAAATAAATAAAACAAAACAAAAACCTTCCTGAAACTAACAAGTGATTATAGTAATGTTGCAAGATACAAGATTAATATACAAAATCCAAACACATCCGTATACATGAGCAAATAACAAGTGGAATTTGAAATTTAAAACACAATATCATTTACATTAGGCTCCAAAAATTAAAATAATTATGTATAATTCTTAAAATGTGTACAAGCTCTGTATGAAGAAAACTGTAAAACTGATAAAATAAATCAAAGAAGAACTAAGCAAATGGTGAGATATTCCATGTTTATAGACAGGAAGACTTAATATTATCTAGATGTCAATATTTGCCAACTTGATCTATAGATTCAAGGTAATTGCAATAAAAATCCCAACAACTTATTTTGTGGATATTGATAAGCTGATTCTAAAGTTTATATGGAGAGGCAATGACCTAAAATAGCCAACACAATATTGAAGAAGAAGAACAAAGTTGGAGGTCTGACATTACCCAACTTTAAGACTTACTGCAAATCCATTGTAATCAAGACAGTATGCTTTTAGAAAAATAAATTAAAAAGCAAGTAGATCAATGGAATAGAATAGAAAGCCCAGAAGTAGACCCACATAAATATAATCAGCTGATCTTTGACAAAGGAGCAAAGACAATACAACATAGCAAAAATGGCCTCTTCAACAAATGGTGCATTGCTGCACATGTGTACATGTACAACCAGACATCTACATACCAAAAAAAAAATGGCTCTAGACACAGACCATAAATTCACTAAAATTAAAAACTTCTGCTCGGCCAAAGATAATGTCAAGGGAAAGAAAATATAAGTCACAGACTGGGGGACATTTGCAAAAGACATGTCTGATAAAAGACTGTTATCCAAATATACAAAGAACCCTTAAAACTCAACAATAACAAAAGAAACAACTTCATTAAAAACTGAGCCAAAGTTCTTAACAGACACCTCACCAAACAAGCTATACATATGGAAAATGAGCATATGAAATGGTATTCAATGTCATATGTCATTAAGGAAGTGTAAACTAAAACCAATAATGAGATAAAACTAGATATATATCAGAATGGTCAAAATCCAAAACACTGGCAACAATAAATGCTGGAGGGGATGTGAAGCAAGAGGGACTCACTTTCATTGCTGATGGAAATGCAAAATGAGATAGCTACTATGGAAGACTGTTTGGTAGTTTCTTAAAACCTAAAAACACTCTAACTATATGATACAGCAATTACTCCTTGGTGTGACACTCCATCTTGCCCAGAAGAGGGGCCCTGTTGAAAGTTAACCAGGAGCTGGCTGGCTACACCAGAGGGAACGTGAGCTTCATAAAAGAAGATTTCGAGCTTCAGTTGAATCAACAACTTGTATTCAATTCAGTTTTCTCAGCATCTCTCTTGGGTGGGATGTTGGTGCCCACTGATGATACTGATGATAAACCATCAAGTATTGTGGACATGTTTTACCTCAGAGGACTGACCAGTGTGCTTGGGTTCAGGACACACAGTGTTGGGCCACAGAGCGAAGGCAACTATCTGGGTGGAGAGGAATACTGGGCCGGGGGCCTGCATGTGTACACTCCACTGCCTTTCCTGCCAGGCCAGGCCAGGGCGGTTCGGGGAACTCTTCAGGGTTCTCAATGCAGAGAACCTCCACAACCTCAACTATGGGGAGGACCCCAAGGCTCATATCCAGAAGCTGGCCGAGTGTTTTGCTGGTTTTACAGTGCCAGTATCATCCTCAGGTTTGGCAACATCACCCAGCTGTAACTGAATTACTGTGTCCCCATAAGTGTGCAGAAAGATGACAGGATATGTGATGGTGTCCATTTTGGAGCTGGGATCAGGTTCCTGTAGCTGACATGTGTGCTGGAGGCTACACACTTTCTCATCGAGGAAACACAGCCATGCTGTTCTTTGCAGTCCTCATGGGAAACCACGTCAAAAAATTTTAAAGGCAAAAATAAAATAAAATAATATTTATCACTTTTCACTTTATCACTTCACTTTATCACTTTATCACTTATCATTTTATCACTCTGATAATGTTTCCATTGCAAGTATTCAGCTATGGAATTCAAAACAACTTGCTTACAGTGGCTATGGGTTGGAAACACCATTCACAATTACTGGATTGCCTCATAAGTACTTACTTTCAAAATTCTTTGACAACAGAACATTAATCAGGATCAGAAATGTGACTTGCCCTCTCAGTCTATGTTCTTCTTCAAATCTGCTAAGTAAATATTCACCTGCACCTGAATCTCTTGTTGGTCATGCCTTAGCTTCACTAATCTGGCAATATTCTGTATTCTAAGACCTTCTAACATCATATTGCTCTAGTGGGCTTTTACATTATCCCACATCTAACCTCGGTGACACAACTTAAAGGAGCTGAAAGTGTATGTCTACACAAAAACCTGTAAGATGTTTATAGCAGCTTTATTCATAATATAAAGATAATAAATAATAAATAAAGATCAGTGAATTGGAATTTCTTTCTTTTTTTTTACCCAATATACTTATCTCTAAGCTAGGAATGCCAATTCTAAGATGCAAAGATAAATGATTTATTAGGCATTTTGAAAGTATTGGGGAATAAATTATTCCTATATGACTCTGGCACAGAAAGAAATTTGATCCAATTCCTTTGAAAGAAAATTATACAACCAACCTGTCTAGAAAACGCAGACTGAACTTTGAATCTGCTAGATCTTTCAAATGGAGTCTAAATAAAGTGAAAGTGTGTATTGAAGATATGAAAGGCATTTTTCCATGAGGAATTCATTGAGAATACTTTTCTGTTCACACATCTGATTCTGTCCTCTTAATTTTTTTTTTAAATTTAATTTAACTTAATTTTTTTCAGTGTTCCAAAATTCATTGTTCATGCACCACACCTAGTGCTCCATGCAATACATGCCCTCCATAATACCCACCACCAGGCTCACCCAACTCCCCAAACCCCTCCCCTCCAAAACCCTCAGTTTGTTTCTCTGAGTCCACAGTCTCTCATGGCTTGTCCTCCCCTCTGATAGCCACCAACTCACTTCTCTTCTCCATCTCCCAGTGTCCTCCGTGTTATTCCTTATTCTCCACAAGTAAGAGAAACCATATGATAACTGACTCTCTATCTGCTTGACCTATTTCACTCAGCATCATCTCTTCCAGTCCTGTCCATGTTGATACAAATTTGGTAATTCATCCTTTCTGATGGAGGCATAATACTCCATTGTATATATGGACTATATCTTCTTTATCCATTCATCCATTGAAGGGCATGTTCTTTCCACAGTTTGGTGACTGTGGCCATTGCTGCTATGAAAATTGGGGTACAGATGGCCCTTCTTTTCACTACATGGGTATCTTTGGTGTAAATACCCAGTAGTGCAATTGCAGGGTAATAGAGTAGCTCTATTTTTAATTTTTTGAGGAATCTCCACATTGTTTGCCAAAGTGGCTGCACCAACTTGCATTCCCACCAACAGTGTAAGACAGTTCCCCTTTCTCCACACTTGTTTACTGTCCTGTTAATTTTGACCATTCTTACTGCTATAAAGTGGTATCTCAATGTGGTTTTGATTTGAATCTCCCTGATGGCTAATGATGATGAACATTTTTTCATGTGTCTGTTAGCCATTTGTATTTCTTCATTGGAAAAGTGTCTGTTCATGTCTTCTGCCCATTTTTTGACATGATTATCTGTTTTGTGTGTGTTGAGTTTGAGGAGTTCTTTATAGATCTTGGATATCAGCCTTTTGTCTGTATTGTCAATTGTGAAATCTTTTCCCATTCCGTGTGTTGCCTGTTTGTTTTGTTGACTATTCCTTTTGCTGTGCAGAAGCTTTTGATCTTGATGAAGTCCCAAAAGTTCATTTCCGCTTTTGTTTCCTTTGTCTTTGGGGACATATCTTGTCCTCTTTATTCTGTCACCTCTAGCAGCTTCTGCATCTGCAGCTTCCTCTCCTGCAGCTGCTTTAGACATCATACTTCTCTTTTACCCTCTACTGATAGCAAGGGGGTTGCATTTAAGCCCCTTTCAACAATTGGATAACTGTGTGCTCTTTAGCATATTACCAAATTCTGTGTCTACTTTTATTCATTGTAAATGATCAAAGATCTCACAGCCTGATTGAGCTAGTGTCAAAAACTGTTAGGAGTGCCTGGCTGGCTCAGTTTGTAGAGCAAGGACTCTTGATCTCAGGGTTGTGAGGTTAAGTCCCACATTGAGTGTACAGCCTACTTTAAATTTTTTTTAAAAAAACTGTCAAGCAATGTAAAGAAAGACATTTCTGTTAGTCTTATAGCATGCCCATGTTCTATTTTTCCAATTCCTCCTCCCCTGAGTGCATTTAAACCAAGCATCACTTTGATTCACATTAAGCTTTGCTATCCTAGATATTGTCACCAATAAAAGACCAAGAAGATGAAGATACAGTGGAATCAGTAGTTAAGAGAATTAACTACCTTGACTACATTTGAATTATAGAAATAAAACCACATTTGACAAGTTTTGTATTAACAAGTCATTGAATTAGGGGTAAAAAACAATGACTTGTAGAACTTGAGCATCACAGAACATTGTCATAAGAATCCAACTACGTCATTTTGACTATGGGTCTGGTATACACCAGAACTTTAAGGAAGTGCATACTAGTTCTCTCTTAAAATAAAGAAAATTAGAAGACAAGACAAATATATGTCTGCAGTCTTAAAGGGACAAAATTAAGACTCAAAGTCTTCATGCTACAAACCTGAGTGCCAGTAGTTCATATCACTTCTATTGTGTACTGTCAGCTAATTAGTTGCCTGGCATCTAAATAAACCAATGAAATCTGGAGTCCACTCAGAAATGAATCTGTAGTAAGAAGTCCCTCCATAGTATTCTCTTACCAAGAAATCCAGAGTTTAGCCCACTTTATTTTGTTTATTTGACTCACACTCTCAAAAAGAAGATAGAAACAGAATTTTGTTTCTATTTTCAAATGGAGAATCAAAATAAAATTTTTTCAAAGAGTTAGATAATTAACCTGAGATTCAAGTTCCAATATTTCCAATTACCAAGAAAACTCGGTTTTCTACAATGACAGTTTTCTACAAATGACCCTCCATAAGTTTTCTCATTTAGAATTTCTCAACTTCTCAACTTCTGGGAACTGACAGTGATTGTGTGATTCAAAGTACCATTTTATCACTCTGATAATGTTTTTATTGCAAGTATCCAGCTATGAAATTCAAATAACTTGCTTACAATGGCTATGGGTTGGAAACACCATTCACAATTACTGGATTGCCTCATAAGTACTTACTTTCACAATTTTTTGACAACAGAACATTAATCAGGATCAGAAATGTGACTTGTCCTCTCAGTCTATGTTCTTCTTCAAATCCCCTAAGTAAATATTCATCTGCACCTGAATCCCTTATTGACCATGCCTCATCCTCACTAATCTGGCAATATTCTATATTCTAAGACCTTCTCTTCATATTGCTCTAGTGGGCTTTTACATTATCCCACATCTGACCTGAATGTCTTTAGAACTTCTCTTTCAGGGCACCTGGGTGGCTCAGTGGGTTAAGGCCTCTGCCTTCAGTGCAGGTCATGATCCCAGGGTCCTGGGATTGAGCCCCACATCGGGCTCTCTGCTTAGCAGGAAGCCTGCTTCCTCCTCTCTCTCTCTCTCTCTTCCTGCCTCTCTGCCTACTTGTGATCTCTGTCTGTCAAATAAATAAATAAAATCTTAAAAAAAAAAAGAACTCCTCTTTCAACATCTGATAAGTTCTAATAACCATACTTCTACTACAGCATAATGGTTAAAGCAACTGACTTTGAAGACATACATACACACACACACACACACACACACACACACACACACACACCACTTTGTGTAGAATCCCAGTTCTGTCACTTTAGCTTCAGAATTTACCTAGTTTTGTCTCCTTGAATTTTTAAATGAACCCCAGTTTTCTCATGTGTAAAACAGAAAGAAAAATGCCTACCTTACATATATATACCTTTTATGTATTAAATGATATAATATGGGGTGCCTGGGTGACTCAGCCAAACATCTGCTTTCAGTTCAGGTACCAGAATCCTGGGTTCAAGGCCCATGCTGGACCCTTTTCTCAATAAGAGCCTGCTTCTCCTTCTGCTGCTCCCCTTGCTTGTGCTCTCTCCCTTTCCCCTCTCTCTCCCTCTTAAAATAAATAAATAAACTTTAAAGAACAAATGATGTAATATATGTAAAATAATGAGTATTTACTAAAAATAGATGTTATTTCTTCTTTTATTAAAAAGTCAAAAATAGTTATTAATTATAATACTGCCATTGAAGCAAAGCAAGATCCCAAATTGTCTTTGAAATTAGAGAAAATAATAAATTACTTTTAAATTATCAATAAACTTTAAACACTTACCCTCTAGCTAATTTTTTCCTTCAAAATTTAGTAATCCTGATAAATCATGATAGATAATTTTCAATAAACCAAAATATTCCACAAATTAAAGTAAATAAGTATTTATCACACCACACAAGGAAATAACTTATTAAATATCTTCCTCTGCTTATTCATAAGTCATGGTTGTCAGAATTCTTTAAAACATCATACAGTCTCACCTCTTCTAGTCATAATTTTCACATGTAATATTCCTAGATTTACATTCCCAGATATTAATGATAAAAAAATCTTATCAAGGTGGTGAAATTACAGATTATCAGAACAAAAATAACAAAAGGCTTCCTTTGTGGTAAGTCTCTTGTTTAGATTATTCCTAGATTTACTCTTAAAATACAGTGAAATTCACACTCGTTATGAGTGAGTGAGAACAGGAAACTATTTTTTTAAAGATTTATTTATTTATTTGGCAGAGAGGGAGAGAATCTTCAAGCAGACCCCCCACTGAGCCTGAGCCCAACATGGGGCTGATCTCATCACCATGAGATCATGACCTGAGCTGAAACCAGGAGTTCAAGGCTTAACCCACTGAGCCACCCAGGCACCTAAAACTAGCAAATAGAGACAAATAAATTTGCATTTTTTTAAATTCCATGCTATAGGTTGTGTAGCTTAGGACAATCTTCAGTGTTGCCTAACTTTGGGTAGATAGTAACAGAATCATTATATAAACATAAATTTTAAAGCCCAATCATGAATAGAAAAAGTCAGTAGGACCCAGTGAAAATGAATGCTAGATTGCAGATGGCAATGCTGCCCTACCACGCATGGTTGGGTACTTGCTGCAGCCCTGCTCTAAGGACAAGCCAGTAACTTTGCGGTTATGAAAAGGAAGCAGAATGATATTATTTTCCCAGATCTAGAGCCACTCTCCCATCCTACCTGTACCACTTACCTTGAATCTGAGAGATGCAAAGTCAGGATTCCCCTTCATGTTTCCATGCTCCCCTTTTGACCCATAGTTTCCAGCTTCTCACTTTCCCTTCCATAGTCCCTCACCAACTTGGAATAATGCATATTCCTGCCCGACTGGGGGAAAGCCTGCAGCACTGTTTTCCTCATGACCTTGAATGGCCACCAGGGTCTTATAGACTTGAGAACACTTTAAACTGATAAATATTCTTCAAAGCAAGATGCTATTGACATTTTTGTATCCACACGTAAACCAAAAGCTCCTACCTCAGCCAGCAGGCTCAGGCAGGTAATGTGTTATTTTCCTGGGAGTCTGCCCAGGTAAGCACCTCTCAGGATGGCTCACCACTCCCAGGCAAGCGCCCCTGGATCAGTGAGCCACACTCGGGCTGAGCAGCCTTTCTTATCCTATGTGAGGAGTCTGTGCACATCTGACTAGTGGAGGACAACTTTCCAACCGGTCTCCCTCATGGTAGGTGATGGGATACAGCCTGACTGTCTAGCGTTGCTCCATCTAGGGGTGATAGTAGCAACCACAATACCTCAAGCAAGATAATATTTTCATTATCATAGATGTCAGATTAACATTTCTTTTTCTTATCTCAAAAATCCTTCACTGGAGTTGCTTTCCCTTTTCTCAATATCTTTCAAATGCATTCCTATAGGAAATAAATATATTTAACACTTCAATGTAAAAGTATTGAACAGCATTAGCTATATAAGATTGTTCACTTTAAAGTAAATGTGGGGGGAAAGTGGGTGGCACAGTCAGTTGGGTAACCAACTCTTGATTTGGGCTCGGGTCATGATCTCAGTGTCATGGAATCAAACCCTACGTTTGGCTCTGAACTCAGTGCAGTCTGCTTGTCTCTCTCCCTCTTCTCCTCCCCCAACTGTGTGCACTTTCTTTCTTGTTCTCTCTTTCTCTCTTTCTCAAATAAATAAATAAATAGAGTAAATGTGGGTAGCCAAAAAAGTCTAGGAAACATCAAAATCTGTTTTCACTGCTCTTCACTTGTTTTCAATTTTTATCATCAAATTCTGGCACTTCCAGACATTTATTTTTAACATTTATGAAATCAAGATTGACCTAGGAAATCACTTTTTCATAATTGCTGAGGAGCCTATAAGAAACCAGTTTCCAACCCAATTTCTCTGTGATCAGTGATGACAAAGTGTCTTCTCTCAGGACACCTATCTTTTATGTGGGTTTCGCCACCATGTCCAAGCTGTGGGAAGAGGTGCAACTTTTTGCTGTGTATCACTGGGTCCATGTGACCAGGTGTATAGAAAATGAAACTTGTCTAGCTTTAGGATTAGGCTGAGAAGGCCTCACTTCTAGCTCCAAACTGAAGTTCAAATATAAGGCCAATGTGCAGGTGTAAAGCAGTCTTTACTCCTAAGTATTGTCACACCATGCTTGTGGGATGTTGGCTGTCCTACACCTTGTTGCTTTGTACAAACATGAAGCTGTACCAACTTCTTTGAGCTTCTCCTCAGAGTGACTCAGATGGAATCTCTGCAGACTAAAAACACAGGCAGCTGGCATCCTGGCATCACCCTGCTAATGCACTCATAGAAACCACCATACACCACATCTGCCATCTGGTACCCAAAACACTGTTTCAAACCCTTAATGCAGGTGAACAGGAAATCTTGATCTACTGAGTTTAAATTCATTGATCAGTAAAGTGGACCCAGGTTTTTGAACTTGGTCAGGCAATACTTCTCCACTCCTTGGGATGCTCCCAGCCATGCGCTAAGGCTATGGTATTTGTGTACAAGCACCTCAGGTAGGTGAGATCATTGGGGATGAGCTGACTTCAGTGCTATAGGTGGGCACTGGATGCCTCCACCATCTAGGCTTTTGGAACAAAACTCATTTTATTTAAAAAATTTTCTAAGTATTTTTTTAAATTTTTTTCCTAAAGAGCTAACACTCCTCATAATTAAACTTCAATAAAATGTATAAAAAAATAAAAAGTAGACTTTTCCCCAAAAGGATCATTACTTAACACACTTTTTCTAATAAAAACAATTTTTTTCTTATAATTAAGAATGGATATGGAGGTGATGGTAGAAACAAAGGAGAGCACTAACCAAGTCCAAGTGGTCCTCCTCCCAGTTTTGTGCAAGTTGAACAGATGACCTAGCAGGAATCAGACAAGATTTCCACAAAATGTGTCCATTTCCTTAAGGTGTTTTCTTCTCTACCGTACTGCCATTTCCCTGCCTCTCTCAGAGCAGGTGTTTTGGTATGCCTTTGAATGTCCACCTCTTTTTTACCAGAATCTTCTCTTTGAATTCTCTTTTGAACATTCCCTGATCACATTTTGTATGACCTGGAAAACAAAGATGAATTGTTGAAAGGCCAAAGGTTTAGAGGATGCAGAAGGCAGGAAGAGGAGAAAGAGCATTTAGGAAAAGGAGACCTATGGCAGGAACAGAGACAGAAAATGGTGGAAACCTTCAAAATACAAGCTAAGATGACTTCCATCCAAAGCTGTCCACGGGATTACTGACGAAGAGTCAGAAGTTGGAAGTCAGCTTTTCAAAACCTAATGATCATGGTAGAACACAGAATACACAGTGAGAAGACTGGCCAGGAGCAGAGGGGGAAAGAGTGATTTTTAGAACACCTTCACTTGGGTTCAGTGACACAAGCCACATCTTGAGGTTTGAATCAAACAGCAAAATGCACCTGAAAATTTCACATACGTCTTGAGGACATGGATTTTCAAAAGATTAACTCTCTCTGTCTTTCTCCTTCCTTCTTCAGTATTCTTAAAAACTAATTATGATTACTTGGAAAAAGTCTTGCAAAACTGCATGGGCTCAAATACTTCCTGAATATTTCAGATTCAGTGTATGGGAGATATGAAAATGATATTCCATGAAGAGGACAATCCCCTTTAAGAACAAATTTTGGAGGAGATTACCTCTGCTTTCATTTAAAATGCCAACTTGAATTTGAAAGAATGTTCTAAGACACAGACAATCTGGCAAGGGTCCTCAGGGAGGCTCTATTCCAGAGACCTTTGCTAAGAGGCCAGCTCTCCTCCCTGCCAGGGCCCTGAGTGCCCTCAGACCATGTCAGCTGGCCTTGAACTATGGTCACTGCACTTCATTCACCAGCACCTGTTCATCCAGGCTATGTCTGGAGCTCTTCTTGAATTTTCTTGTTGGTTGCTGCTATTTCGGACATATCTGACTCCAGACCCTGCTAGTTATATCAGTCTACTTCTTCCTTTGAAAACTGACCTCCTTCCACCTTGGCCTGGAGTATCTTTCAACAGTGACGCCTAAAGTTGGAATCCCACCTCTGCTCCAAACTATAGGACAGTTCTCAACTTACATATTAGTAAAACTGGGAGAAGAAGAAGAAGAAGAAGAAGAAGAAGAAGAAGAAGAAGAAGAAGAAGAAGAAGAAGAAGGAATAAGAACACAAAAGAGGAAGCACGTTGCAGGTCATAAGCACTGTACAAATACTGGGATTAGCTTTTAGTTGGACTCTTCCCCCTACTATTGAGATATGAGCATGGTTGTGGAAACAGAGCACAGCTCAAGTACATGTGGTTCCAAAGTCTGACCTCCAAAGACTAACTATAGCTTATTAAGGACAGCACCCCACTTATTTCAGGTGGTGCCCCACTTTGCCTGATTTACTCTTTCCATGTGTAGCCAAGCTTGTCTGCAGGCACAGATTTGGGAACTACACTGGGGACCATGTAGTGACGTGCTCCAGCTGTATGCCAGTGCAGAGCTGGATCACCTTCAGGTCTCCTGTCTCCAGTCAGTGTTCACGAGCACATTGGGCAGCCAGTGTCTGTGCCACCGCCATCTCATTAAATGCTCACTGAAACACTCCATCCATTCACTTTATCCTTTACAGTACTGTTCTATAAACAGATTCTTTGGAAAAATTAGGTCTTCTTTAGTTCCCATTGGCACTTTGAAAGTTGCACAAAGAGGAAGAAGTCCCAAACTGTTAATTTAAAAGTGAGTGTTGTTCCAGACTTCCCAAGCCATTTCCTTTAAAAACAGGTCAATAGCCTGAAAGAACAAGTTGCTCTTTGGCACCTCTGGCCTTAGAGAGCTGGGAGCAGCACCTGCAGTCAGATGGGATCAAAGGGCTGGAGCTTGCATGTCCCACAGCCCCCGCCCCTGGTCGGCGCCCTGCCCACCTGCCCGTGTCCATATTTCTCTTCCATCTGCTCTGCCACCTGCTGTGAGTCTGTGACCCCTTCCTGTGGGCCAGCCCACCTGTTGGTCCCTGACTGTCCCTTCTGTTCTCTCCAATCCCACCAGGTCACGACCGGGATCGTTTTCAAGGCTGACTCATCTGCCTCGCTGTCTGGCAGGGCTCCACTGGGAAGTGACTTCCATCCGTGGACTCTGGCCGTCCTGGCACATGTGGCTGCAGTCCCCCACTCATGCCGCTGCTCTCACTGTGCCTCCTGACATGGGGATTTGCTGCTGTTTGGAGGATCCTGCCACCTGCTTCAGGCTTGAACTTCCCAGTCAGCTGTTTGCTCCATCTGCTTAGTAACCCTGAGTCTGTTCACAAAGGAATTTTCTTCCCTTTGTCACAGTGCATAATCCCTAATGTCAAGGCTGTAGGTCAGGCCCAAATTCAAAACCATGTGACATTTTATGTTCTGTGAAAACAAGATACAATGCAGAACTTTTAGAGTGCCTGCCTGTGTATTTCACAAACCTCTGTTTTTAAAGTAGGCCCTGGGTCTTCTTATGTTCACTCAGAAAGTGCCCAAGAGAAGCCCCAGTCTGTGTGGTTGATGGAGGAAGTGGACCTTGTTTGATGCTCTGTAGGGAAAGGAAATGGGCAGGGAGGAGGAGAAAAAAGTTACGACATGTGGATATATAAGAACAAGGGAAGAGATATAGTTAAGTAGAAGGAATTAAATAGGGGGATATGATCACTTTAATGTGAGATAAATACAGGAACTTTCCCATTTCCGGTACAATTCAAAGCAAAAAAAAAAAAAAAAAAGAAAGAAAGAAAGAAAGAAAAAAAAGAAAACTTTGAATTACTGATATAATAATGCTAAATGATACTTCTATACTGTAGTAAAAAAAAATTCATACAATCAGTAACTATACCTTTTGGTATCTATTAATAGAGAGTAAAAATGTAATCTCATCTTGATTCCATGCTTTCCCTATGGCTCACACACATGAAGAAGTAGAAGGCATGCCATGGTTCCCCCAGGGCATGCTTGGACACTCCTAGTAACTCTGGCCCAGGGCAGGATCATCATAACCTGGACACAGCTTTGAGGAAATCAGAGAGTTGTCCCCTGTATGTTAAATGAGCACAATGTTCCTCAGAAGTGAGAGCACCCGCCAACAGTTGTGCATATTAACACTGAGCCCAGAGTCAACACACTGCCTAGCTTTTTATAGGTTCACAAAAGCCAAATTTAATCAATCACAAGAACAAAAAATCATGGCTTGTTTTCCTCACCCCCATGCAAGGAGCCCTGACACTTGCCCAGTGTATGGATGTATCACTGTGTCTAGGCTGCACACAGAAACAACTACTGGTACTATCGCCACTGCTGTGTGTGAGCAGCAGGCTTTCAACTGGATAAAAGAATGCTCCAGAATGTATGCAACATAGCAACAGCTGGAAAAGTCATTGAAATATAATATCAATCCCCAAATAGTCATAATTTATTTTTTGAGACTTATAAATGGTTAAAGAAATGGAATCTACCTTCGGGAAATAATGTTTCTTTATGTCTCATCATATCCCATTTTCCCCCAAGATTAAAACAAATGGTGCTTTTGTGGTAAATCATGTTTGTCAGCCTTGAGCAGCCCTGGAGCTCTCCTGTGCTGGCTGTTGGAATAGACAAGTTGTCCCCAGATCTTGAAGGGATTGTCTGTCCCTCATCTTCAGAAAGGAAGAGGGAAGGAAGGAGGGGGTCAGGACTGGGAAGCAGTGGCAGCACATGAAAACTAGCACATGGCTGTCTCAGAGGGGGCAAGTCTGTGGCGTGGCTGCAGGGAGCCTCCCACTTCCTCGATTGCACTGACAAACCTCCTCTGCCCAGTGCTCATCCTGTCCTGGCCCAAGTTCCATTGTCTGGACACACCCAGGCTGCTGGCCTCTGGTGAGGTCAGCTGCCCATTGTTGGCAGGCAGACTGGGAATTTCACAGCCTTAATGAATCCTTGTGGCTTCCTGCTCTTCAGCCTACCTAATGGCATTTAAGAAATATATAACTGAGTTCATTATAAATGAGTTAATCCATTCCTTCTTTTGTGTGGTCATTCAGAAAACATTTGTTGAGTTCCTATCATGTAGCATGCACTTTGCTGGCTTCTGCATACACATAATATAGAAAAATACATGGGTCTGGGGGCTCCTGGGTAGCTCAGTTTGTTAAGTGTCCAACTCTTAATTTCAACTCAGGTCATGAACTCAGGATTGTGAGATCAAGCTCCCATTTGGCTCTACTCTCAGTGTGGAGTTTGCTGGAGATTCTTTTTCCTCTCTCCCTCCCCCTCTGTCCCACCATTCTGCCCTCTGTCTCCCTCTCATAAATAAATAAATGTTGTAAAAAAATACATGGGTCTGGTCACTTGCAATCAAGCAGGAGAAATAAGTCACATTTTAATGATCCAAAAAATTATTTGTATACAACTATGGCAAGTATTTTGAAGAAAAATGGTGTTAGGAGAGTACAAACCAAAAGGTCCTCACTTAGCATATGGAAGTCTGTGGAAGGGTTCCTTGGACAGTGACGTTTAAACTGAGATTGGACTCAGAGGATAAGGAGTTGGCCAAGGCAAGAAGCAGTGGCTGGGGCTGGGGTGAGGTAGGATGGAAAAAGCATTCTAAGTGAACTGAAGAGCACTGTAAAGACCCAGAGATGGGTCTGGAAACTGGCGCAGAACAAAAGTCAATATAGGCACCCCTGGGCTGGGGTTTGGCACAGTCTGCGTTGTCTACCCTGAGAATGGCGCTCGCAGTCTCAAGCTGCAGAATGGAGTGCAATAAGGGTGGAATGAGAATGCATAACCCACACTGTCTACGCTGGGAATGATGCCTGCACAGCCACATGCTGCAGAACGGAGTGTAGTAAAAGTGGAATGAACAGTAAAGCATGGGCCAGATTATATAGGACCCTTGTTTCCCATAGGAATGTGTTTCGCTGCAAGGTAGAGAATATCAAGGAAAGGTGACCTACACAAATATGAACCTATTTGTCACATAAAAACAGGTAGAGATAGCCTGTCAAGGGTGGTTCAACAATGCTATTACTCCCTGTTTCCTCCTCTTTGCCATCAGTATCACAGTGACCACTTTCTGTGGTATCATGACCTTCTACACCTCCAGGTGTCAATTCATCATTCCATGAAAATAAAGGGTTTAACTGAGATGAAGAAAGGATTGCAAGCTCTCCAGCCAACACTGCCCTCTTTTCCTCAGTAAACCATGTTTCCTTGGAACCTTTATTCAGAAGTATCTAAGCAGAAGGATGAGTGTGTGACGTTGAGTAAGCATATCAACCACATCTGCCACAGCTCATTCGGCCTTGCTAAGGATTTGGGGTTGCAAAATTTGAAAATCCCAAGCCATTGTTCAGTAATTGTATTTTCAAAGATATCATAATAGTACCACACTTCTAATAAGTGTGTACACTTTTGAACCAGAGTAGCACATCATTGATCCCTAGATCCTAATTCCACTCTGATCAGTTTGTATTCCTTAAGGATGCAAAAAAAAAGAGACCAAATCCCCTTTATCTTTGCACACCCAGCATCTAGCATAACACTCAGTACTTAGCCCTCATTAAGTATATATTCTTCTATGAAACAAATATACATTAGCTGTCAATGGGCACCACATATGGTTCCAGATGTACAAGGCTTATTGTTGATACATTCATTTAGGAACTGCTTAAGGGAGGTGTACAACTCTCCATAAACAGTTCAACTAACTTAATGCTTTCATACTGACAGCTGACTGGTTAGAATTTCTCCTTGCACCATCTTTATAAAAATTATAGCCAAGAATGGAGAAAATTCCTCTTACAGTCTTAAATGATAGAGTATGAATGAAGAACACACTACATTCTTTATTATTCCCTTAAAATAGAATTAAAGGGAAAAATAAAGCACATTCTTGCCAAAGCCAGCAATCTCATTTTTGTATACTGAACAGGAAAACATTTTGGACTTGCCACAGTTATTTTACCTCTTTTCTACAAATAGCAAAATTTAAATTTATTCCAGGATAGATGTGTACTATTATGTACCATGAGAAATTATATTCTATTATAAAAATATAGGATATCAGATCCTCATCTTTCCCACCTGCTCCTCACATTCTGATGGGCCTGATGAATTTCCCCCAAATGCCAACAAATCTCAATTTCCACCTGTGAACATTCGCAGAAAAAATGATGGACAGTTCTATAAGGCAATAAACCATAAGCCTGCACAAGAGAATAAATGAAACCAGCTAGTGGGAAACACATTTTTTTCTCTTTAATAGTCTATAAAATGGAACTATTATGTGTCTTGAGAAAATATGAAATTATACCAGAGTAATGCAGTAGAAAGTCAGTCTCTAAACTGTTTGACCAATGCACTTTACCATTCCCTAGCTGATTTTTCTGTTTCCAATAAGATAGCAACTAAATGCATTGTTAAGCTGAAAAGGTCAAGAATATGCAAGCAATACTTAAAATGAAAATTATAAACCTCCTGGAAGCTGGAATAAAACCAGGTAAAACCACCCAGGAATTAGGTAAAAATGCTGAAACATCAAGGTCAGTATCATTATGGGAAAAAATAAAACAAGATTTTTTTTGTTGCTCTTTAGAACCAATGGGGCTTCACGAGAAATATAGAGCTATAAGGAATGGAAAATCCACTCATAAAGGACTTGTGCACAGACACAATCATTCTGGGACCCAGTGCAAAAGCAAACAGTTTGAAAGGCACCTGGACCATATGCAAAAGAGACTCATTTGTTAATCTTAAAGCATCTGCCAGAGAGGCAGGAAGCATGGGACTCTCTCCAGAGACAAAGGTGCTGACAGGCACCATTTTTGCATTCCCCTTCTGACCTGTTGGTGCCAGCCCTGGAGGGTCCCAATTTTACAACCCCTCCAACCTTCTTGCTGAGGTGGGACTTCAACAACCATCCTCACATAACTGTGGCCATCCCACCATACCTGGCATGCATGTGCAACCCACACAGGGACACCCCTTAAATACCTGGACACCATAGGTCTGACAAAGTTGGAGAGACAGTCCTTGGAGGTTACCACCCCAGGGCATTGCACAAATAGACTGAAACACAGACCTTGTTTTCATGTGGGAAAGCCCTATATTCTTACCCAGGAGTTTCAACCTAAGAGGTAGAATTCAGGTTTGCTATTTAGTCAATTCAGTCAGAGGCTACAGAAGTGTCTCTGGGGGGTTGGGGCAGGGAGACACCATATTATCACTTTCCCTTGTCCTCGGAACTGCTTGATGATACCTTCTAGAAAGAACCGTATACACACATCTAAAACCAAGATTTTTGCAACTGCCACCCAAGAGACAACTCCAGATCTCCTAATCTGGAAGTTAGCAGGTTTTATTATTCTGGACTCACAAGACTGTGTATATTTACCTACTAAAAGCTGCTGCCTGAGGATATGACTTACAAATAGCCTGAACTAGGCATTATGTGAAATCCTTTCCTTGGGAACACTGGCAGGTCTTAGCACACCCTCAGCAACTGGGACCTATCAAGAACAAAACTGGCTACTTAGATAATCACAATGGTCTAATAAACAACAACATCTAGGGCAATGTTAAATGATAAAGTTAATCTCCTACAGAAGACCACTCCTTCAAGACTGAGAGAGGTAGCTCTTTTGCATAATATATAGAAACAAAAACAGAGCAAAATGAGGAGACAGAAGGATATACTCCAAATGACAAAATAAGATAAAAATCTCAGAAAAAAAAGTACCTTAATGATATGGAAATAAAGTAATCTACCTAATAACAAGGTTAACATAATAGTCATAAATATGCTCATCAAACTTAAGAGAAGACTGAATGTACACAGTGAGAAATTCAACAAAAAGAAAACATAAGAAAATATCAAACAAAAGTCACAAAGCTGAAGACAGCAAGAACTGAACTGAAACATACATCAGAGGAAATTAATAGCAGGTTAGACAAAGTAGAAGAATGGATTAGTGACCTGGAAGATTAAACAATGGAATTCATATAAACAGAGCAACCAAAAGAAAAAAGAACTTTAAAATTGTAGAGATACCTTAACAGACCTGTGGGACAACATCAAGTGCAATAACATCCACATTATAGAGGTCCCAGAAGGAGAAAAAAGGGTAGAATGCTTATGTGAAGAATAAATAGCTGAGACCTTCCCTAACCTGATGAAGAAACATACAGAGAGTTTCACATAAGACATACAGCGAGTTTTGGGGTGCCTGGGTGGCTCAGCATCTGCCTTCAGCTCAGGTCATGATTCTGGGTCCTGGGATCGAGCCCCTCATTGGTCTCTCTGCTCAGCAGGGAGCCTGCTTCCCTTCCTCTCTCTCTGCTTGCTTCTCTGTCTACTTGTAATCTCTGTCTGTCAAATAAATAAATAACATCTTTAAAAAAAAAGACATACAGAGAGTTTCACATAAGACAAACCAAAGAAGTTCACACCAAGACACATTATAATTAAAATGTCAATAGTAAAGGGCCAGAAGAAAAGGGCACAAATATTCAAAGTGGGGAAAGGAAACACATCCAACGAAGAATACTTTACCAACCAAGTTTATAAAGAGTTTTCCAGACAACCAAAAACTAAAGAGTTATCACCATGAAAACAGCATTAACTAGTAACAACAACAACAAAAAACATGTGAAAGTAAAAATCTCACTGGAAAACACAAATATATAGTAAAGGTAATGGATTAGACACTTATAAAGCTAATATGGAGGTTAAAATACAAAAGTAGTACAATCAACTATAAATATAATAATTAGCTAAGAGATACACAAAATTAAAAAATGTAAGGTTTTGTTAAAAAAGAACACATAGGGGTGTAAAATTTAGTTTCTAGAATATATTCAAACTTAAGATGCTATTAACTTAAAATAGAATATTTTATACACATAGGATGTTATATGCGAACCTCACAGTAACCACAAAGCAAAAATCTTTAGTGGGTGCACAAAAGACAGTTAAAAGGGAATCCAAACATAATACCTAATAAAATCACCAAATTACAAGGGAGTAGAGAAAGAGAAGAAAGGAACAGAGAAGAGCTACGAAAACAATGAACAAATAGCAATAAGTACATATTATCAATAATTACTTTAAATGTAAACAACTAAATTCTGCCATCAAGAGACATAGAGTGGCTGAATGGATTAAAAAAAAAAAAAAAAACTAGACCCATCTAAATACTAACTATAACATACTCACTTCAGACATAAGGACACACCTACTGAAAACCACAGGATAGAAAATGATATTCTATTCAAATGGAAGCAAACAGAAATCTGGTGTAGCTGTACTTATACCACATAAAATGCACTCTAAAACAAAAACTGTAATAAAAGACAAAGAAGGGCATTACATAATGATAAAGGAGTAAATCCAACAAGAGAATATAACATTTGTAAATATTTATGAACCCAACATAGGAGCACCTAAACATAAAAAGCAAATATTAAAAGACATGAAGGGGAAAATAGGAGACCTTAATATCCCTTATATCAATGGATAGATCATCCTGACAGAAAATCAATAAGGAAACATTGGCTTTAAATAACACATTAGACAAAATGGACTTAATAGCTATATTACAGAACATTCTATCAAAAAACAGCAGAATACATATTCTTCTCAAGTTCAGATGGAACATTTTCTAGAATAGGTCATATGTTAGAACACAAGTCTCAATAAATTTAAGAAGATTGAAATCATGTCAAGTATCTTTTCTGACCACAACAGTATGAAACTAGTAATCAATTACAGGAAGAAAACTAAGTAAATCACATACTATTGAACAACCAATGGATCAAAGAATAAATGAAAGGATAAGTTTTAAAAACACCTGGAGAAAAATGGAAATAGGAAAACAACAATCCATATTCTATGGGACACAGCAAAAACAATTCTAAGAGGGAAGTTTATAGTAATATAGGCCTACTTCAAAAGACAAGAAAAACTCAAATAAACAACCTAACCCTAACACTGAAGGAATTAGGAAAAGAAGAACAGAAGAATCCCAAAGTTAATAGAAGGAAGGAAATAATAAAATCAGTAGGAATAAATAAAGTGGACACTAAAAGACAATAGAAAAGATCAATGAAACTAAGAGCAGTTTCTTTGACAATATAAACAAAATTAACAAAACTTTAGCAAGATTCACCAAGAAAAAGAGAGGGATCAAATAAATAAAATCAGAAATGAAAAGGAAGTTACAACTGATAATGCAGAAATACAAAGGATCATAAGTGACTACTATAAACAGTTATATGCCAACAAATTGGATGACCTAGAAGAGATGGATAAATTCTAGAAACATACTCTTCCAAGACTGTCATGAATCAATAGAAAATCTGAATAGACCAATTACTATCAAAGAGACTGAAAAATAACAATACATTAAAAGGATTATATGCCATGATCAAGTGGGATTTATTCCAGAGATGCAAGGATGGTTCATCATCTGCAAATCAATGTGATATTCCATATTTACAAAATGAAGATTAAGAATACTATAATCATCTTAACAGATGGATAAAGAGCTTTTGACAAAATTAAAAATTCATTTATGATAAAAACTCTCAACAAAATTCATATAGAATGAATATACCTCAATATAATTAAGGCAATATATGATAAACTCACAGCTAACATCATACTCAGTGGTGAAAAGCTGACAGCTTTTCTTCTAAGATCAGGAGTAAAACAAGAATGCTCGGTCTTCCCACTTCTATTTAGCATACTATTGGAAGTTCTAGCCACAGTTAGGGAAAAAACAAAAACAAACAAACAAAAAAAAACAGTAAAAGGCATCCAAATTGAAAAGGAAGAAATAAAACTGTCACCATTTTCAGATGACATGAAACTATATATAGAAAATCCTAAAGACTTTACCAAAAAACTGTTGGAACTAAAAATGAATTCAGTAAAGGATACAAAATTGATATACAGAATCTGTTCCATTTCTATATGTTAACAGTGACTGTCAAAAAGAAGTTTATAAAATTCCACTTACAATCTCACTGAAGAGAATATAATACCTGGGAATAAATTTAGGCAAGGAGGTAAAAACTGTGCACTGAAAACTACAAAACACTGATGAAAAAAAAATGTAGACAACACAAATAAATGGAAAGATATTTCATGCTCAAGATTCGTAATTGACATTGTTTAAATTGTCCATACTACCCAAAACAATCTACAGATTCAATGCAATCCCAATCAAAATTCCAATGGTATTTTTCACAGAGGTAGAACAAAACACCTCAAATAGCCAAAGTGATCTTGAGAAAGAAGAACAAAGTTGGAAGTACAACACTCCCTGATTTCAAACTATATTACAAAGTTATAATGAAAACAGTAGGGTACTGACATAAAAACAGACACATAGACCAGTGGATAAAGATGTGATATGTATATACAATGGATATTAAAAAAAAAAAAAAGGAAATCTTGTCATTTGTGGCAACATGAATGGAACCTGAGGGTATGATGCTAAGTGGAATAAGTCAGTTGGAGAAAGATAAATATGGTATGACCACACAAACAGAATCTAAAAAACAAAACAAATGAACAAACAAAACAAAACAAACAACAACAAACTCAAAGATACAAAGAACAGATTGGTTTTCCCAAAGGGGAAGGTACTTGAGGGGATAGTGAAATGGGTGAAAGGGCTCAATCTTCATTGACAGTTTGTAACTAGAATTATGGTGGTGCTCATATTGTAGTGTCTACAAATATTGCATTATAACACTGTATACCTGAAGCTTATATAATGTTATATACTAATTTTTCCCATAAAAAACTCTTATTGTTTTTAATAAAAGTAAGAATGCCATTGTCATCATATAGCATGTCATAAATATAAAGTTATTATTGGTATTTTAAGAGGAAGAGTACCTAAAATTGCAATGACATGTGTCAACATTCTCTTTGATGCCTATTCCTTGAATAAAATACACAAGTAGAGACAAGTTTCAGTTTTTCATTAGGTCATCCTGATCCAGCATTTCCATCAAAAGACAATCTGTTGCACTAGTTTAATCCATTGTATGAACAATCATAATTATTTATGGAGTATGGAAATATGAATTGTTTGACAAGAAGCCTGATAGTGTATAAAACTTTATTAGATTAAAAGTGTGTGTGTGTGTGTGTGTGTGTGTGTGTGTGTGTGTTGGTGTGTTGTTTCTGGGAATGGGGCTGATTTAACTTCAATTAAAATATGGTTTAAATCACTCATTTTCTAGACAGGCTGAAAGTAAATCAGTCTTAAAATCCACTTACATTTATCCTTTTCTGATAACAATATTCAGCACATTTGAGTAAAGGGAATTGCATAGCTTTTGAAATCTTCATGTCCTTAAAAGTCAGTCTTTCTATTGTCAGAGCCAGGACTCCCTTTGGCTGACATAATATAGACTGCACAGGGTCTGGACCCTGAATCCTGATAGCAACCCATGTAATTCACAGAATTCTCTAACGTATGCATGTATGTGCATGTGTGTGTGTGTGTGTATATGTGTGCATACCATACCCACATACACATATGTGTGTGATTTCAACAGCACTGAAATAGTAGAAGTATCTTATACCAATACTTGGAAACAAAAAAATTGTTAGCTTTGAAAACTAGTATTTTTAAAGGTATAAAGCTTGAGCTCAAAATTATGTCTAAATATAGTAAACATATAAAGATAATAAGTTCATGCCTAATTGTTTTGTAAAAAAAAAAAAAAGGCAGACTTATCCCTAAACATATAAAGAAGAAACACTGGTTTTAGTTGTTTTCAATTAATAACAATACTGTGATGAAATTCTAAAAAATCAACATGTATTTTACTACTAATCATTATTATCTATATCTAATGATCTGAACAATAATGTAAATTGCTGAACAGTTTGCAAAGCATTTTTCATATATGGCCCCTTGTGATAACATCTGAACAACTCAAAACCTGTGGTGTAGTCAGGATAGCTGTTACCATCTCCTTTCAGAGCTGAGGCTCTGAGGCTTATGATGTGAGTTAAACTGCCTGAAGACCCACAATCTGCATAATCCAGTGCCCTTTCTGCTGTACCATAACACCTAAAAACAGAAATATATCATTCTCCAAAAACCCTAACAGTTCCATTTCCTGCTTCTCTAAAGTAGAGAGGAGGAAATACTCCATCTGATACTATCAAAGACGATGAAAGAGTCGATGTGGCTCAATTAAACTTCAGACATTTGCTGCAAGGAATCATGATTTAAAAGATTATACAACAGGGGCGCCTGGGTGGCTCAGTGGGTTAAAGCCTCTGCCTTCGGCTCAGGTCATGATCCCAGGGTCCTGGGATCGAGCCCCACATCGGGTTCTCTGCTCAGCAGATAGCCTGCTTCCCTCTTTCTCTCTGCCTGCCTCTCTGCCTACTTGTGATCTCTGTCAAATAAATAAATTAAAAAAAATTATTAAAAAAAAAAAAAATAAAATAAAAGATTATACAACAAATGAGAATAAGGAATGAGAGAAGTTTAAGTCAAAGACAGTTCCATTCAATGACCAAAAAGCTTGAGACAGCCAAATTAATTCTATCCAGCAGTTCAGGCTCATTTTATTGCAATCAACAAATGCCTTCCGCTTGAATGTGCTTATATAGCCTGAATTCAAACTCCAGTTTGTATTTTAAGTCTCTCCAACTTCATCTGATATCTGGATTTTATCCCTAAAGTATGAACTCCCTCTGAGTTCCCTCTGAGACACATTTGTCTCCCATTTCTTTCCCTCTGGCTTCTTCTCTTCCTCCTCTTTCTTCCCCATTCTTTTTTCTCTTTTCCAAATACCACAGAAACTCCAGGCCAGTGAAATATTTAGACCCAGTTTCCAAGGGAATACCTTATAGAAGAATCTGCTCCAGCCGACTAATGCAAAAATGGATGCACATGCCTTGTTAATTTAGGAAACCCTTAAGTGCTAGATGGATTCTTCAGGCCATAGCTTCATTTATAGCTTCATTTATGATCTGAAACTTTTCCCCTTTACCACCAAATAAAATCTACCCAAGTCACAAACTTTTCAATCCAATTGAGGAATGGATTTTAGTAGATACATCCATTGTTAAATGAAAAAGTAACCTAGAAAAATGCAAACTTAGAGAATTTAATAAAAAGTGGTGATGACAATGATGATGATGATGATGATGATGATGATGATGATTTTCACAACAGCTTCATGACAGGCTAAGAAAAAATGCTCTAAAAAGTAAATGACTTTCTCAAGCTTCTCTAGTAAGTAAGGTTGCTGGGATACATATTCAATAGACAGAAGAATATTTAGAGAACAGGGAACAAGGACAAGCCAAGAAAGAAAATCCTCACAATTGATAGTAGAGGAAGGATAGTTGCCAGTCATCACAATTCAGAGGTCATGAATTCAAGCCCTTGTTCTGCAAAATATTAGCAAATTCTCTGAGAATCAAATTTCTTGTCATTAGAGTAAACAGAATAATGTTATCTCAAGGGTATGGTCTGTAGTTTACTTTTTTTGTACTGTCTTCGTTTTAATATCAAGGTAACATTAGCTTTGTAAAATGAATTGGAAAGTGTTCATTCTTCTATTTTCAGGAAAAGAATTTGTGCAATTTTGGTAGAATTTTTGGTAGCATTCTCAGGTGGAACTAACTATCTTGGCCTGGAAAGGTTTTGTTTTGTTTTGTTTTGGTTTGGTTTGGTTTGGTTTGGTTGAATGTTTGTTTTGAGACATTTAGCTACAAATTAACTTTTGTTGATAGACTATTGAGAGTGTCTCTTTTACATCAGTAAAGAGTTTGTACTTTTGAAGGAAGTAGTCTGTTTCCTCTAAGTTGTCAAATGTGTGTATATACAGTGGGTAGTAGAGTCCTCTTTTTCTCCTGATGACTGTGTGTTCTATACTAACATTCCCTGTTTCATTTTCTCAACCCTGGAGTGATTATCAGTATTGGTAATTTGTATGTTGCCTTTTTTCTTTGCCAATCTTGCCAGAGATTTGTCAGATTTACTGATTTTTCAAAGAGCCAGACGTTTATTTAATTCATTTCATACTGTCTTCCTGTTTCAAATTCATTGATTTCTATCTATGATTTGTCCATGCCCTTCCTTCTTCTTTTGGCTTTATTTTGCTCTTCTTTTACTATTTTACTGAGATGTGATTTTAGGTTACTAGATATTAGATTTTCTAACAGAAGCATTTAGTGTTATAAATTTGCCTCTCAAGACTAGCTATATCTCAGAAATTCTGACATGAACTTTCGTTTCTGCTCAGCTCAATGTATTTTTTGTTTCCTTTGAGACCTATAGATTATTTAGAAGTGTGTTGTTTAGTTTTCAAGTGTTTGGATATTTTCTTATTATCATTCTGTTATTATTTTCTTTTTATTCCATTATCATCACAGATCATGCTCTGTATAATTTCAGTTTTTAAATATTTCTTGAGGTCTCCCCACATCTCATAAGAATATGATTTGTCTTGGCAAATTTTCCATCAGAACTTGAAAACAATATGGACATTCCACTGTTGTTTGATGGGGTGTTCCACAAATGTTTATTATAGCCTACTTGTTGAGAGTATTTTTGAATTCTTCTGTATCATTGCTGATTGTCTGGTTGATTTATCAATTATTGAGAACGAGTTACCAAAACCTCTAATTACAACTGTGGATCTGTCTATTTCTCCTTTTGCTTCATATTTTTTGGCATCTATGTTGCTTGGTGCACGTACACCTACAATTGATATGTCTTTCTGGTGGAATGATTCTTTTGTTATTGTATAATGACTCTTTGCCTCTGGTTATTTTCTTTGCTCTGAAGTGTGATTTATCTGATACTAGTATAACATTATTCATTTCCTTTGATTAATATTTGCATGATACATATTTTTAAAGATTTATTTATTTATTTATTTGATAGAGAGAGAGAAAGAATTATCAGGGGGAGGGGCAGAGGTAGAAGCAGGCTCACTGTTGAGGAGGGAGCTGAACATGGGGTTAGATCCCAGGACCCCCAGATCATGATCTGAGCTGAAGGCAGACAACAGATGCTTAATCAACTAAGCCACCCAGGTATCCCTGCATGATACATCTTTACTATCATTTATTTTGAATCTACCTATTTTATATCTAAACTGAGATTCTTGTATACAGTATTTAATTTGGCTATGCTTTTAATTCCTGTATTTCGTGTATTTAGATAAATTACCGATAATGTAATTATAGTTGTTAGGGCTTAAGTCTGAGATTTTGTTTTCTTTTCTGTTCATTCTTTTTGGGTTTTTATTGTTGTTTATCATCTGTGTCTGCATCAGGCTACTGTAACAAAGTACCATAACTGGTTTGCTTTGTTTGTTTGTTTGCTATGCTTTATTTATGTATTTATTTATTTCTCACTACTCTGGGGGCTAGAAGTCCAAGATCAAGGTCCCAGCATGGTTGTATTCTAACAAGGGCCTTTTTCCAGGTTTCAAACTGCCAACTTCTCTTTTTATCTTTGTGAGTAAAAGAAAGGGTTAGATAGCTCTGTGTCCTCTTCTTTTTTTTTTTTTTAAGACTTTATTTATTTATTTGACAGATAGAGATCACAAGTCGGCAGAGAGGCAGGCAGAGAGAGAGAGAAGGAAGCAGGCTCCCTGCAGAGCAGAGAGCCCAATGCGGGGCTCAATCCCAAGACCCTGGGATCATGACCTGAGCCAAATGCAGAGGCTTTAACTCACTGAGCCACCCAGGCGCCCCTCTGTGACTTCTTACCAAAGCACTAATAGGATCCTATCATGAGGGCTCTACCAACATGACCTAATTTCCTCCTAAAGGTTCCACTGCCAAATACTATCAAATTGGGGATTAGACCACAACATGACTTTGTTGGGGGGGGGACAAATACTTAGTCTTTCAGAACAGCCATCTCTTTCTTTTTTCCTGCCTTCCTGTGGGTTACCTGAATATTTTTTTAGAAATCCATTTTTATTTAACTTTAATGATTTTAAGTATATCTTTTTAGATAATTGGTTAGCGATTGTTCTAGATATTATATTATACAAGGTCACACTTTACTGATATCATTATTTTTCCAGTTCACCAATGTGGAAAAATCATACCTTACCTTACTTCTATTTACCGCTCCCCCCACATTTACAATATAAATTGTCTTACACATTTACTCTACATAAATTTATGACAACATAAGACAGTGCTCTGTGAAAGATATCACCAAGAGAATAAGAAGAAAAGCCACATACTAGGAAGAAAAAATATGTCACAAAAGACTCATCTGATAAAGGATAGTTATCCAAAATATGCAAAGAAATGTTAAAACTCAACAATAAGAAAATGAACAACCCAATTAAAAATGAGCAAGAGGCAGAGACAGAGCTGTAAAGGAGCAGAATTTTTGTATTTAAATACAAAACTACTGTTATTAAAGTTAAGCTGTATAAATTGAAATTGGAGCATTAAACTTTAGGATAGTAAATGTAATCACCATTATAATCACAAATAAATAGCTATAGACTATACACAAAAGGAAATTAGAATGGAAATTCAACATTTTAATAGAACAAGTCAACTAAACACAAAAGAAGTTAATAATGCAAGAAATGGGGGCACGTGGGTGGCTCAGTCATTAAGCATCTGCCTTCTGGCTTGGGTTATGATCCTAGGGTCCTGGAATCCAGCTCCATGGTGAGCTCCCTGCTTGGTGGGAAGCCTGCTTCTCCCTCTCCCACACCCCCTGCTTGTGTTCCCTCTCTGGCTATCTCTGTCAAATAAATAAAAAAATCTTTAAAAAAATAATGCAGAAATGAGAAACAAACAAACAAACAAAAACCTATAAGGCGTATAGAAAACAAAGAGCATGGTGACAAAAGTCTCTACTCATAAGTAATTATTATTTTTTTACCTTAAAATGTTTTTATTGTAGTAAAATACACATGACATAAAACTTGCCATCTTAACCATTTTTAAGTATGCAGTTTAATGGTATCAACTACATCCATATTGTCATGTAACCATGACCACCATACAACTCCAGAACTCTTTTCATCTTGCAAAACTAAAATTCTGTACCCATTAAACAGTAATTCCCCATTCCCACCTCCTCCCACAGCCCTCAACAAGTACAATTTATTTTCTGTCCCTATTTTCTTTCTTTCTTTCTTTCTTTCTTTCTTTCTTTCTTTCTTTCTTTCTTCTTTCTTTCTTTTGTATAGTTGAGATATTACATTAGTTTCAGGTGTACAACATAGTGATTCAACAAGTTTAGACATTATCTTATGTCCCATAAATAATTATTTTTAAATGTAATTGGACTAAGCTCTCCAATCAAAAAAAAAGAAAAAAAGAGAGAGATGGGCAGAATAGATGAAAACATGTGATCCAAAAAGTGCTGTGTAAAAGAAACTGCCTTGAAATCTAAAGAAATCAAAAGGTAGACAAAGAAAAGATGGAAAAAGGTATTCCATGTAAACAGTAATCAAAAGAGAACAGGGCTGGCTATGCTAATATCAGACAAAGACTTTCAGGTTATAAGAGATAAAGAGACAAAGATTATATATTAATAGAAGGTTCAATTCTTTATCCATTCATCTGTTGAAGGGCATCTTGGCTTTTTCCACAGTTTGGCAATGTGGCCATTGCTGCTATGAACATTGGGGTACATATGGCCTTTCTTTTCACTACATCAGTATCTTTGGGTAAATAGCCAGTAGTGCAATTGCAGGGTCATAGGGTAGCTCTATTTTTAATTTCTTATGGAATCTCCACACTGTTTTCCAAAGTGGCTGCACCATCTTATATTCCCACGAAGAGTGTAAGAGGGTTCCCCTTTTCCACATCTTCTCCAGCACTGTTTTGATGAATATTCAACTTTTGTATCAACATGGATGGGACTGTAGAAAATTATGCTGAGTGAAATAAGTCAAGCAGAGTCAATTACTATATGGTTGCACTTACTTATGGAGCATAAGGAATAACATGGAGGACATTAGGAGAAGGAAAGGAAAAGTGAATTGGGGGAAATCTAAGGGGGAGACAAAACATGAGAGACTGTGGACTCTGAGAAACAAACTGATGGTTTTGGAAGGGAGTGGCGTGGGGTGATAGGTGAGCCTGGTGGAGGGTATTAAGGAGGGCACGTATTGCATGGAGCACTGGGTGTGGTGCATAAACAATGAATCTTGGAACACTGAAAAAATTAAATTAAATTTTAAAATGAAAGTTCAATTCTGCAAAATGATTTTTTTAAAAGATTTTATTTATGTGTTTGACAGAGGGAGAGAGTGTGTTCATAGGCAGGGAGAGTGGGAGAGGGAGAAACAGGAGCCCCACTAAGCAGGAAGCTGGATGTAGGGCTTGAGCTGAGGACCCTGAAATCATGACCTGAGCTTGAAGGCAAGATGTTTAACCAACTGGGCCATCCAGGTGCCCAAAAGTTTTATGCTCCTAATGACATCCCATCAAAAAATATGAATCAAAACTCTACAGAACTAAAGGAGAAATAGACAGCTTCACAAAAGTAGCTGGAGACTTCAATACCACGCTCTCAGTTACTGGATAGAACAACCAGACAGAAGATGAGTACAAAAATAAAGGACGTAACACAATAAGCCAACCAGACCCGAAAGACCCTGAAGTACATGCTACCCTGCAAAACCCATGTGCACACTCTTTCTCAAGTGCACAGGGGACATGTTTCAGTATAGACCCTGAGTTAGGCCACAAATTCTCTATAGATTTAAAAAGATAGATGTCTCAGAAAATATCTTCTTTGAACACAACAGGATGAAATTAAAAATCATTAACAAAATTAAAACTGAACACTTCACAAGATTGTGGAAATTTAACAACATATTTTTAAACAACCAGTGGATCAAAGAGTAAATTCAAAGGAAAATTAGATAATACTTTCAGATGAATGATCACACAAAACAACCTACCCAAAATACAGGCTGCAGAGAAAGTGGTGCCAAGGGGGAGATCTATAGCTATGAATGCTTACATTAAAAACTGAGAGATCTTGAGGCTCCTGGGTGATCCTTGGTTTTGGCTCAGGTCATCATCTCAAGGTCCTGAAATCAAGCACCTAGTTGGGATCCATGCTCAGTGCAAAGTCTGCTAGAGATTCTCTCTCCCTTTCCCACTTGTGCGTTCTCTCTCTCTCTCTCTCTCTATATATATATATATATATATATATAATATCTTAAGTTAGTCAACATACAGTACATCATTAGTTTTTGATGTTGTGTTCCATGAGTCTTATTTGTGCGTAACACCCACTGCCCCATGCAATACATGCCCTCCTTAATACCCAGCACCAGGCTCCCCAATCCCCCCACCCCCTCCCTTCTAAAAGTCTCGGTTTGTTTCCCAGAGTCCACAGTCTTTCATGATTCATCTCCCCCTCTGGTTCACCCCCTTCATTTTTCCCTTCCTTTTCCTAATGTCCTCTATGCTCTTCCTTATGTTTCACAAATAAGTGAAACTATATTGTAATTGATTTTCTCTGCTTGACTTATTTCACTTAGCATAATCTCCTCCAGTCCCATCCATTTTGATGCTAAAGTTCGGTATTCATCCTTTCTGATGATTGAGTAATATTCCATTGCATATATGGACCACATCTTTTTTTTTTTTGAGCTTTTTATACATTGATGTAAACATGTATCAAATGTGTAATTTTTATAAAGCCGACTTTACTTGCTTTTCTGGAAAACCATTATGGATCACATCCTTATCCATTTGTCTGTTGAAGGGTATTTCAGCTCTTTCCAAAAAGAGTGTGACTCTTTTCACTACATCTGTATCTTTGGGGTAAATATCCAGTAGTGCAATTGCTGGGCCATAGGGTAGCTCTATTTTTTAATTTTTAGGAACTTCCACACTGTTTTCCAAAGTGGCTGTACCTACTTGCATTCCCACCAACAGTATAAGAGGGTTCCCCTTTCTCCACAACTTCTCCAATATTTGTTGTTTCTTGTCTTGTCAATTTTTGTCATTCTAACTGGTATAAAGTGGTATCTCAAAGTGGTTTTGATTTGAAATTCCCCGATGGCTAATGATGATTAATGTGTTCTCATGTGTCTGTTAGCCATTTGTCTATTTTGGAGAAGTGTCTGTTCATGTCATTTCTTTTTTTTACTTGATTATTTGTTTTTTGGGTTTTGAGTTTGAAAAGTTCATTATAGATCTTGGATGTTAGCCCCTTATCTGTAGTGTTATTTGCAAATATCTTCTCCAATTTCGTGGATTTCAAAGTGCTGGAACAAACAACCCTAAAATTTGCATGGGACCAGAAAAGACCAGGAATCACCAAGGAAATGTTGAAAAAAAAAAACCAAAAAAACAAAAACAAAGCTGGAGGCATCACATTGCCTGATTTTTAAAGCTATATTACAAAGCTGTGAGCACCAAGACATCATGATACTAGAACAAAAACAGACACATAGATCAATGGAAGAGAATAGAGAACTCAGATATGGACCCTCAACTCTATGGTCAACTAATCTTTGACAAAGCAGGAGGAAATATCCAGTGGAAAAGACAGTCTCTTCAATAAATGGTGCCAGGGAAATTGGACAGCTATATACAGAAAAATGAAACTTGACCATTCTCTTACATCATACCCCAAAATAAACTCTAAATAGATGAAAGACCTCAATGTGAATCAGGAATCCATCAAAATCCCAGAAAAGAACCTAATAACCTCTTCTACATCGCCCACAGCAACTTCTTTCAAAACAAGTCTCCAAAGTCAGAGGAAACAAGCGTGAAAATAAACTTTTGGGACTTTATCAAGATAAAAATCTTCTGAACAACAAAGGAACAGTCAACAAAACAAAGAGGCAACCCACAGAATGGTAGAAAATATTTACATTTACTACCTCAAGTTATGGTTACTTTGTTACCTGTAAGATGCGTCCAGGTCATACCTGAGCTCAGTGCCAAGGGCTCAGAAGTTCTAGTGTCCATTCTATGATCTAAGGATTCAATTTTGAGCACTCTGAGAGAATAAATCATGCAATAAAAATATTACACCTTAAAAATACAAATAAATGAATTTATGAATTTGTTAAATTCAATCTCACTTTCTAGTAAATGATTTAAAATGATTTAATTTAACTTACAACTTTTCTAAATCTTATTGGTCTGAGGGTAAATCTGCATAGAACTACTGGTTGAATACTCTGAAGTTCATTTTTTGACTTTTTATCCCTACTAACTGGATCACATACAGCCAAGATTATTCCAATGTCATATGCTCTTGTTTTATAATAAGCTAGTCTCATAGTCTCAATAATATTATCTATTGATGTTATTTCAATTCTGTGAAAATCTCCAATAAACGTGACTCATGGCTTACTGAGACATCCTATTCTATCCTTGCTTCATTCTTAATTTTTAGAAGATTGTTCCTTGTCAAACTAAATTCTGTGTGTATGTGGTTTCGACTTGCTTTTCCCACTAGAGAAAAACAGAGCAAGGTAAATCATTCTTCAGATGAAGTCTTTAAAGATTATTTTCTGTATCACTCCTCTTTGTTCCTATTTTATATTCCAGCCCAAACAAAACAAAATGAAATAAATGAACAAAAAACAGCAAACAAATCCTCTTTTGTTTTCTGCCATTCTTCTTATGAAGTTATTTGAAGTCCTCCTGCCAACTGATGTCTAATATAGAGTCAATTCCATGTGCCAATGACCTCTCCAACTCACCCTTGTGGTCCATGTCTGGACACCGCATATGTTGATTGATCCAAGATCACATTAGCCCTTAGTTACATTCATACAATAGCATTCATTGAGGAATTATTTATTGAACAACTACTTTGCTGAGAACAGAGATGTCTGAAATAGGAGTCAAAGCCTCAAGCCAGTAAAGTGTTGTTGGATCCCTTAAGGTGTTTATAAATCCACATTTTAGGAGGAAAATGGCAAATGCTAGCACAGAGCCAGAGCTTGTATCCAGTGGAAAAAAGAAAATAGATAACAGAAAGATCATCTAAGCAGGAAGACACAGAATATTTTATAATCCCAGAGGCCTTTACAATCAGTTCTCGACAGGTGGATGTGACATGGATTTACAGAGGTAATATAGAGGGGTGCATGGCTAAGTCGACTGATATTTAATGTCCACTCAACCACCAAGGTGTTTTCTCCAGGAGCTGAGGCTAGGCTTTGTGCCCCTATTATGCAAAACTGTTTCTATTCTTTCATAGTACTTTTAACCAAACGTGAAGAATTATATTAATCTCTATTAAGCTTTAGTTATTAAATATTTCCAGATAGTTGGGATGTTTCAATATCAATGTCCAGTTATCCTTCCTGTTCATTACCCATCCAGCTTCTAATCATCCAGTAATTTGGTACATTTTATTTCCACTCCTTCCTCCAAGTCCTTAAGGACAAGGGGCCAGGACCAAGAGGAGAGCAGCCCTGAGCCCACACTGAAGCTGCCCTCCAAGGTGACTTTCATCTCACTCATCAGTCTGTGGCTCTTACATTCTTTGACTCATATCTCACCATCTTTCCAAAAGGATAACAGGAGACCCCTGTCAGATGCCTTGTTGAAATCCCGATCTGTTTACCAGCTGGCAACATTAGTGAAAAAGGAAATTGGGCTAGTCCACATAACGACTTGTTCTTGGTAAATCCGTGGTGGCTTTGATGATCATGTTTCCTTTCTAAACATTTAGAAATTATTTCTCAACTCTTGTTTAAATCTGCAGCAGGATTTCAAGCCTATAATTGGTAGAATTCTTTCCCAGCAAGGACACTAGAACTTTACTTCCCACATTCTTATTCTCTCACGAGTTTTCTACAGGCTTCAACAATTACCAACAGTGGCTGGGTGACACTAGCCATTCATTCATTCAACAAGCACAAGAAGTTTTATCCACTTGGATCTATGATTCATTTTGGCCAAGAGACTGAAACACTAATCAAAGAGAAGTTTTCACGATTTCCTTTGGCTTAGATTTCCTCTTAACAATATTTGTTTTACCCTTTTTGTCCAAAATGACTTGGTTTCATTGGGGGGAGGTGCTGAATCAACATAGGAATTAATGAGTTTTGTTTTCTGTTTATTATTCATCAACATTTCTTCACTGACCTCTGGCAGATCTTTTTGGTTCCCTTTGATGTTTTGGGGACAGTTTTGTAATGGTATAAGTGGGTCAGAACATGCCTCTGAAGTGTGAATGTGGGCTATGAAACTGCTGACCTTGAGCAGGAACCTGGCTTCTCTGAATCTCCATTCTCTGATCTGAATATAGGGATAATGACACAAACCCACAAAGCCATTACAGAGTTAAAAGAAATACAACCTGACTCTGGTAGGCAACCCAAAAGTAATAATTCATGAAATATTTTTTATTCATGTATTTGTTTGAGATCCCTAACATTTTTTTCTATTTTTGTTCCCTTTATGTTTTCACCATCTTTGAAGCTAACATTATATGTCCTGTCATTCTTTTATATTTATTCTTGTTCATATCTCATATTTCTATTTGTGGGTATGCCCTTTTACATCAGAGCTAAATTCAAATCAATTAAAGCAACATGGATAAATAACATAGTGTTTCAGGAAATAAGTCAGATACAAAATATGCATATTGCAGGACTTAATTTACATCAAATTCAAAAATAAGTTAGAGTAATAATTTATTATGCTATGTATTTATGTTTCTTCTGTTTGCTCATGTCTTGTGTTTCACAATTAATATTTTAAAATGTAATTTGAAGCTGATTTAAATATACAAAATATATAAAATGTGTGAAGATGGGAGCAATGAGCATGATTTTATTACAAGCTTAGAAACTGTTAAGTTTAATTGGACTTTACCATTACTTGAAACTATGAAGGGCCAAACAAATGATAAATATCCTTGCCCTGCTCTGCAGTAGTCTTTGTTAACAGAGTTGGGGTCTTCTTTTGTTACCTCAGTCATACAGCTCACAATGCCTATCTGATTTCACATAAAAGTGTGACCCAGTGTCAGGAGGATGGTATATTCCTGGGAGACTGTGTAGTACTGTATGGGAGAAGTCTTGAACTCCCCCTTAATTGTCCTGTATCCTTTCTCTATCCCACTCCAAAACATCTCACATCCTTCTCCACAAAGGAGCATTTGGTCAAACAAATCAGTGCTCTATTTGATGCAGTTTTGAACAAGAGAGATAATTCAACTGCACTTCATTAAACCCATGACATTTCTTCTCCACTCCCCTCATCTTTTGAATTTTATCTCATAGATGAAGAAAGTCCAGTAAAGCTCAACATAGGTTGTAATAATAAAGGAAATTAGTCTGTACGTTGTTCAAATAAAGCATCATAAAGGATGCACCAGCAGCCAGACAAAGCAAATTCTTTTAGTATCTGCCATATACATACATGCTCAAAACTTAGAGAAACAAATCTCTGGTCCCAACAGGATGGCATAGATCCATTTCTGTCTGTTCTCCCTGACTCAATACAACTATAAATCCTGGAAATTGCCAAACAAAAATGGTGAAAAGTAGCAGGGAAAGATGTAAAGGTTTGGGAACCCGGGACTTGAAGCCCCCCAGCAGGATGGCCACAGCCCTTCTCCCACCAGCAGAATAAGGTGATCCTGTTCCAAGGCTTCTTAACCCTCAACCTACAATAGTGAATATCACAGACAAGCTCATTCCTTGCTTGGGGGGAAGAGGTCCTTCCCACAGCACAGAGCAGCACCAACACAGCCTAGAGAGAGGATTCCTTCCTACTATACCCAACAGCAAGCTTGAGACTCCCTTTCTTATTGGAGAAATGGAATGGACCTGTGTAATCAGGAAGGCAGTGGGTACAGCAAGCCAAGCAATTTGTCCCACAATTTGAGACTCAACCTCCCCCACCAAGAGACACGCCACAGATGCACAAATAGGCTGAATTGATTTTTTTCTAACAGAGTTTATTTTTAGAACAGTTTTAGGTTCACAATAAAATCGAGAGGAAGATTTCCTGTACACTCTCTGCCCCTACACATGCACAGCCTCCCATTTTACCAACATCAGCCCCAAGGTGGGACATTTGTTACAAGTAATGTACTTATATTGACACATGTTTATCATTCCAAGTTTCCAGTTTATATTTTGGTTCATCCTGTGGTTGTGAGGGTTTCATACATTCTGTGTGTTTGGACAAATGTTTTTCTCCTAGTCTATGACTTGTCTTCCTATTCTGACTGTGTCTTTTCACAGAGCAGCGTTTTTGCTTTTATTAAAATTACATCTTTCATGGATCATAAATTACATATTGTATCTAAAAAGTTATTATCAAATCCAAGGTTACCTAGATTTTCTTCTGTGTTATCTTGATAGGTTTTATAGTTTTGCATTTCATATGTAGGTCTATGATCCATGTTCAGTTCAATTACTTGGAGAATATAAGATTTGTGTCTAGATCCCAGCCTACACATGTGGATGTCCAATCACTCCAGCACCAGTTGTTGAAAAGTCTGTCTTTCCTCCATTGTATTGGCTTTGCTCTTTTGTCAAAGACCAGTTGACTATGTTTGTGTAGATCTATTATGTTATATAGTGTATATATCTATTTCTGGCTCCTTGTTCTGCCCTATTTTTCTATTCTTTCACCCACCCAAACTGTTCTTATCACTGTAAATTTCTGGTATCTCTTGAAGTGGGTTATGTCAGTCCTCTGAAATCGTTTTTCTTCTCCACTATTTAGTTGGCTATTCTTGGTCCTTTTCCCTTTTCTTTTTTATTTTATTTTATTTTATTAACATATAATATATTATATGCTTTGGGGTACAGGTCTGTGAATCATCAGTCTTAGACAATTCACAGCACTCACCACCATAGCACATACACACCCTAATGTCCATCATCCAGCCACCCTATCCCTCCCCCTACCACTCCCCAACAACCCTGAGTTTGTTTCCTGAGATCAAGAGTCTCTTATGGTTTGTCTCCCTCCCTGGTCCCATATTGTTTCATTTTTTCCCTCCCTTCCCCCCACGACCCCCCCACCTCTCAAATTCCTCATCAGAGCAATCATATGATAATTGTCTTTCTCTGGTTGACTTATTTTGCATAGCATATTACCCTCTAGTTTCATCCATGTCATTGCAAATGGCAATATTTGGGGGTTTTTTGATGGTGGTATACTATATATATATATATATATATATATATATACACACACACACACACACACACACACACATACATATATGTGTGTGTATATATATATACATATACATACACACAGATAAATATAGATGTAGATAGATACATAGATATAGATAGACATAGATATACCACATCTTCTTTATCTATTCATCTGTTGGTGGACATCTAGTTTCTTTCTATAGTTTGGCTATTTTGGCTATTTTGGACAATGTTGCTGTAAACATTCAGGTGTATGTGACCCTTCGGATCACTACATTCTATGCAAGCTGTTGCAGCCACTCTGGAAAACAGTATGAAGTTTCCTCAAAAAGTTGAAAATAGAGCTACCCTATGATCTTTTTCCCTTTTCATTCAAACTTCAGAATCCATTTGCCAATATCCACAAAGTAACTTGCTATTATTTTAAGTGGGATTGACTTGAATCTATTTACCACCTTGACAAGTACTGACATGTTGATCATATCAAGTCTTTTCTTAACATATTGTTAAGCATGGAATCTCATCATTTATTTTGTTTTCTTTTTCTTTCTTTTATCTGAGTTTTGTAGTTTTCTTCATGTAGATCTTATATGTATTTTGTTAGATTTATACCTAAGTATTTAATGTTTTAGGACTTAATATTGTGTTTTAAATTTCAAATTCCAATTGCTCATTGCTGGTATGTAAGAAAATGAATTATACATTAATCTTGTATCCTACAACCTTGCTATAGTATTATGTTCATTAGTTCCCAGAGGGGTTTTTGTATATGATTTTTTTTACATAAACAATCATATCATCTGTGAACAAAGGCAGTTTTATTTCTTCCCTCCCAGTCTATATACCTTTTATTTCCTTTTGTTGCTTTATTGTATTAGCTAGTACATCCAGCTCTGTGTTAAGAATACAGGTGCCTGGCTGGCTGAGTCAACAGTGCATGCAATTCTTGATCTAAAGGTTGTAAATTTGAGCCCCATGATCAGCATAAAGATGACTTAAAAATAAAATCTTTAAAATAAAAAGAATGAGTGGTGCCTAATAAACACAACCTCAGCCAAGTGAGCAATGTCAACATTGACAGTTATAAATCATGTCAATAGTATGTAGTCTTGGTATGATGGGATAAAAATGACAGTTCATCTCTATGATCTTTTATGATGATGGATACACAAACTTATGTATGTGATAAAATTGTATTTCACTAAATACACACACACACACATGCTAGTACAAATAAAACTGGAGAAATTTTAATAAGGATGGATTGCATGAATGTCATTCTCCTTTATAACTATAGTTTGCAAAGTGTTACAATTGTGAGGAGTTGGGTAAAGAATACAGTCACACGTAAATCTATAATAATCTCAATAAAAGTTTAAATTAAAAAAAAATGAGCAGCACAGGGCATGTGGGTAGCACATTTGGTTAAGCATCTGCCTTCGGCTGGGGTCATGATCTCAGGGCTCTGGGAGCCCCACACCTGGCTCCTTCCTCAGTGAGGTGTCTGCTTCTTCTTCTCCCAATATTCCTCCACTCATGCCCACTCTCTCTCTCTCATGAAAATAACTAAAATCTTTTAAAATTTTTTTTAACAATTAGAAACAAGGAACAGGAAGGAAGAAAAAACTTTGAGTGATTTCATCCTTCTGAACACAATCTTTAAATGAACCAAAAAATATCCAAAAGGGAAGGGTTGGAGCAAAGTAACAACAGCACTAAAAGTAACAAAAAGGAAGAAGGAGAAAGGGGAGATAGGCAAGGAAATGAGGAGGGGGAAATAGTCGTGCTCCCATTAGCAACCAGATGTCAACGTGTTTCAGAAGCTGGAAATACTCCCTTTGGAGAGCTACCAGCATATTCTGTTTTCCAGGATGGAGGCCAATTTTTACCTGGGAGTGAAGAGCTTCTTTATTTTCAACAATTGCATTAATATTTACTTTTTATGCAAGTGCAGGCCATTTCATCTAAGCATATGGCACATTGACTAACAGATAAAAGATTTTAAATATTTTTTTAATAAAAGCAACCAGAGAAACAATCAGGAAATGTTGAGCTCTGATCTTAAGAACTCTTCAGTGTACTTGATACGGGGCATTGTCAAGGATGAAAGCAGAGCACTAAGCCTCTTGTGTGACACAAACATGGTTTACCTTAATAAGTAAAATCAGGTTTCCTGTGCTAGTGAGTTGGACAAGGTGTAACAAGCTCACCAAGCCTGTGAAACTGAGGCAGTCTCATCTTAATGATCCATCCAGGTAGAGCTAGCAGCACCAAGAGCATCCATCATCAAGGGTGGACATGGCAGGGAGAAACTACAGATCTATAACATGAGAATAGAAAAACTAGTGTTCTAAGAAGACTTTAGTTTCCAGATGTCAAAGATCCTCTTGGGCTTCCATTGTGAGAAAGCCTCAACACAGCACCACATAGACAACCACTTATACCACATAAAAGTTCAGATCAATAACTTGGAAAACTGAGCCTCCCCTGGAGCCTCTGGGCTTTCGTAGCACTTGGCTTCAGTGTCTGGGTTCTTTTTCCTTTTTTTCTGCACCTGCATCCATATTGAATCAGCATCTGCCCCCATCACATGATCCAGGTACAGATGCATCGGGTTGAGCAGATTATATCTCCTCATCTGGCCTGGCATTTGTCTGTCATGCTGTGGCCGGAACATGATACCTAGTTGACAAAACGCAGCCCTCACATATGTCGATGGCCCTTTGTTCCACCAGGGTGCTTCTGTTGTTTGGACTCCTCCAAAAGTTCAGGGACTTAGGCCTCTATCTTCTTGGCCCTTTCAAGACAAATGGTGTATCACAGATCACAGCAGGTGTTGCTCAGCTCAACATTTGCATCTCCCTATACAAATGCCCCTCTGCCTGCCACATTTCAGAATCAATCAAGGAAGCTCCATAGTCCTATGCATACTCAAGAGTGTGCTTGTGCTTATGTGTGTTTATGCCCTGTGGTTTGGAGTGAGTAGCTTTGATGTTTCCTTTTTTATCTCGAGCTTTATCCTGAGAATTCTTTGCAACCTGGTTGAAGTGGAAGTTAACAGCCAGGCTCAAGGGCTCTAATGAAGAACTCTGTAAGAAGTCACAGATGGAAAGTGTCTGCTCAGATGTCTGGTCTAGGATATAGGAAAGATAGAACAAGGATTCTATAGTCCAAAAGTTAATCACAACAATCTCCCTTCTGAATTATGAAAGTGCTCAGGCCTCCTAAGATGGAAAAATGTGAAAAATGTCTCATTTAAATTCTCTGAATCGACACTTAAATAATATGGTAGCAATAATTCAAAATAATTCATTTATTAACAAACATTAAAATATAAATTAATCTCCTTAAGTTTAGGTCAAAGAACAGCCCTTATTTACTAACAATAAACTCATCCAATGCCAAAGTATCAAAGAGTAATCAATTTTCTGAAATCTTCATTCATAACACCTACTCAGTATAAATATTTACCTCCAAAGAATATGACTATAATTTTTTTAAAAGGTCACTATTTTTATTATCATTATTTACAGATGAGTGTTAGATCATTTTTTTGAAGTCAATAGACGAATAGAGTTAGGATTAACTGACTTCATTCAGCTGTGTAAAATTTCTCTATTGACCCTCCTCTGTGTGAAAAATGCCTCAGTAGACATGAAATCCTCATGACTTAGTTCTTTATATTCTAAATGTCCTTGTATTTGCATAAACAACTACCGATGCTTAACAGTATGCTTAACAATACATACTAAACTTTCATCTGGTTGAAAATGATAAATCCATGGCTCCTTATAAGCAGATTGCAAGACCCAAGTTTTTCTTTTTTTTTTCTTTTTTTTCCATTGAAGTGAATCTTTGTCAGATTTACAAAAATAGTAAATGCCCAAATCATGTGTACTTAACATTACTCTGTAAACTGGCATCTTGAATATCTCCCTTTGTGACATGATCCATTTGTCTTTGAAAATTCTTAATTACTTACTGTGCAAGATCTAAGTTTTTCTTAAGAATGACTACAGAAATTTGCCATTAAGATTGCTTTTCTTTTTCAGTCATTTTTGAGTTTTAAGGGTGGGATCCCATCATTTTACTCCTTGCTATAGGACAGGTATGCTCATTGACACAGCACGATGTCAGGTACCAAGTTGTTTAACCCTCCGCATACCTTTCCAAGTGTCCACCTGTGAAAAATCCCCTCACATTTCCTGCAAGGCCCCAGTGTGCAATGGCTTCTGGGGATGAGCAAGGGGTACAGTCTTGTGGTCTCCAAGGCACATGGGCCCCCACCTAGAATACACATGACTGCAAAGGCCACAGCATGGACCCCTGAGGAGCAAATGGGATGAAGATATCCTTATATTCATTAGTAATGTCAACAAGATGATCTCCACAGTACAGCCCCAACTCTAAGCTTCTGGTATTCTAAAGCCCTAAAAGCAAGCAAGTGCTGAATTAGTTAAATGGCATCCTTGAGCCCATGCATTAGGTCGCTAAGCAGGTTTGGTCCAATGCTGATGAACTGAATACCATCTGAATGAAGGTTGCATCTTCTTCATTTTCTGCAAAGCAGTGCAGGACATTCACGTATGGACTCACCTCTGAGTTCTTTTGTTTTCCTGATGCCAAGCCACTCACCTGTAACTGGAAGGAAAGTGTTGTTATGCAGCCACATGCCACTTTGGATCCTCTCTATTAGTGCCCTCAGGTCCTTTTTGCCTCTGGGCTACTTATTCAAGCAATGAAATTTAGTCTTTCCTTAAGGTAAGGCCTTGGGAATGTTGGAACCTGAACCAACATCTTAATGCTCATTTACTGAATTCTTTTAATGTTTCAGACACTATACTCAGTGCAGTAGAGTATGCACAGGTTAATGCATCAGGGCATGCCCTCAAATAACTGTGAATGGGGGGCAAGCATAAGATGCTGTAAGTATGGCAAAACCAGGTACTGCAGAAAATAAATAAATGTGAGATTTCCATTGATTGACTTAAGCAACTGGGGACAGTTTTGTGAAGTATGTAATCTTTGAAAAATGTTAGGTTCTCAACAATTGATAAAAAGAGAGGAGGAATGGAAGTAACTGGAAAGAAATGTATAGGCTAAGAGAACAAAGTCAGCAAAGGAAAAGAGGTGAGGAATTACAGGCTGTGTCCTGGACCCAGCAAAGAGTAGGTTAGAGCTCAGGTACACTGGGGGTGAGAGGTAAGGTTGCCCATAGTCTGAAAAGCAGAGTGAAGGAAGACTATGGATACCTTGGCCACCAATCTAATGAGTTTGGACTTTGTTCTTGCAGCAATTGCAAGTCACTGAAGAAGTCTGAACAAGGAAGTGACATTCTCAAGTTAATTCTGCATGATGCATGGAAGCTAGAGTTGGCAGAGAGGTAAGCAGACAGAAGTCATGAAATCTGGGATATTTCGCCACTAGGCTTCTCCACCTCCACGTCACCCCACTTGCTCCCTTACCCGTCTATGGCTTTAGCCTCTCCAACCTAACCCATATAACCCTTCCTGAAGTAAGGTATTAATCCTTTTGAAAAATCACACTTTAAAATGAAGATTCTTAAGAAATTAAAATACTTCAAGAGCCAAAGCATGTCACCACAGTGGGAAGAAGGATGAATGTTAGCACCCAAGACCATGTTACCTACTGCCCTGCCTGCTCCCTGCAGAAGGCAGCAGAGGAAACTCCACAGAAGGGCTGCCTCTCTCTGGGCTGAGATGCAAAGTGACTTTGATGGGAAAGCAAAGGAGAATAAAGCTCAAAAATGCTTCCTTTTTAGTACTGACTCTTCTCAGGGAAACCCCAAAGCTCTTGAACTGGCCTAAAATTAAAGTACAGACATCAGTTTTTAAACCCCATGATTAGTCATATCCTTTTCTCAAGCTTGAGGGTTCATCTTTTCTGCCCCCAATGAGGCACAGTTCTGGAAGGCCAGCTGCAAGAGCAGAGCTGAGGATGCCTCCTTGGATGCCAGAGCTCTGCAGGTCTGGGAGCTCAGTGCAGGATGAGTAAAGATGGTGGCCTCAACTCATTGCAGCCACCTCACGTCCCCTTCCTTCACAAGAACAGGGATCCCACAGAGAACACTCTGTGTTCCAAGACCCATTGCTTACATTCTTGTCTTTAATTACATCATATAAATAGTTACTTTATTTTTATCCAGTGTACGTAGGTTAAAAATGAAAAAGAAAGAAAGAAAGAAAGCTGAAAACAACCAAAACTCAAAGCTAAATTCTTTATAAGTGTCACAGTGACCCCAAAATCTCTCCTCTCACAAAAGTTCAGGGGACCAGCTTCTGATTTTTTCATTCAGGAGAAAAATTGAAATGGGAAAGAAAAGTGTGTTTCTCCACTAACAAATGAATTTGCTGGGGCTCTCATTGTCCACACATCACATCTCCAAGCCCTGAGACCTGGCAGGATCTCAGGTGACCACTGCTGCTTCTGGAGTCCTATCACTCTGCCCACTGAGGCAGACAGGACCTTTTCAGGAGGCTCTTTGCTGAAATGCTGCTGCCAGGGAGAAAATGGTCTCCCTTCTACTCAGGCACAGAGCCTGAAAGCATAAAGGCTGAAAAAGAGGAGGGTGGAGTATGATTCACTCTGAGCTGAGAAGTGACTCAAAAAGGAAATTGCCTGGTGTGCCTGGATGACACAGTTCATTGTAACCTGCTGTGACCAGGCCTGTCTGTCAGGCAGCTGTCTACCTTTGCCTTGGAAATCAGTCAAGTGAACACGCCGGGCACACTCCAGGCTTCATCCACCACGCAGTGACTAAGACTTTTCCTGGCTGGGTCTCTCACTTCTGACCACTCCCAAATTCTGTGCCATGGTGATCACTGAGACTCAAGGAAACAATTTAGAAACAGAATAGAAACAATTTAGATATAAAGAGGGGACTGCTCAAGTGCCAGAAAGGAGAGTGAGAAAAAGGGGAGGAAAACCACATGCACTCAGAAATCTTAGAGCCTATGTTTTAAGTTATCCACTGTCACTATTCCCTGCTTCATGCTTATAACTCTCTCCAAATCATATTCAGACAAGCAATACAAACAAAAAGGAAGAAAGGAAAAAAGAAAGAAAAAGAAAGAAAGAAAGAAAGAAAGAAAGAAAGAAAGAAAGAAAGAAAAAGTGAGGAAAGAAAGAAAGAAAGAAAGAAAGAAAAGAAAAAAAAAACCCTCACTTTTGTTTTTACAATTGATTTCTTTCTTTGTAAGGGTCGAGACACTTAAGGCATTTTATTTTATTTTTTTTAATTTTTATTTATTTATTTGACAGAGAGAGAGAGAGAGCACAAGCAGGCAGAGTAGCAGGCAGAGGGAGAGGGAGAAGCAGGCTCCCTGCTGAGTAAGGAGCCTGACACAGGACTCGATTCCAGGACCCTGGGATCATGACCTGAGCTGAAGGCAGTTGCTTAACCAACTGAGCCACCCAGGTGCCCCACTTAAGGCATTTTAAACCTTACAACAGAACAGGTATTTCCTGAGCTGTTTTAATGCTGAACAGTAAAGCTTAGAGTGAGGTATACAGAATTACTATTTTGGTAAGTCAAAAATGGGTAAATATCCTCACTTTACATAGTTCAATTTAATGTACTGAATGAAAGAGTAGTCAAAGTTTCTTCAGATATTGTTAATGTGTGTGTGTGTGGTTTTTTCTTTTCCCAAAAGGCTTCATTGGCATCTTATAAGATGTTAACCTGTTACTATGTGCCCGCTACCTTCTTACTGACTTCCCTAGCAGTCCTCCCTGGCTGGTCCCTGTGCTGCCCAGAAGGTGGCTGGTGGTCAGCATTGCCTTGCTCTTCACCCACAAGATGCCAAGCTGGTTTCAAGTCTCCACAAGCAGCTGGCATTGACTTCTGGGCAAAATTCACATCATACCAGGCTGAAGGGTTACCACAGAGTCTGCCACTGTCCCCAGGGGAACCCTGGAACTGACCCTGCACCTCATAAGGAGAATGGCCAAAGCCACAGCAGACCTACTGTGTGAGGTGGAGGAGGCCACCCTCCTGCTGAGCACCCACTCTGTCAACCCACTTGTTCCTGCACTGAGCAGAGTGAACCCGCTCCCCTGGGAGAGAGTCCAGTGTCATTTTCTCAGGTAAAAGTGCTGTATGCTGGTAAACCCCCATCTTCTCAAGAGTAAGGTGTTATCTTTGAAGGGTGCAAAAGAGGGACTACCGCTCCCCCCACCAAAACATACATACATACCTTCTTATACATAGGACAAGACATTAGAACTTTTCTAAAAAGTTACTGTTATTGGCTTCTGATGAATATAGTTTACTTCCTTCTTTTCTTTTCTTCAATGAATATTTGAGTGCACTGTGCCAGGCATTGTGCTTTTCCAACAAAAAACTGTCACATCTCAGAATACTCTCAGAAAGCTTAGGCTCGACAAAGAGAGAGCACACGCGTACAGGGAACCCAGCAATAACTATGCTGTGTGAATATAATGGGAAGAACAACAAACTCTGTCTCGGAAATGAGGACCAGGTGGTTATGGATATTGCTCATCCCACACAGAGTATATCGTGAAGATTTATTAGTGAATGAATGAATGAGTATGAAGTGAATGAGTGAATGAGAGAGGAATAGCTTGCCTTCTGTGGTGAGCTTTGTTCTAGGTAACAGGGACAAAGGAATGAATAAAACATACAAATAATTACTTTCAGATTGAGTGGACTTGACAAACATGATATTTTGAGTTGCATCTAGAACAACAACAAAAAAAAGATTTTAAAAAATTAAGGGAAGGAGCACCTGCGTGGCTCAGTGGGTTAAGCCTTTGTCTTGGGCTCAGGTCATGATCTCAGGATACTGGGATCAAGCCCCACATCGGGCTCTCTGCTCAGCGGGGAGCCTGCTTTCCTTCCTCTCTCTCTGCCTGCCTCTCTGCCTACTTGTGATCTCTGTCTGTCAAATAAATAAATAAAATCTTTAAAAAAAATTAAATAAGGATAAGGAATTATCCTTATTTTAAATTAATCCTTATTTTAAATTAATAAGGATAAGGAATTCTGAGCAAAAGGAATGGGGTCATGAAAGCACATTGATGTACACATATAATCCAGATAGGCAAAATATAAAATCAAGATGTTTCAGGATCTTATGAATTTTAGAGAGAAAAAAAATTGAAAAAAAAAAAAAGGTAGTAACATCCTGGTTTGGCCTGGCCTCTGTTTTTGATCCTGTTAAAATGTTTATCAACATTTCCAGACCTTTCCCTAGTCACCAAAATAGAAAGGAGAAATAAAGGAAATCAGACTGATGTTTCAATTTGCCTCCTTTAATGGTGATTTACCTCTGATATGAACCTCATGAATAGGCCAGACAAGCAGAATGAGTCATTAGAGGCAGGGAAGATTGTATTGGGGAAAAGAGAAAAAATAGTGCCCTGTCCTCCTGGAGAGCACACTTTCCCAATGACAAACCACTTGCCCCCTGGTGTTGGTTTTCTCAGGTTTGTCAGAGAACTCTTAGCTCTTTCTGACTTCTAATAAAGTGAACACTGGAGATCAATTTAGTAAGTTTAAACTTTTAATATGACATTTTTATTTTATTGAGATAAAATGTACACACAGAAAAATGCACAGGTTATAAGAATACAATTTGACATTTTGATAAATACATACACATGAGAAACCACCAGTCTAATCGAGACAGACTGTTATCAGCCCAGAAAGCTCTCTCAAGCCCCTTTCCAGAGAACACTACCCATGCAGAGGTAACCACTTTTCTGACTTATATAACCATATATTAATTCTGCCTGTTCAACTTCATATAATGGAATCAGAACATAAATATTCTCTAGGGGTTGGCTTCTCTCCCTCAGCATGTTTTTGACATTCATCCACAGTGTTTCATTTGACAATAGACAGTTTCTTTTTAATTCTAAGTAATAGTCCATTGTATGGTTACACAAGTCCTTTATCCATTCTCTTTTGGTAGACATTTGGTTTGTTTCCTTTTTTTTTTTTTTGCTTTAATGGATAAAGCTGTTATAAATATTCTTACTGTAGTCTTTTTATAGACCTATGTTTTCAGTTCTCTTGGGTAAATACTGGGAATAAAATGGCTGGGTCATGAAACAAGTGTGTGTTTAACTTCGTAAGAAGTTGCCAAAGTGTTTTCCAAAGTAGTCGCACCATTTTACATTCCCAATCCACGAGAGTTCCAGTTACTGAATATCCTTGCTGACATTCTGTGCTGCGAGTTGTTCCAATTTAAGTATGCTAATGAAAATAGAAGTATATTTCATTGTAGTTTTAGTTTGCATTTCTCTATGATCCTGAGCATTTTTTTCACATGCTTCTTGGCCATCCTATGCTTTTTAGTGATGCTTCTGTTCAAACATTTTGCCCATTTTAATGGATTGTCATTTTTACAGATGATAGGTGACTAGCTAGCTAGCTGGATGATAGATAGATAGATAGATAGATAGATGATAGATGATAGATTAAAGTCTTCTTTCAGAAACATGCATTGCAGTCCGCTTCCAGTCTGTGACTTATGTTAGCATGTTCTTAATTTTGATGAAGCCTGATTTACCACTTTTTTCCTTTATGTTTAGAACTTTTCTGTCCTCCCTAAGCAATATTTGCCTACTTCAAAGTTGCAAAGATATTCCCCATTGCTATCTTTTGTAAGTTGTAGACTCTTTATTTTTATGATTAAGTCTATGATATGTCACAGATTAATTTGGGAGTGTTTATGAATTACAAAGGCTGAGAGTCATTTTTTCCACATATTTATACAGCAGAACAGATGTTTTGCATATTCCAATGAGAAGACTTTCTTTTCCTCCCGTTGAATAGCCTTGATACCTCTGTCAAAAAATTAAAAAATTAAAAATAGAACTAACATACGATCCAGCAATTCTACTTCTGGGAATATATCCAAAGGAAATGAAAACACTATGTCCAAGAAATACCTGCACCCCCGTGTTCACTGCAGCGTATTTACGGTAGCCAAGACATGGCAACAACCTAAATGTCTATTCACAGATGAGTGGATAAGAAAGATATAGAATCTAATGTAATGGAATAGCATTTGGCCATAAAAAAACAAAAAGAAGAAGAAGGTCCAGCGATTTGTAATAATACAGATGGACCTTGAAGACATTATACACCAAGTGAAATAAGTCAGACAGACAGAGAAAGATAAATACTATATGATCTCATACAAATATATGTATCTTAAAAAACAAAAACAAAGTCATAAAGACATCAGATTTGTAGTTACCAGAGGCAGAGGGGGAGGGACAGGGCATTGGAGGAAGGTGGTCAAAAGGCACAAACTTCTAGTTATAAGATAAATAAGTACTAGGTATATAACCTACAACATGCTCACTATAACTAACACTGATCTGTGGTACACAGGAAAGTTGTCAAGAGGGTAAATCCTAAAAGTTTTCGTCACAAGGAGAAAATTGGTTTGTTCGTTTTTGTTATTCTATATCTATGAGGTGATGATGTTAACTAAAGTCAATAGGTGATCATTCTAAAATATATGTAAGTCAAGTCATTACACTGTATACCTTAAACTTGTACAGTGTTCTATGTCAATTATATCTCAGTAAAACTGGAAAATTTTTAAAAAAAGGAAACAAAACAAGACCAGACTCAAAAACAAAAAGGAAGGAAAGAAAGAGAGTTGAAAGAACAGGAGAGGGATTATTAATATGATCTCCATTTATCCAATTGTTTAAATTCATATGTGGAAAAAAATTTAATGATTTTCTAAATATTTGCAAAACAAAAAATAAATCAACAATATATGGATGGGTCTATATTCAAAGTTTGTGTTCTCTTCTATTGATCTGCCTATTCTTAAACCAATAGCACACTATTATGATTAATGTAGATTTGTAGAAAAAAATTCATATCAGACTCAAAATATAAATATCCATGAGTCCATATTGATATGAATAAAGAACTGGGTAAATAAATAAAATAAATGGCAGGGAAGCAGGAGGATAAAGACAAATCTCCCATACAGATTTCTGAATCATCACTGTCGTTAGTCCACCCTCAAGGAAGTGGTGCATACCTTCCCAATCCTGAACCGTGGGTTGTGCGTAGTGACTTCTTCCCAAAGAGTAGGGTGTGGGGGTGGGGGGAAAGAGTAGGTTTATAATGGAAAAAAACTGGCAAGCACTACCTTAGCTAGGTAATCAAGGTTAACATGAAGAGCCATAAATCATGTTGATAGCAAGTAACTTTGATACCATGTGATAAAAATGGAACCTCTGTGGGCTTCCTCCCCAAAACACATAATCCCATATAATCATGAGAAAACATCAGACATATTCTGATGTAAGAATAGTCTTTAAAATATGTGATCAGTATTCTCTAAACTGTCAAAAAATAAATTCACATCTGGTAGTTTAATCCTTCCAACCTTTTTTCTCTGCATGCTATTAGTTTTCTTTAGTGCTTTGCATTCCCAAATATGTTTTAGAATTAGCTGCTCTATTTCTTTTAAACAGTATCCACTGGGGATTTTTTTTTTTTTTTTTGGAGGTGTGGTTTGATTGGCAGAGGGGTGGGTTCAAGGGGTTGCATATGACCTTTATTGAGCTTATCCACTGGAGTGAAAGTGTCTGTACAAAACCAAATGTTGGTCACTATAACTTCTGTAACACAATTAAAATCCAAACAGTTATTTTTTAAACAGTCAACTCAATCAAAACTCACTACTTGAGAATCAATAGCTTCTTTGAAGTCACAGTAATACTTAAATACAGTTAAAACTCAAAGGCAGAAATTTTGTTGGTTGGAAAGCTAATTAAATTCCCAACTTGTTCAAATAGAATTACAAAAAGGCAGAATTATTTTACTTATATTGGCAGGAAATGCATCAAAAGACGTAAAGGTAAAGCTTATTACCCCTCATCACTTGCAACTTGCTCTTCATGGAGATGAAGAATCAGATTCTCTAATCAAAGCTACAGTTGTGGGTGGTGGTGTCATTCCACACATGCACAAATCTCTGGTTGGGAAGAAAGGACAGCAGAAGATTGTTTAAATGGTGCTCAGATTCCTTATTATCTCAGGACTCTAAGCACTATTAGCAGCTGGTGATTGGTGGACTGTATCTCTGTGAGAAACTCACAGGGATTTTGATTGGGATTGTGTTGAATCAATAGATCATTTAGGAAAACTAATATGTTAACAATAATATATCCTCCAATCCATGAACATGGTTATTATTCTCCATTTATTTAGGGCTTCTGAAGTCTCTCTGAGCAGTATTTTGTAGTTTCCAGTGCAATAGTCTTACATGTGCTTTCTTAAACTTATTATTCAGTATTTTATTTTGTGTATGCGATGGAACATATTTGTCTTGCTCTCTCAAGTCTTTGCTACTAGTATATGGAAATATAATTGGTGTCTGAATATCAACCATGACCTTGCTGAATTCAGTATAGGATTTAGCAATTGCTTTGGAGATATCTTAGCATATCTATGTAAACTATCACATCATCTACAAGTAATTCCCAATCATTTCTAATTATTACACATTTTATATCTGTCTATTACCTTATTGCAAGGCTAGAACATCCAGTAATATGTTGAATAGAAGTAATGAGGGTGCATATCCTCATGTTGGTTTTGGAAGAAGGTTCTAGTATTTCACCATGAAGTTTAGTGTTAGCTGTAGTATGATTTTTTTTTAATCCATGTTCTTTACAGATAAGGAAGTTCTTCTTTATTCCTACTGTAATGCAAGTTTTTATCATGAATGGGTGTGCATTTTAATAAGTGCTTGCTCTATATCTATAGACATCACTATACAAATATCTTCATTTATTCTGTTAATTAAGCTTATTAATATTTAAATAAACATTTAATATTTAAATATGAAGTGCAACTTTGCATTTCTAGGATAAACTCTGCTTGGTCATAATGTACTATCCTGTTTGTATATTGCCGGATCCAACTTTCTAATATTTTCTTTAGCATGATTCCACCTATGCTCCAGAGGGACACTATTCTATAATTTTCTTTTCCCTATTAACATAAATAGAATGCCCAATTGTAGACTATTTGTAGGGTTTCTGAAAATTAGCAGTAATGAAATATTAGCAAAAAATCATTCCAACTGAATAATTTGGAAATTCAACGTGTTAGTATTGTTAACAACTTCTCTCATGAAGATAATTATCATACTCCCAAATGCTTAGGCTCTCAAATAGTGTAGCATCAGATGACCTTTTATGAGGTAAATCAAGAAATGTCCCCATGATTCTAGATCACAAGAACAAGTTATCAAGAGATAGGCTCTGAGTGTTCATTTTCACACTGCCTTTTAAAGTGAAGTAAGTGCAGGTCACTCCATAAGCCACTAAGAAATGCTTGTTTGTCCTCTAGAATAAACCACCCTTTAAATAAGTCTATGTGTCCTCTCTTGCCCAAAATGATACCATTCTGTCTTGGCATTTCAACAATCCTTATGCTATGGAATGGTTGAGGCTGGCCAAGATGGAGACAACTCTTCAGAAATACTACTTTTCCCAGAGTCTCCAGGCTTTCTCCTAAGGTCTGCCCTAATGAGAGCTGGTTTATGGGATGACACAATGGTAGGACTAACTTCAACCCTCAGGAGTATACTTACACTGGCCTTGAGAGGAGGTCCTGAATTTTAAAAGCAGACTATATTTTGAACATATAAGGCACTATTTATCTAATACTGTCTATACCTATTCCATGTATATTCAATGTCATGACATATAGAGGCATATAACTTAAGGCTCCCAGAGTGTAGCTTTTCTCCCATACAATAAGTTAAGTTTCCTAATTTGACTTGGAAATAAAGAATGATATTTAAGGTGATCATAAGAATAAAACAGAAAAAGAAGGCACAAACCTCAAGCAGGATTGGGGGAAAAGCTGCCTAAAATTTTCCAAAATATTAATTCAGGACAAAAAGGCTGATCACTGATCATCATGGATTATTGGGGGCATACTATGTGCCATGTGTTTGACACGTGCAATAGGACTTAATTCTCACAATAACTGAGCATATGGTTATTAACTTAACCACTTAGAAAGAAATGGAGGATAATGTGTTCTAAGTAGCATTTCCAATGTGTCAATACTAAAAAGTGACGGTGTTGGGATTCCAGCAGAAACAATTCTAAGTTTAGCACCCTTCCCCTTTACTGCATTGCTTGTACAAGAAGCACTCAGGATTAGGCTTGAAATAAATCACAATATAGACAGAGGAGCTATATTAATGGTGCTCACCATGTAGTAAATGGAGAACCATACAGAGCCTCTTCAGCCAATGCTTGGTTTCAGCTCCATCGTTCAGTTGAATGAGTGTATTTGGTGGGGAGATGTGGAAGGAGCTGGGTTGACACTGAAGACGGCAGTGGGATTTCTGCTATCTTGATGGTGTGAACAGTGTGCTGCAGCACAGTCCACATGGAGATTCAGCACAAGACACAGAACTGGTGTGAGGGAAGGGCTGGCTCTTCGGGCATCTGCTTGCATGCAGTGACATAAATGATGCAATTTGGGTTTTGTCACAGTAGAGTGAGGGCATTTTACTATTATCATTTTGTCTTAATAACAGTCAATTAAAGGGAATGAGAACGACTGTGGTTTTGGGTTGATATTTAACCAGTGAAGAAATTGTGAGGAGGCTGGTTTCTGGGCACAAGCAGGCACAGACCCTGAACAGAGTGGGGAGAGGGAGCCCTTGGTGAGTACCTGCAGCTTCAAGGGCATCAGGAAGCAATGTACTTGACACCAGGCTTGCCTTTTCACCATGCAGCCTGCAAATAGTGAAAGGATTTGGTGCCCTCTTACAGCCTTGGAGAAGGGACATGTCAGGCACCCAACACAGAGAAGGAATGGGAGCAGGGTTGTCTGTGCCTACTGGAGGGTGCAGGAGCCCTGCTAGGCAGTCCTTAAAGGTGAGGCTGCTTTGTAAGGGGCCTAAGGAGGTAAGACCCAAGGACCACTGTAATTTAACCATTATGTCACAATAATCTCATTCATTTATTCATTTGAAAATACACATTTAACACAGTATATATGCTTTAGCACTATGCTAAGTGCTCAAGATACAATTCGGAGCAAATCACATCTGCCTTCATGGAACCTACAGTCTAGGAAAATGGCATTTATTCAAATAACTTCAAAATCAGTATATCATTACAAAATAAGATCTGTGATTATAAAGGAAAAACAAAGTGTCCTGTGCAAGCATAATAGGTGCTCCTAACCCAGGGCAGGTGATTGGAAGAAAGCAGGATGTTGGAGGAATTTAAGAGGTGGCATGGTGGGAAAAGAGCTAAGGACACAGAAGGTGTCAAAGATGACTGCTGGGTTTGGAGGTATGCACGGATGAACGGCATGACCCACAATAAGGTGCTATTTGGCAGCAGCTTGTCCTGGATTTTATGAATGGAATGAAAGCAGAGCAGTGGTTATTCCTTCATTCATTCACCTGGGAAATACTTAATTCATGCCTGAAGACACTAAGCACTTCACCAGACATGGCTCCAATGTCAAAACTTTTAGTTCACATTTTAGATTCTTTTTATGCAAAACCTTTAGATTCCAATAAAAATAGCACATTTGTAAAAATTACACCAGGGAGGCAGTTAAATCTCCTACTTCTAGTTTTTTTGCCGTATGCAGTCTAACCTCAGTGGAAGTGCCCTAAAATGAATGCACAGAAATACTTTAAGTAATAGATCAGGGTTTTGTTTGTTTGTTTGTTTGTTTTTGTTTTTTTGTTCTGTTTGCTTGCTTTTCAGCCTTCTTTTATTAGAAGTGCTTTTTGCTTTGTTTGAGCATCAAAAAGAAACTCTTCAGGGGCACCTGGGTGGCTCAGGGGGTTAAAGCCTCTGGCTTCGGCTCAGGTCATGGTCTCAGAGTCCTGGGATCAAACCTCATATCAGGCTCTTCTTTCAGGGGGAAGCCTGCTTCCCCTTCTCTCTCTGCCTGCCTCTCTGCCTACTTGTGATATCTCTCTCTCTCTCTCTCTCTCTGTCTGTCAAATAAATAAATAAAATCTTAAAAAAAAAGAAAAAGAGAAAAAGAAACTCTTCAGCAAATGTGTAACTTAGGAAGTGTTGGCCATATTTCTTGAGAAATAGATAATCTCTGTGTGTTTTATCCTGGGAGATACTGTGAAATTCCAGATCCTTGAGAATCACTTTAATAAGCAGAATTTTTTTTTCTCTCTGCAAGTATACTCCTCAAATGTTTATTCTAGCATAAAAGCCTTCCTACATTATCAAATAAACATCATAGAATAATTTCAATTGAGAACAGAAATGCTTATATTTAGTTTCATCCCCACCAATGATTGTATTTATTCTCTCAATAAATACTTCTTAAGTGGTCTTTATATTGTGAGCCAGGCACTCTTTAATAACTTAGCTAAATGACTTTCTTTTACTTCCTTCAATTTACAAATGTAATTAGAAAGTTTTTCCCCTCTGTTAATAACATATGCACATATAAACATATATAACTATATACTCATAGATATATTATCTGTAGATTCTTAAAAAGTAATTGTTATATAGCATAGGATTTTCAATGAAAGTCTAGATAAGAGATACAAGAACTTTAACAAAAAAGAAGTTACTATTTATATGACATATTATATAATTAGCTATCTCATGAAACTTGTACACATAATTCCCCTGAATTAAATTCACAATGAGAAGGAAACCCATTGGGGATAAAATAAACATCTGATCACACTTTCTCAGCCTGTGTTCAGTGGCTCTGTGGGTGGGAAACAGGGGTAAACCTGACAGTCTACTGGGAGTTCCATTTCTTCTTTGGGTGCTGAGGTGTCCCTCCACTTCTAGTCATTGTCATTGACTCCATTAGGTTGTGGCTTCAGTCAAAAGTCCAGTCCTAGGAGATTCAAGAAGTGATATTTAATGTAACTACATATAAGTAGCCAGCTTGTTAGGATCCTCTGACAATTGCATACAGTAATGGTTGTTAAGTCCTTCTCAGCACTTGCCAGAGCCATGTGGAGTAATGAAAAATAATATCAAGCAAACAAAATAGTGCACACACACAGATGGATGATAGGTACATAGACAAAGTGACCACATGGGATAAATCAGGATTCCCTGTTGGATTCTGCCATTTAACCAAAGCCATGCTGAGTAAGTCCTTTTCTGATGCTCTCCAGATCAGAGCCATTTACGTGAGCTTCCCTCCATAGCTATTAAAGCAATTTTCTTGTCTGGAAAAGTTATGAAGAGCTTTGAACAAAGTTTACCTTAGTGACTTAAAGAAATGAATTTCTCAATAAGGTATAAAGAGCTTTCAGAGAATTCATCAAAGATTTTTTTTTTTTTTCCTGAAGACTCTTATTTAAATGTTCAACCTTAGGTTCCCCAGCCTGTTTTACTCAGACCTATAGATTTTCAGGTTTTCTCTCTAGAGGAGAAAATGAAGATATTCCAGTGGACAAGACCTCCATTTGGAGAAGGAATATAACATAGTGATATTAAATGAGATAACTTTCCATGCATGTATTTTTTTCTAAGAGTATTCACTTGGGAAAGCCTAGAACTATCAGAGAAACTACAGGGGAAGACTACCAAAAGTCCATAAAATTTAAATTAAGGGAAAATTATATTGTGAAAATGGGTTATAATGCACCACAGGCCTACAGAGCTAGAGGACAAACCACACATGATGTAGGAAAGTACAAATATCTTTGCATTGGTGAGTCTGAAATTACCTTTGAAAGGAAAAAGAAAGGGCCCTGGAAATGACACAACACTGAGGAAGAGATATGATGTATGTATTTTCTTATGACACCATAAACCCTATGGCAGTTTAACTTCCATGAGGTTAGTGCATTACTGTTAATAATTTTAAGAAAAAAAATATTTGAGTTGCTCAGGTAGTAAAAAGGCCAGAATGATCTTTTAGTTTCATTCATTTTATCTCTATTAATTCCACTGAAACCTAGCTCCAAAAGTTAGAAGTCAGCAGTATCTTTCTGAGACAATGAGAGAAACTTTGTCTTCTTTACCTTTAAATCTCCATCAAGAAGACTCATTTTGTAGTATATACAAATGAGAAGAGTGCATACATACCTGTCTCTTGAAGTAGAGGATAATGTACTGGCAATACTAACTTTGAATATGGAGCTGTTTTCCCATTAGACAAGAGCTTAAATTCAGATCAAACTTTCACTCTGGGACAAAACATGCAGTTCTTTTTTTAATCCAGGGCTTGCAGTCTTTCTGTGTGCCATGATTATAACACTAGATACTGTCGTCAAAGGAGTATACCATCTTACATAGAACAATCCAAATCAGCTGCTTTCTTTTTTGCACATGTCCTCTGACTTTTGGGTTTTCAAGTGCATATTTCCAAAGCAGATGTTGCTTTGAAACGTGCAGAGCAATATTGAGCCAGGATGGACGGTCAACAGCAACAGTGATTTGGAAAAGAGCCATGGTGTGAGAAGCAATGCAGGGTTTATGCAGGCTAAAGATACAAACAGAGCTGCCAAGATGTAGTCCTAAACCTGTTGTCTATATGTGGTAAGTAAGTAAAGACTGCATTGATTTCTCTTACATCTTCCTAAAGACCAATTCCTCTAATTAAGGCAGAAAGCTTGGTATTTCAGAGCTTATTTGGCCCTTTTGGCCAAAAAAAAAAAAAAAAAGTCTTTTTCTAAGTAGAAGTTTGTCAAATGAGAAATCTGGAGCTCAGTGCATAAGTCAATGTGGAATACTATGTGCGATTTCACTCCAGGCACCAATACACTAGGAAAATATTACTATGATTACATCATAACATTGTGAAAGAAATAACTATGAACAGTAAAATGAGAAATCATGAGCATGAAATAAATTTGCTTCCCCACTGTAACAGAACTCAATGGGCAAATCTTTAACTGTACATTTCCTAGGTAGCTAAAATGTTCCTCCCCCTCATCCTGGCAAATCCTTCAGACTTCACAATTTCTGTGGAGTAGTGCTACACTCTACTCATTCTGCAGGTTCTTTTTGCTGTTTAGCCTTTGAAGGACAACAGCATGGCTTGGAAAAGCCATAAGTTCAATTCATTCCACAAATCCAAACATGTATTGAGTTCCTACTGTATCTCATGAACTTAACATGGCAACTGGGTAGGACTCTGGGAGGTGAATTGGCTTCGACACAAAGCACAAGACCCTGAGAACTGTCCACACAACACCTAGAGAAACATCACAGAGCTACTCCATTTGTCTTCAGAGACATCTCACAGGACTCATTGGCCTCCCTGCCCAGATTTCAGGGAAGGGGAAGCTTCCTTGCATAGTCAGACAGTTAGAGGCCAGCCCTTAGGACCACTAGCACCTTGGGGCTATCCCTCCTCAAACTGCCCAGATTCTACAGCTCCTATTTCTCCTCATCAGTCCACCCTTGAAAATCAAAACTCTGTACTGAGAGCCACCCATCACTACTGATAGCCACTTGTCACCTCATCGGATCAAAACCCAACAAGAAACCAAGCTATCTGATTATTTCCTGTGGGTATTTTCATTTTTAAGAAAAGAGATGAATATATTGACCAAATATCCAAAAACGGTTGCTCATATGGTCAGAGCATGCCTCCCTGCATCCTTCATGTGAGCGGCTTTTCGGGGGCAACCACACTCATTAACAAAGACTTTGGCTTTAGGAGGTGCACCCACAGGGCCATGAGACCTGCGGGGCAGAGCATGGCCTGGGAAGAGCCCTCAGCACAGGGTAAGCAGAGAGCCTTGGCCATAGGACCCGGGAACTTCCCTTCCCAAGGGGACACTGAGGATTTGGGCCAAACACAGAGGTGGCAGCACCTGGTTTATAGGGTGTGGCCATGACAGACTTACTGATCGGAGTAAGTAAGCAACTGTGTTGACAGCATGTTCACAAAGCCACCTGAATTCATCACAGGATTGAGGGACTACAAGGAAAATTCCTCGTGGCGCAGGAGAAACTATTCTGGGGGTAGTGATGGAGATTGCAGACAACATTCCCACCACTGTGGACAGAGCCCTGAGGCTTTCCCTGCCTTCTGGCCACAGACTCCTTCTAATTAGATGCAGGAACAGAGCCCAGAGACATGAACAAATCAGTAAAGGTCTGAATGACATAGGAGAGCACTACAAAGAAATGTGTGACAGCTCACCGGCGTCTCAGGCTGGGTAAGAAACATGTAGCTCCTAACATCAAGACTTGGAGCAGAAGCAAATATGGCTGCATTTAACAAAATGGTTCAAAACCCTTGTTAAATTGATTGTATTACACAAAAATAAACACATCGACTTTATGGTTATGCACGATGGCTTTTATTTTATGTTTCCCTTACCGGAGACTGTATTCTGGACCCAACAAACAGACCATTATGAAATAGCAATACACACCCTTTGTGGTTGAATAGAGGAACAGTTATACGTAATTTCCATGTCGTAGTCTCCCCAAGACTGAATGTGAGTTTTCCAGTATTTCTTCTGCTGCAGAGAAGAAAATGTATATCTGAGTGCATAGGCCCAGTGGCAATCACTTAAGCTGTTACCACAAGAACATTACATAGTATTTTAAAGATAAACTATGACCATTGCCTTGAGCAGGCTCCCATGACCACATACACCATCAAAAGAAACTAAGTTCTGAAAAACTAATCTATTAATTGATTCAAATGTTATAAATTCAGTTAAGTGACCACACAGTAAACAAACTTTTAAGGTAACAACATAGGTCATGTTCTGAAGTTTTTGTTTTGTGTTTTGTTTTGTTTTGTTTTAATAGGAGACAACAAAATAACTTATCTGTGCTTTTTCTGCTACTTTAGACACTCTTATTACTGAGTCCAGGTGATAAAAATAAATAGAGAAGGAGAGCAGAAGGCAGTTGATGGTGAGAATTTGTCAAACTAAAGAAGAAAGAACAGAGAATTAAACATATTTAGCATAGACCTTAGAAGAGAGAGAGCAAAAGAAACCCAGAAGTCTTCTGTGAATATCAGGGTGGAGTGATGGTGTGGAAAAGGCCTTCTCTGGCCAGGTTGCTCATGCACCCTGGTGCTTGTTACTCTGACTCTATCCACAGAGCACAAAACTTTAACAGAAAGAGAAAATGCAACCTAACAAAAAAGATAATTTTTAGAACAATGAAAAGGAATGCCTCATGTTTTAACTGATGTTTATACACCATTCTGTAAATTACTGATTTTTGCCTCAAAGATAGAGTCTTTGAAGGAGACTGAGTATTGCTTATCTCTCTTTTCATGTGTAAACTTGACTCTTTTTTTTAAATTCCAGCTTTATTAAGATGTAACTGACAAATAAGATTGTAAGATTTTTGAAGTGTACGTGGTAGTGATTTGATATACATTGTGAAAGTGTTCTCCCCACCTAGTTAACACGTCCATCAGTTCACATTTTATCTTTCTTTTTTTGGTGTATGTGTGAGAACATTTAAATTCTACTGTCTTAGCAAATTTCAATTATATAGTACAGTGTTATCAGCCATAGTCACCATTTTTTACACTAGATCTTCCAACCTTACTCATCTTAGAGCTGAAAGTTTATACCATTTTACCAGTCTCTCCCTATTTTCCTTCCTTTCCCACTGCCTGAAACCACTTTTTTATTCTGTTTCTTTGATAAACTCATCTTAAAATGGAAAGAAAATAACCCACAAAGTGTAAACAACTTACATGCTACTTTTAAGACAGAGTAACTATAAGAAGCAGTTATGTTTAGAGATTTTATATTATTAATAAGATAGAAAGTTCTGTTTACTAATAATAAACCACTCCAGCTTTATATATTTTTTTGAATAGTCAGTCTTTATTTGATATTTCAAACCCTGTAAATTTGGGATGGGCTGGTGAAAGCAATCCAACAACTAAAATTGCATTATAATAATATAAACATCATATTGTATTTACAAATGTTAGAGCCAGGATTTGAATTTGAATCTGATTCCCCAGCCTTTGCTTATTTCAATAGAAGGAGTTGCCTTTCTCAGTTGGCATGTAACAAACTGGTCTATTTGAGTCAAGTTACAATTCCCAAACTGCATTTTTTTGTCTGGTAGAGACACTGGTCTTCCCTCAATATTCTGCCTACCTCCTCTCCCCCACACCACTTGACCACTGTGAAAAACATCCAGGCCTTAAGAGCCTATGTCCCCACACTGCCACTCATGTGTGTAAAGTCCCTTCTGGGGCCTGTTCTCACTTACTAGTGGTCTCTGTAATAACCAGTCAGCACACACATCCTAAAGTAAATTAAAATGAATTAAAGACACTTTTCATGTTTAACATAAGCTTTACATTTTATCTATATCATATTTATAAAATTTATTGTAAACATGGGATTGAAAAAAATTCCCTTAAAAACTAGTAAAAAAAAAAATGCTGGTTAAAACCCAGTATTTAAAGAGACGTTGTAAAAATGGATCCCATCTTTGGTTGACTTAATACAAGATTAACTGTGTTTCATAAACAGATTCGTTAATTGCTGAGAACCATAGTGATAATATGTGAAATGACGCAATGGACGGTGACCTTCTAGCCAGGTTAGTGTCAAGAAAGAAAGTCAAAACAAATACAAAGATGGAAAAAGAAAGAAATACGTAAGTCCTCAAAGTGATTTACATGATGAAATTTTGCAAAATTGTTCTAGGTCCCTGCCTGAAGTGTTTTGAAGTAAAACATATTGGGAAAACTTTTTTTTTTTTTACTATTTTTATGTAAAAAGAATTAATGGCTTAATAGTATTGGAAATGTGTGCAAAATTGAAGTCTTGTTAAAATGAGTTTGTAGGATTGTTTGAAGTAATCTGCTGCACAGTCCTGAAGAAAGAAATGAGTCAGTTTGTAAAGAGCCTGTTAAAGCTTCTACTAACAAATAGTGTAATGGGTATGATAATAGATCAGACTGCTATGTAAATGCAGTTAGAGTATTGGATAATCCAAAATCCAAAAAAATTATAATACCTATTGAGGTAGTTTGAAGTTTATGTTTATGTGGCATCTGTAGAGTTTAAAAGAACACAGACCTACAGATGTCTCCTTTTCTGCATTTTATACAAATTCACACACAGACAAATATGAATACATACTATTTTGCTAAACTTTTGAGATGTGCAACAGAAGAAATAATTTTAAGAATTTATGCTAATTTCAAAAACATCATCAATAAGATGACCAATGTTTTATGTTGATGCTATGAAAGCTAAAGCAGGAAGAAGCAGTACTGTAAAAACCTCTAGAGAAAACTGGTTTCTCTGTCTACAGAAAGATACTTAAAAACACTAACTCTTAAAATGGTAGCATCTTTCAAAACACTACTGAATAATGACATACGTTGTTGTTTTTGTTAGTTATGGTCAAAATTTCATACTTTTCATTTTGTAGTGATTTTGTTTGGCAATAAAGAGGTTTTGCTGGTAGAAAGTTTGAAAACATTTAGAACTTAAAGTTGTATGAAGTCTCTGGAATAAAATAATCAATTACAAAGACATTTCTTAGGATGGTAAGCAAATAACATCTAGGTAATAAGGGAGCTAATTTGTATCAATTATTTACTCTGTTCCAGGCACTGTGTTAAATGCTTTGTGCTGATAATTTCATTTTATAATTACAAGAGTCTGATGAAGTAAGGATGGTTAGGTCTCTCATTTTATGGATGAGAACACTGAGACTTAGAAAGCATCCTGGCTTGGCTTAGCTGGGAGTGAGGAAGGACTTACCAAGACCTCTATGTGGCTGAGAGCTCCTCTGAACTCCGCAACCCCATCCCATGCATTCTGCTTTCTCAAGGGCTTGGACTTTGTGTAGCCACAGTCAGGGCAGAGTGGCCAAGGGGGTCACTGCCTGTCATCTCAGCTGTGAGGAGTGCCAAATGCTATTTGTTAACTAGTAGTAAATTACCGGGGTTTGTACTTTGGAATGTATCCAATTCTCCCCATAGTAAAATCACTCCCGAGTGTTTCAGTGTTTTCTTGAGCGGAAAAGAGAAGGAGTAGAGTTACAGCTGGCTGGATAGCACGGGTTAGTCTTCATGGGTAATTCAGACATAAATCACACATCTGTTTGTGTCACAACAGAAAAACAGGCAAAACAAATACAGGAGTGAAAGCCACTGGCTAGGCTGGGCCCAAGATGGACACTTCAGAGCTACAGAGAATGGCCTTGTCCATCACCTGGGCTTTGACATGATCTGAAGCACATGCCACTCAGGCTCTGAAGACAGAACTACGGGTTCAATTTTCATTAAAGGCTCCTGCAGGAGAAATGACAATTCTTGGGACAAAGTAAACAGCAGCTAGCAACATAAGGAAGCCAGGATCCTAAGAGCCCACACTTATAAAGAAGTCCAATAAGGGTAGGCACATTCACAGACGGTGGTCCTCCACGGCTGTGACAATGGCTCCGTGGTTGATCCAAGTTCCATAAAATCATGTGGATCATATTCTCTGTTTGTAAAATGGAACTACTGCCATTTTCTAGATTGTTTAAAATTATTTTTTAAATCTTAAAAACATTCAAGTGTCTTTGGATCTACAGTGTTTCCATTCTTTGGGGAATTTTCTTTAACAAAATTAGTTTTAGGCCACCATTCCAAAGTGTTCTTTTGTCTTTTCTTTGGTATGCGTTGAGAATTATCCCTGAACACACCCCTCCCTGATCGCACTGCTAAATTTTATTTAATAATGAGGGTGTTTAATAAGAACAAATAGAGCAAAGGATGAGAGGTAACCATTAGTCACTTAAGCCAGAGAAGTAGAAGATTTAAAAAGATGGTAATATCAATAATATTGTCTAACCCATAGTTTTGTGTTTTTTTTTAAGATTTTATTTATTCATTTGACAGAGAGAGAGAGATCACAAATAGGCAGAGAGGTAGGCAGAGAGAGAGGAGGAAGCAGGCTCCCTACTGAGCAGAGAGCCGGATGTGGGGCTCAATCCCAGGACCCTGGGATCATGACCTGAGCCGAAGGCAGAAGCTTAACCCAACGAGCCACCCAGGCGCCCCTAACCCGTAGTTTTGAAATGAAAAACCAGATTTGATGTAAGAACCATGCAAGGATAGTAAAAATACTAGTCACTGTCCATAAAGAACTTATGCATTTCACATTCTGTAATTTATTGAAAATATTTGCCCACTGTAAAATAAACTTCAGAGAAACATAGTGAGCCTCCTTATGAATTAGTCCTAATGCCTAAGGTTCCAGAAGCTATGAAATAAAAAATAAGTTAATTAAGTTAAATAAATATACAATATTGCTGAGCAGTCTGGCTTAGCCTTAAATAACTTTTCCTTGTACGAAACCATTCAGAAAGGAGGTCCTATGAAATTTATGTAAGTCCTCACCCTATGGGTAGTGCTACAATCTTTTAACGAATAGTTACTCAAAATGGTGACTGAGTCCACCTACACACAGTCTCTAGGGCTATCCCCTTCCACCACTTCCTCACATGCAGGCAAACAAGTGTGCATACACACACACACACACACACACACACACACTTGCAGGCACACACACACACACTTATGAAACTTAGCTAAGGTGGGTCGTCAATACACATTATATTTAAAAAAAAACTTGAATGTATTGAAATGTTGATGAGAATTTAATAGCATCTCTCCTGTCTCTCTTGTTGTTTAAACTCTGATGCATGTTTTAAATATACAATTGTCACTATTTAGTTTAGGCGGGCAGAGACACCCATAGGGATTGGAGGGCACTGCCTGCAAACCTAGGATGAGGAAGAATTGCAGATAAAATATGACTTTCTTCAAACCCTTTTCCATAACAGATGCTGAAGCCAAACAAAAACTGCTTTGAGGAGCATAATAAGAAAAAACCTAGGTCACTTTGGGATTTGCTGCTTTTAAATGATCATTAATCTACAATATCTGCAATTGTGAATCCTTACAATAGCTAGGTACTGTAAGAAAAATGTGAGACCCAACAAAAGCTGGCCAGCAAACACTTCTCGAATGCCTGCTATATACCATGTACAAACAAACCAGTGAGTAATTCCTTAGGAATCTCTGAAACAGGTATGTTTGGGATACTAGTTGGAATAAAATGTAATGTTCTGCTTAAGTAAAAAATGCCAGTATAAGGAAATAGATTTTTCCATCCTTCTATGCTTTCCAGTTTTCTTGCTCTCTTACAGATAGAAGTCCTATAACTTGGCATACTTCTTTGAGAAATCTATAACCACAGTTATTTTTTTTTAAGATTTTATTTATTTATTTGATAGAGAGAGCACACAGAAGGGAGATTGGGAGCGGGAGAAGCAGGCTCCCCACTGAGCAAGAATCCGGATGTGGCGCTGGATCCCAGGACTCTGGGATCATGACCTGAGCTGAAGGCAGACACTTAACCGAATAAGCCACCCACATGCCTCTGCAACCACAGATATAAGCAAATAGCTATTTGCCGAAGGAGCATTTCTGTAGGAATCCATGGATGGTCAATGCCCCATCCATAAACCTCAAAGGCAATGAATGATCAATAGATGAAACTGGAAACTATACTAGTCTTGTACCCGTAAAAGAAATGGGAAATCAGCATAGCATTTGTTAATATGGGTAAATTTGGCCAATATTTATTGTTCATTTCCAGACTCCCACTACAACTGTGTCAATTCTGCTTAGACTACTCAATCAAAAGGATGAACTCCAGATTTAAAGGGGCAGAGCAGTCCCAGGACTCTGCCAGCATTTGAACACCATCTGCCAACATCCATAGCAATTAATAGCACTGGCTGAAAGCCTTACCTTTCATCAAAATATAATTAACAAACAAATTAATATTGCAAATGAATTACATAGGCAGTACAACTCCACAAAATAATACAAAATGAAGCTTTCATTTAGAATGAAGACAGTTCTGTGAAACTCTCTTCAGACACCAGCCCTGCCACTTACTAGCTCCATGAGGCTGTGTAAGTTAATCACTGTGAAACTCTCTTCTCTAAACTGGACATTTATACTACTTACTCCAAAAAATTGTTGTAGGACCTAATGTTGGCCTGTGCCTGGTGCAGAGTAGAAACATCCCACCCCTAGTAGAGAATAGTGCCTTTTTAGTACCTAACGCTTCCTTTGTCCTTCCTCACAGGTAACCTTTCAGGCACCCACCTTCCTTCTCACAGCTGCCCCCCTGCCTCAGGGGAGTGGGCCTAGTCAGAAAGGGGTACATGACCTGATTTGGGCCAATAGGATGAGAGAACACTAACATGGTATGGAGGGGGGTAGCTCCTGGAATCAGGAGTTTATCTCTTAAGACAAAGAAACAGGAAAAGATTCATCCTCCTCTGTCTCCCTCTGGGTGTTGCGCCTGGATTTGACAACTGAGGATGAATGCTGTCCCAGGGATACTAACAAAGAACAGAGAGAAGAAAAGAACCTGGATTTTATTTATTTTTTATTTTTTATTTTTATTTATTTGACAGACAGAGATCACAAGTAGGCAGAGAGGCAGGCAGAGAGAGAGGAGGAAGCAGGCTCCCTGCTGAGCAGAGAGCCCGACGCGGGACTCCATCCCAGGACCCCGGGATCATGACCTGAGCCGAAAGCAGAGGCTTTAACCCACTGAGCCACCCAGGTTCCCCCGTGGATTTTGATATATATCCAGAGTGTCTGTGTACCTAACCTCCGAGATTCTTATTGCATGATGTTTGAATCAAGGGTTCTATTAACTTGCATGACAGAACATCCTAAATGACTCAGAAAACACATAAATACTAATGTGGGGAAAGGGTGGAGGGAAGAGGGTCACACTGTTCTAAGAATAATAAAAACCTCATCTGATAGAATGGAATCAACTCAGGGCACCTACAGCATGGTAAAGTCAGGTTTGTAGAGAACTATTTCCCATTCTCTCCCATTCCCAGGCTCCAAATCTCCCAAAACAAAGAACTCCTAACTCCAAGAACTTTGCACCTAGAGATACTTAAAACTATTATGCTGTCACTGCAAAAGGGTGCCTGGGACTCCGGCCCCCACCCCAGCAGGCAGTAATCCTTAGCAAAGGTCCCTGCAGCACCAGGCAGCTGAGTTCCAGGCATTCTCCATAAAGCAAAATTTGAAGAGCTTACACGTGCTCAGAATACCTTTTTTTTTTTAATTAAAATAAATTTTTGAAATAATCTATACTTATTTTGAAATAAGTGTAGACTCACATGTAGTTATAGATCTCATGCACCCTTTTCTAGTTCTCCCAGTGTTATCTTACAAAACCATCCTACAGTATAACACGCAGGTATTTACACTGATAAGATCAAGATTCAGAACATTTCCATCCCCACTGGTCCTACCTCTTGCTCTCATCCTTAACTCCTCGTGAGTACTAACCTGTTTTCCATCACTGCAATTTTTTTCATTTCAAGAATGTTATATAAATAGAATCACGTAGTATATAACTTTTGGGATTGTTTTTTTCTTCACTCAGTATATTTCTCTGGATATTCAAGCACCTGTTACCTGTAACATTCTTTTTAATTACTGAGTACAATTCCATAGTATGTGGATATACCAGTTTGTTAACCATTCATGTGTTGAAAGACATCTGAGCTGTTTTTAGACTTAGCAACAACACTTAAGGGACACCTGGGTGGCTATGAAGACTCTGTGACCTTTCATGTACAGACTTTTGTGTGAACATAAGGTTTCACTTATCTGGGATAAATGCCCAAGATGGCAATGTTCAATCATATGGCACTGACATACTTAGTTTTTTAAGAAACTGCGCAACTGTTTGCAAGAGTAGATGTGCCATTTTACATTCCTACCTACAATAGATGAGTGACCTCAGTATAGATAGTGACCTCAGAATAGATAGTTCCTCAGCAACCTTACTATCATTTCATATTATCATTTTTTGTCTTTTCCATTTTCCTAGGTATATAATGATATATCTCCTTATGATTTTAATTTGCATTTCCCTGATGGCTAATGATGTTGAGAACATCCTTTCATGTGTTTTTTAGATGTCACTTACCATCTACATACTCTTTTCAGTGAAATTTCTGTTCATGTCTTTCTCCCATTTTCCAATTACTGTTGAGTTTTGAGAGTTATAAAATTGTTTTAGCTTTAAGTTTATTTTGTCTTTATATATATACTTTAAAACAATCTTGTCTGTATCTATTAAAAAAAAAACCAAAAACCTTCCTTGGATAATGATAGAAAGTGTGTTAAACCTGTACATCAATTCAGGAAGAATCAGCTCCTTTACCACACTGAGTTTTCTAATTCATGAGCCAGGTATGTCTCTCCGTTTAGTTAGATCTTTTTAACTTCTTTCATAAAAGTTTCACAAGCTTTAGTACACAGTACATGCTTTCTTTGTAAGTAGTTTTGAATTTATAATTTTCTTGCCTATGTGGTCATTGTTACTATAAAGAAATACAATTGATATTTTAGAAGATTCTATTTGTTTATTTGACAGAGAGAGCACAAGCATGGGGAGTGGCAAGCAGAAGGGAGAGGGAGAAGCAGGATCCCCGTCCAGCAGGGAGTCGGATGTGGGCTCAATCCCTGGGACAACTGGGCCACCCAGGTTCCCCAACAACTGATTTTTGTATTTTGATCTTGTATCCTCTGAACTTGTTAAATTCACATATTTCTAAGAGATTTTGCAGATTTCTTCAGATTTTATAAGCAGATAATCTATAAATATTAACAGTGGTTTGATCTTTTTCCTTTCTATTCTGTTTGCCTTTTATTTTCCATTCTTACCTTACTTCAGCAACAAGACTTAAGGGACACCTGAATGGCTCAGTCAGTTAAATGTCTGACTGCATCTGGGGTCATGCTCCCAGAGTCCTGGGATGGAGTCCTGCACAGGGCTCCTTGTCAGTGGGGAGCTTCCTTCTCCCTCTGCCTGCCACTCCCCCTGCTTTTGCTCTCTCAATCTCCCTCTCTCCCTCTCTCTGTCTCTCTCTCTGACAAATAAATAAAATTTCAAATAAAAAAGACTTAAGGTGTTATATTGAATTCGATGATGAGAGCAAACATTCCTGACTGTCCCATCCTAAGGGAAAGTTATCTATCTTTTACCATTAGTATAATGTCAGATTTAGGATTTTTGTAGATGCTTTCTATGAAATTAAGGAAGTTTCTCTATCATTCCTATTTTCAGAGAGTTCTTATCATGAATGGATGTTAAATTTTACCGGATGCTTTTTCTGCATCAATTACTATGATCGTGATTTTTCTTCTTTAGCCTATAAATACAGTGCATAATCTTGATCGAATTTTTAATGTTCAACCAGTCTTGCCTCCACAATAGATACGGTGTGATAATTCATAATTCATTTTATATAATTCTTATTTTATTCATTACAATTTTGTTAAGGATCTTTTAGGCTGTATCTATAAAGGATATTGGTCTAAAGTTTTTCTTGTATTATTTTCTCAGGTTTTGATTTTAGTAAAACAAATTGCAAAGAATTTTTTTAATCATCAATTTATTACAAGACACAGTTGGTGTTGAGTCTTCTATAAAGGTTTGGTAACATTCATTATGGAAACAATCTGAGCCTGGAGATTACCTTTTTGGGATGTTTTTGGTTACAAATTAGATTCCCTGAATAGCTAAAAGGCTATTCAAAAGATATACTTCATAATGGATAAGGTTGGTAGTTTTTGCTTTTCCAGGAATTGGTCCATTTCATCTAAATTGTAAAAGTTATGTGTGCAGACTTGTCCATTTTACTCCTTCATTACTATTTGGATATCTGCAGGATCCATAGTAATATCCCGTTTCATTCTGGGATTGGTAATGTGTCCTCTCCTCCCTTCTTCCGTGTGTGTCTGTGTGTGTGTGTGTGTGTGTGTGTGTGTGTGATTTGTCAGTTTTGTTGACACTTTCAAAGAAAAAGCTTTATATTTCATTGATTTCCTCTATTGTTTCCTCTATCGTTGTTGTGCTTTTAATTTCACTGTTCCGTGCTTTTCTATAAATTTCCTTCCTTCTGCTTGCTTTGTGTTTACTTTTCTAGGTTCTCAAGATGGAAGCTTACACATCGCTGGCTTGGAAATGCCCCCTCTTTTAATATAAGGATTTAGTGCAGTCTGTTCCCTCTCAGCACTGCTGTGGCCTTGTCTCATGCCTTTTATAGGTGGCATTTTCATTTTCATTCAGTGCGATGTATGGTTTATTCCTCCTGAGACTTCCTCTTTGACCCATGGGATATTTAAAAGTGCATTGCTTAGTTTCCATGTGTTTGGGGATATTTTTCCATCTTTTATTTCTAGTTTGACTCCAATGTGGACAGCAAACACATTCCATATGATTACAGCGTCTTAATTTTTTTTAAATTTGTTTAAAGATTTTATTCACTGGAGAGAGAGATTGAGAGAGAGAGAGAGCGAGAGCAAGAGCAAGCAGGGGCATGCACTCTTGGGGGAAGGGCAGAGGCAGAGGGAGAAGCAGACTCCCTGCTGAGCACAGAGCCCAGTGCAGGTCCTATCCCAAGACCCTGAGATCAGGACCTGAGTCAAAGTCAGACACCCTGATTTCAGTTCTTTTAAATGTGCTGCGTTTGTTTTCTGACTCAAGATAGTGTCTCTCTGGATATGTCAACTCGATCCTGTTGGTGGATGGTGTTGCTGAGTTCTTCCATATTCTTAGTGGTTTTCTGTCTAGTTTTTCTAGCAAGTGCACACAGAGAGGTATTGAAGTCCTCAAGGACAACCATAAGTTTGCTATTTTTATCTTCAGTGCTATTGAGTTTTGCTTCACATATAATGAAGCCCTGTTGTTTGGTGCATGCACATTTGGGATAGTTAAGTCTTCTTGGTGGCTGGCCCTTTTAACATTCTGTGCTGTTCCTCTCTGTCACCTGTCACTGGTAAATTTCTTTGCTCTGAAGTCTTGTTTATCAGGTATTAATATAACTTTTGATAGCTCCTTTCTTTTTTTAACATGTTGACTGTATTTTGTTTTCTTAATATCATTTCAATTTAGTATACTTAAATACCATGAACCACTCTGAAAATGAAACTTAAATTATTATTTTTTCTGACTACATTCAAACATAAGGACATTTTTTTTAAGATTTTATTATTTATTTGACAGAGAGAGATACAGCAAGAGAGGGAACATAAGCAGAGGAAGTGGAAGAGGGAGAAGCAGGCTTCCCACCAAGCAGAGAGCCCGATGGGCTCAATCCCAGGACCCTTGGATCATGACCTGAACCAAAGGTGGACACTTAAGGACAGAGTCACCCAGGTGCCCCATAAATATTTTTCTAACAGAAAGGTTTTTTTGTTTGTTTTTTGTTTGTTTGTTTATTTGTTTTTTGAGAAAGCCAGGGACAGGGGAGTGGGGGTGTGGTGGGAGGGTCAGAGGGAGAGAGAGAGAATCCCAAGCAGTCTCCCAGCCCAGCATGGAGCTTTACTCAGGGCTCAATCTCAGGACCTTAGTTCATGACCTGAGCCAAAACCAAGAGTCAGACACTCAACTGATTTAGCCACCCAGGCACCCCTCAAACAGAATATAAATTTTCTACATGAACTTTTATTTTTTTATTCAAGTATAATTACGGTGTTATATTAGTTTCAGGTATACAATATAATGACTCAATAATTCTGTGAGCACCCTGTGCTCATCCTGGTAAGTGTGCTCTAGATCCCCACCACCTATTTTACCCATTCTTCCACCCACCTCCCCTCTGGTGCCAGAAGCTTGTTCTCTATAGTTAATAATGCAAGGTTTTGTCTCCCCCCTCTCCTTTTTTTTTTTTTAATTTTTGTTATCAAATGTGGATGTAGCTCCTTTTGATTAATGTTTGTATGATATATCTTTTCTCTTTCTACTTACCTATATCATCACTTTTGAAATGCGTTTCTTGTAGCCAATGTATAATTAGGTGATTAAAAAAATCATTCTGTGAATCTCTTTTAATCTATGCATTTAGATCATTTAAATTTAATGTGATTATTGAATTGATAAGATGTAAGCTTACAATTTTATTTTTCCCTTGTATATTGTTTTTCATTCCCCTGTTTCCCCTTTCTGCCTTCCTGTAGGTTACTTAAACATATTCTTAGAATTCCAATTTGAGTGTATCTCCTTGTATCCCTTTCATAGACATGTGTATTTACTTCCTGCAGTCTATTGGTGGAGATATTTTACTAATCTGAGTGAGGTGTGGAAAGTGTGCCTCCCTTTTATACTCTTTTTTATACTCCTCCCTTTTAAACTCCTTTTTCTTCCCTCTCTAAAATATAGTTGTCTTAAATATATCCTCTTCTCACATTAAAGCCTTTTTAGGAAGTTTTATAATTTTTGTTTCAAACGTCTGGTATAATTTAGAGAACTCAGTAAGAGAAGGAAAACATATTGTGTTTTCCACATTTTTACTTTGTCCTTTCATCTGACCCTCATTCTTGAGATTCTGGTGACAGCAATGCAAATGTATGTTCTGAGGCTACTCATGAAGCCTGCTGAGGGTGACAGTCTAGGCTCCCTGCTCAGCTTTTGCTGGTGTGGCTGTGGGTGGGACTGTAGTGCTTTCTGTGGTGTTTAGACAGAATGGAGTGGTTATTGCCTAAAGTTTTCTGTCTCGCTAGGCTTCCCTGTCCCTGGTCCTCACTTGCATTTCCAGGTTCCCTGGCTGATTCCACTCTAAGTCTGAGATGTAGGACGCAAAAAGAAAACCCAGGAAACTCACTACCACATCGTTTCTCAGTTTCTGGGTGCCTAACTAGCCTGCCTCCTTCTCTCCACCATCCAGAGTCTTCTTGTGTTTATTTGATACAGAATGTTCATGAATTTTAGGGGTACTTAATGGAAGGAGAAGGAATAAATACATCTAATTCATCCTCCTGAAAGCAAGTTCTTTCCCATGTCTTGGGTTAGAGAGGGACCCTGCAGTCGTGCCAGCCCAGCTCACCAAGGCTGGTCACCCACCCCTGTCTGCTCTCTCTTCTTTTTACGGTGGGGGTCAGTCTTGAGTTTTGGTTTTTGATTGTTTGATTTAGTTTGTTGTTTTCTAAACAAGGATCACTGTGTTTCTGAGAGGTAAGGACTTAATATTTTCCCAATTTTCAGGTAAATTCCCAATTTTCTGAGTAAAGCAGAGAAGTATTAAATAAGTTAGCAATTCAGCCAAGCTATCCTAAATAAATAAATGTAGTTAGTAAATAATTCAGTCCAGCTCCTCTAAACAAATATGTTACATTAAGTAATACATAAATAAAGATATAACAAATAAGTCAAATACTTCAGCTGAGCTGCCCTAAGTCTCAGGTCATGTGCTTAATAGATTAATGCATATTAAGTCAATATCAACACATATTAGTGAGTGTTACAGTTAATGTGCCCAACACTGTGCCCTGTTGCTACTTCGTCTATTTCTGTGTGGGCATTCAGGGGCTTGTATAAATGTATTTTATTTTTTACTAAAATATGACCAGTAAATAGGTTATATGATTATTGAAAGGGGACAAGTCACTAAATAAGAAGAAGCTGCCCTCCCCTTGTCCCCCCATGTGCAGGTAAGAGAAACATTCCAGCATATTTGACACAAATGTTTCCCCAGAGAGTCAGTGTCCCCATCTTACAAAATGTATGTGAACAAGATTAAGAAGATAATTCAGACTTTTTTTGTTTTAGATACTTAAGGTGGTAGTCTCTGCAGAGGGGAATTTTTAAAACTTAGGTAAGAATCAGAGCATTCCTCAACTTACCAGGATACAGTCTCCATATAAGCATAAGTCTCCTGTGCTGAGGGAAGTGCAAGTGTCCCTCAGGCAGAACACCCTCCCGCTCTTCCTCCCGGCTCCTCGGGTCCCCATACAGAAAGGATCCTCTTGGAAATGGCAGCCCCCCACTACTTAACCTTTACATCTATGATGCTACCAGTAATTGATCACAAATAGAAAGAGACATGGGGTTTAGGCTGGACTCAGAAGGATTCCTCTTCTGGGTCTTTCCTGTCTCCTTTTTCTCGGAGCTACCCAGGACATCAGAATTCATCAAAATAAATGGTTCCCAAATCCCACTGGAGTCAGAATCACATCTGGAACTTTTAAGAAATATACTTTCCTGGGAGACTTCCCAAAGACATTTGTTAATCAGACTCTCCCAGACCAGGGCTCAGGGGACTTATGTCTCAAATGGTCCATGGATAATTCTGATGAGCTAAGGGAGGAGTGGCAACCACAGGTCTCACCTGATTTCTTTATCTTTCAGATAGCTACCAACAGAACCTGCAAGCAGAAACCAACTCCAGACTCCCAGACCTGTGTTTCTTCCACCAGGCTGCCCACACGGGGTCAATGATCTCATTCAGAGATTTCTGAAGAGATCTCTGAAGAGGGGGACTGAGGTGTTTTATTTACAAACCACGGGTGATTAAAGATGTAAGTATGCCTTATGTTCAAAGCCCACAACCTCGAAAAGCCACATTCTCTTTTGTGACAGGAGTAGGCAGCTCTGGAAACTTCAGTTTTCCTGGGTGGGTTGGTATAAATCTGAAGGCAAGAAGTCCTCTTTATTTTTTTTTTTTTTTTTTTTTAAGATTTATTTTATTTATTTGACAGAGAGAGATCACAAGTAAGCAGAGAGGCAGGCAAAGAGAGAGGGAGGGAAGCAGGCTTCCTGCTGAGCAGAGAGCCCGATATGGGACTCGATCCCAGGACCCTGAGATCATGACCTGAGCCGAAGGCAGCGGCTTAACCCACTGAGCCACCCAGGCGCCCAAGAAGTCCTCTTTAAACAGAGCCTTGGTCAGCTGCAGAGAGCAGGGTCACTCAGATAAGATCCTGGGGAGAGGAAAAGGTGTGAAACATCCTGTGAGAACAGTCTTCCCAGAGCTGTCTACATGAATTTTGAATTATGGCTTCCATAGTTAGCTCATTCTTAAGAAACTTGAAGGCTATTAGGTCAGTTTTTATCTCTGTCTACTACCCAGTAGACATTCTACTACCCAGTAGAATGATCCAGGGTAACGTTTGCTTTAAAAAGAGTAAGCTAGTTTCCCAGTCAGGGATGGAGTGAAAGCTTCTTTCTTTTTTTCTTGCTGGGCTCTGTGGAAGAGTCTCCAGAGCACAGATCCTTATCCAAGCAAGAAAAAGAGGGTGTGTGCCATGGCCTCCCTGGCCGTTCTCAAGCAGGGCCTGTGGGCTTGGGCCAGGAGCAGGAATTCCCCACACAGACACTGAGTCTGCCGCCGGAGACAGGAGCGGCGGCTCCACAGAAAGCCACTCTGTTCCCTGCCACCAAGTAACGCTCACACAACACACACACACAGCCACGGAAAAAGGAGTATTTGAAAGGAGTGTTTTTTTTCCCTAGAATACACAGTGCTCTTATTTCCTTAGGGGTGCAGTAAAAATTAGCCATGAATAGATTGCCAAATGCAGCTAAGAGTCAGTAAGGATATTTATCTCCACAGGCTGGGGTTGCTGGGACGGGTCTCTGGGACAGACTTTGAATCCTTCTATAAATCATAATGAAAGATTAAAATAAGAAAGCATTTGCTAAACATGCCTGCAAGGAAGCTTTTATACTGGTATTTCTCTCCTTACCAACTGCTGCTTGGAGACTTCACTGGGCTGTGAATCCAATAGAAAATGTGCATTTGTTTGAGGTGGGAAGCAAAATAAACAAACAAATAAATAAACAAACAAATAAATAAAATTTTAAAAGCTGTGCATGTTTGAAGCCTTGGATTACATGGGTTTTTGAGGTCAAAGAAAATTCAGTTGGTAAATCTAAGTGCAGAAATTCTATTAAGTGTACAAACAAAACAAAACAAACAAACAAAAACACCCAAGAATATATCCCCAAGCCATGTGAATTCTTAACAAAGGGGCATATTGAAATGTATCATTTGTTTTCTATTTCATTTAAATGTAAGAATCAATTTTCTTAAAAATCTGTGAAAAAAGCAGTCAATCATTTTAAAAAACTTTGAACTATTCTTGTGAGCACTGCTGGGCAATCATGGACTATGAGAAGCCATAGCTATGAGAGTGCTTGGGAGGCACATCTCCTGGCCTCAGTTCCCCTTTTGTGAATGAGAATACCTTTTTGTTTAGAGCAGGAGGTCCCCTCTAGCTTGGAAACCATCCCTCCCTTAGGTCTGACTAAGCCTCTCCAACATCCAGCACATGGCTACCTCTGTTAGGGAGCTTCCGTGTGCAGCCCCAGGCCTGGTGACCACCCCTGAATCCAGGAGCAGTCGGACAGGTCGGTGCTGTTGTTCTCTCTGCAATGTGTGCCAACCACTCACAGGACTGCAAGATCACCGATGGTCAAGTCTTAGGCTTCTGTTATGGGCCTACCCCTTCATATGTTAAAGTTCCTAGTAGGTCAAATGTGACAATAGGGGGAGACAGGGTCTTTAAAGAGGTGACTAAAATGAGGTCATTGGGTGGGTCTTAACACAATATAAATGGTGTCTTTCTGAGAAGAGGAGATTAGAACCCAGAAACACATGGAGCAAAGACCCTGTGAGGACGGAGAGAAGCTAACCATCTACAAGCCAAGGAGAGTCGCCTCAGGAGAAAAGAACCTCACCAACACCTTTATCTTGGACTTTGGTCTCCAGAACCGTGAGAAAATAATTATTGTTTAAACCACTCAGTCTGCAGTGCTTTTTTATGGCAGCCCTTGCAAACTAAGGCTGCTTCTTTTGATCCCTGACACATAGGTCTGAGCCTTGAGCAAAAAAGGAGCTCAAAAGTGAGACTGTGGACTCTGAGAAACAAACTAAGGGTTTTGGAGTTGGGGGGGCGTTGGGTGAGCCTGGTGGTGGGTATTAAGGAGGGCACCTACTGCATGGAGCACTGGGTGTGATGCATGAACAATGAATCTTGGAATACTGAAAAAAAGAAAATAAAGTTAAAAAAAAGGAAAAAAGTAGCCCATTTCCACACTAAAAAAAAAAAAAAAGATTGTTTGTTGATCTATCAGTTTGCTGCCTGTAATATATAATAACATAAATATGTGTAATTATATATATAATACCTTATATATAATATAGAATTATATAAATTAGTACATTAATATATTGTACAGCAAATGTAAATATATACTATATTGTAATTATAATTAATTAATATATTAGTATATTAAATATTATAATGTATATAATTATGTATTATACATACAGAATAATATATAATATAATTTTACGTGTATTATACAAAATTAACAATTACATATGCAGAAAAAATGTGTGATAAAAGAGCTGTTATTTTACAAAAAGTATGAAAATTTTATGAATTCTAAAAACTTGCTGAATGAGATGCTTATAAAATATTTAAAATGAAAACTATAAAATCTACCCAGCTCCCACAAGGCTTCTACTTCCAGCAAAATGTAACAGATATATTTTCCCTTTCCCTCCTGCTATGTACAAATAAAAACAATAGTGTATATAAGGCAATCATAAGAAGACTCCTAAAGGCAGAGAGAAGAAGGCAGACAGAAAACCTGGGGCCCAAGGAAAAATGATGATGGTTTCCTTAGCTTTTTTTTCTGCCTTACGTATCCCAGGCATGGAGCTGGAGCCCTTGGCAACCCCGAAGTGTTCAATGGTACACACCAAAGAAGCCTCTCTTTGTCATTGCCTGTCTGTAGCCAAAAGACCAGCAAAGGGGCAGCTCAGAAATACAGAAAACTTTTAGGAAATCACTGCTTACTCTAGTACACCAGAAAAAAACTATAATCTTAGGCCAACCCCACCAGCAAAGGCCACATAAAGGGCCTGCTCCCCATTCTCTCTAAGCTTGTAACAAGATGCCACAAACACCCTGCCAGAATGTGTCACAAAAGGCCAGGTAATGAGCTGGGAGCATCCTGAACTGGGGTATCAAGACCCCCACCCTCAGTGTCAGAGCAGACATCCATCCCCACCCAGTGGTAATGAAGAACTCCCACTCCCCACTGGGATGGTGTCAAAGGACTCTTTGTGTAGAATCAGGACTTTCACCTCCCCTGATGCAATGTCAGTGTAGAAAACATGGGGAGCAGTAACAAGACAGCCCTCACCAGGCCAGCCAGGTGGTTAGGGGGTTGGCAAATGAGGAACCTGGACCTCTACTCTCACCTGGCAAGAATGAGGCAGAGGCCCCTTTCCTCTGCAGAAGCAGTGTCTGAGGAAGGCAACTAACATAGAGGGTTTAAATAAAATCCAGACTTTTGTAACAGAATACCCAAAGTTCCAAATTTCAGCTGAAAATCACTCACCATACCAAGGATCAGGAAAATCCCATCCTGAATGGAAAAAAAGACAATAAGCAACACCAAGATGCCAGAGATGTTTGAATTATCTGGGAAGGATTTTAAAGTAACCAACCATCATAAGCATGCTTTATGAGCAATGACAGACACACTTGAAACAAAAAAACAAAACAAAACAAAAAAAAACAGAAAGTCTAAGCAAATAAAAGATATAAATCAAAACCAAAGGGAGATCTAGAACAGAAAAATGGAGTAACTGAAATTAAGTTGGATTCAACAACAACATGCAGAGGACAGAGGAACAATCAGTGAACTGGATGATAGAACAACAGATGTTATCCAATCAAAACAGTCCAAGGAAAAGATAGAGAAAGAAAAAGGAAACATGAACAAAGTTTCAGGGAACTGTAAGTCCATTAAAAAAATTATATTTGTGGCATGAGTCCCTGAAAGGAAAAAGAGAGTGAGTCAAAAAACTCTATCCAATGAAATAATGGCTGGAAAAAAAAAATCTCCAAATTTGACCAAAGATACAATTCTACAGATTCAAGAAGTTGAGCAGATCCCAAACAACATAAACCCAAAGAAACCTATATGGAGAAACATCATAGCCACATAACTAATGTAAACACATACAAAAATGTATTGCAAATAACAATCAGTAGAGAATACCTTATCTCTAGGGGAAACACAATTTGAATGGGAATAAAATTCTCTGAAGAAATTAGAGTCCAGGATATTTTTTAAGTAGTGAAAGAAAAGAGCTGTCAACCCAGAATCTTATACTCATAAATACCCTTCAATGAAAAAAGAATTCCAAAAATTGAGCTGAAGAAAAAAAAGAATTTTGACCATCAGAGATATCCTAAAAAGTAGCTAAATGAAGTTCTCTAAACAGAAAGAAATGCTAAAAGAAGGTAACTTGGAGCATCAGGAAGTAAGAACAAGTGGAAAGAATAAAAATTTGTATATAGGAAATACATTTTCCTTCTCCTATTCAGTTTCCGAAATGACACTTGATGGCTGAAACAAAAATTATAACACCTTCTGATGTGCCTCTAAACATACATAGAAGATATATTTAAGACAACTAGATTTCAAACAAGGCTAGAATGGGGTATAAGGGAAGTAAAGTTCCTAAACTTCACTCAAATTAAATATCTAAAATATGTACACTAGTACAATGAGATTTTTTTTTAAAAAGCCCTACAAATGGATATGTTTAAAAAAGAGAGATAAATCAAAACAGAACTAAAAAAAAAAAGAAAAGAAAAGTTCAACTACCCACAGAAAGCCAGTAAAAATGACACAGAGAACAAAGAAGAATAAGCAGAAAAAATAAAATAAAATGGCAGGCCTAAGCCTTAACAATTTAGTAATTACACTAAATTACACTATCTAAACACATCATTTAAAAGACAAAGATGGCAAAATGGATTGAAAAAATCATGACTGAAGTACATATCACCTACCAGAAACTCATTTCAAATATGATTACATAGAAAAAGAATAAGATATATCATGCAAACAATCAAAAGAAAGGAGGAAAAGACATATTAATATTAGGTGAACCAGAGCAAAGAAAATTGCCAGTGACAGGTGACAGAGGGGAACAGCACAGAATGATAAAAGGGCCAGGCCACCAAGAAGACTTAACCATCCCAAATGTGCTTGCATCAAGCAACAGAACTGAAATCAGGGTGTCTGACTTTGACTCAGGTCCTGATCTCAGGGTCCTGGGATAGGACCTGCACTGGGCTCTGTGCTCAGCAGGGAGTCTGCTTCTCCCTCTGCCTCTGCCCTTCCCCCAAGAGTGCATGCCCCTGCTCGCTCTCGCGCTCTCTCTCTCTCTCTCTTTCAATCTCTCTCTTCAGTGAATAAAATCTTTAAACAAATCTAAAAAATTAAGACGCTGTAATCATATGGAATGTGTTTGCTGTCCACATTGGAGTCAAACTAGAAATAAAAGATGGAAAAATATCCCCAAACACATGGAAACTAAGCAATGCACTTTTAAATATCCCATGGGTCAAAGAGGAGTCTTAGGAGGAATAAACCATACGTCGCACTGAATGAAAATGAAAATACCACCTATAAAAGGCATGGGACAAGGCCACAGCAGTGCTGAGAGGGAACAGACTGCACTAAATCCTTATATTAAAAGAGGGGGCATTTCCAAGTCAGCGATGTGTAAGCTTCCATCTTGAGAACCTAGAAAAGTAAACACAACGCAAGCAGAAGGAAGGAAAATTATAGAAAAGCACAGAACAGTGAAATTAAAAGCACAACGATAGAGGAAACAATAGAGGAAATCAATGAAATATAAAGCTTTTTCTTTGAAAGTGTCAACAAAACTGACAAATCACACACACACACACACACACACACACACACACACACTAGGAAGAAGGGAGGAGAGGACACATTACCAATACCAGAATGAAACGGGATATTACTATGGATCCTGCAGATATCCAAATAGTAATGAAGGAGTAAAATGGACAAGTCTGCACACATAACTTTTACAACTTAGATGAAATGGACCAATTCCTGGAAAGGCAAAAACTACCAACCTTACCCATTTTGAAGTATGTAATTTAAATAGTCTTTTAACTATTCAGGAAATCTAATTTGTAACTAAAAGCAATCCAAAAACATAATTTCTAGGCATAGATTGTTTCCATGGAGAATGCTACCAAAACTTGAAAGAAGAATTAACACTAATTGTATAAAATGTATTCTAGAAAATAGAAGCACAAAGTTACCCCCAGGCAGAAGGAATAGCACAGTCTGAGCAAGTGCCAGATGTGGAGAAGACACAAGCTCCTTCCAAGTCTCAGGCTTCAGGAAACACTATGCTAGGCCTTTGGAATAACTGAAAGCAATCTCAGGGTTTTTTGAGGAAGACATAAAGAACAAAATAATTAATACAGAATCTGATAAGCATTCCAAAGTGAGAATGGCACTTATGGGGACATGGAAAAGGTAGGGATAAGATCTGAAATAGCAAACACTTTGGATTATAATAATTTTTAAACAACCTTAGTGACAGTTCTTGCAAGTAGTTGCACATCTAGTAATGGCTCAGTCTGTTAAACCTCTGACTCTTGATTTGGGTTCAGAGCTCATGTCATGATCTCAGGATGGTGAGATCAAGCTCTGAGTCAGACTTCAAGCTGGACCATGTACCCTACTTAAGATTTTCTCTCCCTTTCCCTCTACCCTACTGTACCCCACTCATGCACTCTCCATCTCTCGAAAGAAAGAAAGAAAGAAAGAAAGAAAGAAAGAAAGAAAGAGAAAGAAAGAAAGAAAGAAAGATGCACTCTCCATCTCTCAAAAGACAGAAAGAAAGGGAGGGAGGGAGGGAGGGAGGAAGAGAAAAAAAAAGTTGGACAATGTTAATGAATAATCAAGTCTACATTGTAATGAACATTGATTCTGCATATAACACATATACTGAAGGCCAAAGGAACATTACATCGAATACACTCAATGTAAGTCCCAAGTTCTGCTCGTGAATTAATTTTAAGCAAGTAATTCTTTAAATTGTAAGCCAAGCTATGGCAATAGAGCAGTCTAAGTTGATGAGGTTTTCCTATAAAACACATGTGATTTTTTAGATCTGTTTTTAAAAGATGATTCCTTGTTATCAAGTGAGGCCAAGTCTAAAACATAATATAAAATATGATGAAGCATGTGAAATAAATACGTTTGCTCATATGCCCTCAAGTGCACAAATATATGTTTATTTCTCAGATACATGGGTTCTATTCTTCACCTTTAACTTCCTTTGCAGAAAGAAGTGTGCTTTATAATGTGTATAATAATATAAACAATCTGTCCCTGAGCCAAGGAGTCAAAGCATTCTACAAAGCAGACTCAGTGAGGGACCTGGTGCTCAAATCACAGCATACCCAGGTCTGCTGAAAACAGTCAGTAGAGAGGAGTGTGGAAACAGAACATTCTCTTTACCCAAAAAGCAGCATCCACATCCATCTTCCAAGGGAAATAGCTTTCCAGAGACTGTAGGCTGATAAGAAATGGCAAGTGATAAATGAAACACTAGCGTTAAAGGACAAATGGCCCCCGGAGGATGGGAAAACCAGTTAATTTTTGACAGGAGTTATGCAGGCGAATGCATGGCTGCCAAAAACATCACACACACACACACACACACACACACGTGCATGCACACACATATGTACAGGCATGCATATACAAACGCACATACATGAAACAAACAATCAGTCCATTTGGAATGGAAACGGAAGCCCCTCTGAAGTGGGACTCCACCCTTTGTCTTGCAAAACAAGCAACTTATTTAACCACTCTGAGCCTCGGTTTCCTCAAGTGTAGAACAGAGAAAATAATATTGCCTACACCTAGGGTTTACATGAGGTTAGATGCTTTAGTACATATAAAATGCTAAGAACAATGTATAGCATGTAGTAAGGACTTAATGTCTTAAACTAATTCTTAAAAACAAGACATAGATTTTTCATTGCAGTTTTTCTGGTGTCCATCCTCTACCTTCAACTTTTTATCTGTTAAAACAAGAGTCCCTGATTATAAATGCTAGTAAATTCCAACTAACCAAGCTTAAAATTTGTTCTTAGGACAAATCTTTATCTTTAACCAACTTGTCCAGTCACCTTGGCTGTGTTTTCAGAGGCTTGCTTAACACTAACATTTTCAGCTTAAGGAAAGGAAGAGGGGGAAACCCTCCCTTCCTGCTGGGCTCTTTGTCCCCTCTCGCCCCAGGCATAAATATCTGGGCACCAGCAGGAATGAGGAAACCCAGTCCTGGCAGTTCCGGAGGCCAGCGGGCCTCCTGCCTCCTGCAGGCTCTGGGATGGAGGCCTGCCGCCCTCTCTGCCTTCAGGAGCAATGCATCTTAGGCATGAGGTGAATGGCTAATAGTTCCAAGTCTCCTCTTGGAAAAGCACCAGCTATTTTTGAAACAAAGTACTTCCTCAAGACCAAGAAAGTCCATATTAGTAAAAGCACTGGGGAGCTGCCTCTCTGGCTCTTCCTCTAGAATCTCTCTGGTTATTTTAAGAAGTTCCTTTCTCCCCGACCAAAAGTGAGGAAGCAGGGAGTATTCCCAGGGTGAAACCTCTGACTTCACATCTCCTGGTAGCTCTGGGCCATGGCCAGGATCTCAGTGGCCACAGAGGTCAAAGGGAAAGGCTCAGTCTGAAAGACATGGGTAGAAACCCTATCTCTGGCACTTGTGCCATCTTAGGAAAGTCACTTAACCTGTCTGGGGATGGGTGTCCTCACTCTGCAGTGCTGCTCTGAATTAAGTGATACATGGACCCCACCCAGTGCCAGTAAGCCCTAAATGTGGTTTTTATATTTAGTAGTAGTAGTAGTAGTATTCTGCCTTGCTACCAGTTAGTTACATAATACTTACCCAGGCAATCTATTTCCAATAATTTTTGAAGATTTTCTAATATAGCTGGCCAAAACCTGAAGACGTATATCTTACCAAAGTCACTAGAACCTACAAGATCCACATGACTGTGTCCCAGCACTTCTAACCTTGTCATCTTCATTTACTCTCAAAGTGGACAGTCTATAAAGATGTGAATCCAGTGAGTCCTCCCACCCTACCAGAATGATTCTTACAGTATGACTTGGCCACTCCTTCCAATGAGAGGTGCAGCTTACATAGCCAACCCTTAGTCATGTTGGCCTGTGACTTGTTTGGGCACAATAAGTGGCAAACAGAGTCTGGGAGACTCTGGAAGCATCCTCTCAGGGTGCCGGAAACACCCACGCTAGCTCTTTCTGCTGCTGGTGATGCCTGTGTGAAGAAGTCTGAGTTAGCATCCCCAGAGGTGTGAGATCACCTGGTGACAGAGACCCAGCCAACAGCCAGCATCAGTACCAGAGTACCAATCCCATTTCAGATCATCCCACTCCTGTTGAACCACCACTTCGCATGAGACCAGATGAGCTGAGCCCAGGTTGCCAACCCACAGAATTGACAGCTAATAAGCAATTGTGGTTTTCAGCCACTAGGATTTGGAGTGACTTGTTCCATAGAAACAAACAGCTGATACAATACTGCTTTGGGCACAATGGCCTCCTCACAGATTTGCAAGCATGCCAGACTGTTCTAACTGAGGGCCTTTGCACTGGCTGTTCCCTCCTTCTGGAATGCTTTCCCCCAATGAGTCTTCTGTGTTCCTAGCTCTCTTATGTTCTTTGGTGGTCTACTCAAGCCTCTTTTCCTGTGAGACCTCCCCTGACCCCCTGTACAGAACTGCAATACTTTCCCCTGACACCTTTTTCTTCCTTCCTGACCTTCATGACCCTTGTGGCACTTACCATATCCAACACAGCAGTACATATTTAACTACTTGGGTTGTTTTCTCTGTCTCCTGCAGTGGAATGGGTGCCCCATGAGGGCAGCTCCCATTGGTTTGGACCTAGAACCTATCTAGTAGGGCGAGCTATGTTAGTTTGGCCATGCTTTCTTGCTGTAACAAAAGATCCAATAACAATCTAGTAGCTTAAAACAGGTAAGTGATGATTTCTCTCAGATCCTATGTGAGCTTTTCAGGCTGACAGGTAGCTCTGTTCCACAAGACCCTTCAGAGACTTGGGTTCCTCCACCTGAATGCTCCACTACATCCCCTGCATAGTTCAGGCTGGGTGGCAGAAATCCTCTCTGTCCCAACTCATGAGAAGCAAAAAGTGAACCTGCTTGGATATCTTAAGTCACAGACCCCGAGGCAGTACAAATCTTATCTGCTCACAAGGTCATTCTTGTCACATGAAAGTCCTAGGCCAGGATCTCTCTGGGAAGGCTGGTACCCAGTTATAAACCCATTACATGGGGAGGTAAGGAAGAAACTTAGTACCAGTAATAGGTTTGGCTGCCATTCAATCAGAAGTGGAGAGTTTTCCCAGAAATTGTTCTTAAGTAACTTGTACCAAAACAACTAAAGTTGAAACTAACAGCTCAAAAGAAGACATAAATTACATACATGTGCCACTTTTTCTGTGGCTTCTCAGACTTAGTTGAGAGACATACTAGATGAGCTGGTCGATCCACAGCCTTACACTGAAAGCCAGACAAAAGTCAGCAGACAGAAGACAAGCAACCCATCCTACTCTGGGCTGGACAGCAGCATGACAGAGAAAGCTATGATGCCATGCTGTGGATGTGGAGCCACTGCTCCTGGTTCGAATCCAACACTGCCTCTAATTGACTGGTCTGTGGCCTAGTCAATGAACTATTCTGATATTGGCTTCTTCCCCTAGAAAATCAGGAAATGCTTTTTGAGGGTACTGTTGAGGATGAAATTAAATAATAAATATGAAAGTGGGCTACAGAATAGAGGGCCGTAGAAGCTCTGTATACGACCTGGACCAGAAGAAGCAACCAGCCTGGGGCAAGTTTGGTCTTTGGGAAATCTGCAAATTCCCATCTGAACTTGCAAGTTCTCCTCTGAATCAGCAAGTTCTCTTCTGATATGGCAGGCGTACCTCTTGCTACTTAGTAGTAAGGAGAAATATAAATGCAGGGCATTTCATGACTACCTTAAAGGTAAAATTTGCATTATTTTACAGAGTATTTTTTTCTTTCTAATGCTGTTCTAAATGCAAACACAGACACTCCACTTATGTGATGTACTCACATGGGCCAGGCATATTTAGAAGTCTGTGAGCCTCTGAGGAAAAAGAAACAGGAAATACATGCAAGCAGTTTTGTTCAAAAGATGGCTCAACAGGGGCACCTGGGTGGCTCAGTGGGTTAAGCCTCTGCCTTCGGCTCAGGTCATGATCCCAGGGTCCTGGGATGGAGCCCCGCATCGGGCTCTCTGCTCAGCAGGGAGCCTGCTTCCTCCTTCTCTCTCTGCCTGCCTCTCTGCCTACTTGTGATCTCTGTCTGTCAAATAAATAAATAAAATCTTTAAAAAAAAAAAAAGATGGCTCAACACACCAGAGGTGACACAGGAAGGGGTCATACAAGCCATGCTAAACCCATTGTCTACATTGAACTAAACTCCACAATCCTACTGTAAAAGAGAAATGTTAAAGGCCTTCCCAGAGCCAGTTCCAGTGGAGGCTCCCTTCATAGAAGGTTAGCTTGCCCTTAGAGATTCTCATTAAATGATTATTTTCAACAACTGTTAAGAGAATGACCCCAAAATACATTTGATTACATGAAACACAATTCTACTACTAAAGCTGGCATTTTCAAAGCAAAGCCTTATAGAAGATTTATGCAAAACCCAAAGAACAGAATGGGAGTATTTTAACTATGTGCTGCTGTTCCCAAAATCATGAAGAGCTTTTATAAGTCAGCTCTTTTTTGTGTTGCACTTGTTCATTATCCAGAGCTTTGTTAGTAAAAGGGAAACATTGAAATGAACCACCTTTTAATCCAAATAAGAATGACTTGTTTATCCAGCTCCTGGTTTTATTAATATACACACACACAATGATAAAGTAAGCTTTAGTATGAGTACAAAAGACATCAAGAATTCAAACAAAAGACTTGGTATCAGAAGCATTTAAAAACTTGAAATCTAGAACAAGAAAAAACACTTTAGGATTTAATTACAAAAAAGGCTTTACTTATGATGAGCATTGGGTATGCTCAGTGATGAATCACTGAATTCTACTCCAGAAACCAATATTGCACTGTACGCTAACCACCTAAAATTTAAATTTAAAAAATAACAATAATTTTTAAAGTCTTCACAACACTGTCCCAGTTTTCATTTAAATACAAGGTTCTCTGACCACTAAAAACTGCCAGTGTTTAAGTTCTTAGATCAAATTTGAAATTACAGGATTCCCAATGAATTTACTGCAGCATGGGCCAATCCCAGAGACCTCTTAGATCTTAAATTGAGTCACTGTCCTCCCACTGAGAGCTACTCATCCCCTCTAATTCCCCAAGTACCTGCCAGTCCTATAACATTAGCTAAGCCTACTGTCACCCACATTCCCAGCCACAACAGCCAGCTTCTCAAATGTGTCATTGCTATCTGCAGAAAACCTATCAGTTAATGCTGTGATGAGTATAAAACAGTGCTTCGCCAGTGATTTGACCTTTCCTTTCTAAATCATCCACAACAGTCATCTTATTAACCAGGTCCTCTAAAAGCAGTGTTAGTCACACTTTGTTTCATCCATCTCCAGGTCTGAATCGAATGGTTCTGCTCCAGGGGAGTCAAAAAGATGCTCAGCATAATTGTGAAGTTTCACTGACACAGAGTCAGTTGATACAGTTTCCCACATGCTGGATACTTTGGGGAAAATCAGCAAAAACAACATCAGCCTTTGTACCTTGACCTCTTGCCTACTGTGACTCTTGAACAGTCATGTGTATGTAATCAAAGCTTGAATAAGAGACTCTTAGATTAGCCAAAGGAAAAATTTGACATCAGTCAGGAACTGATTTCACCAGGGATAAATGAAGAAGAAAAATGTACTCGATTCCTCCTAAATTCTCCCTTAAACAAAGCAAGGTCAAATGTGTAAAGCTGATATTTTATTAAAGAACCTCTCAGCTCTAACTCTGGAAGTGTAGCTAAATTGCATTTATGGCTAAAAGAAAACAGAAGACCAGAAATGCTATTTCTCTTCATTGTCGAACTCAGGGTAGAGTGTAAAGAGAATAGTCTAGCTGATCTTAAGGCCCACTTACCATGGAGGCATGAGGAATAAATGACGAACAGCCAGAAAATTTTAGGAAACTAATCATCTACAAATTCAAACCAAACTTTGACATGTCAAATGATGTCATTATAACTAAAGCTCTCTTTGGAATGTTTTATTGTTTAACATGCTATCTCTTTAGCACAGGACATGATATCACCTAACAGAATACAATACAGTTCAAGGTAGACAGATGCTCAAAGACAATAGAAATGACAAAAAAAAAAAAAAAAAAAAACCTAAAAGTAACTTCCAAAGTTTCAAGGGCATCACTGTAAAGTATGCTTGAATATAAGCTAAAAAACTAAAGGGAATTTGATGTGCTTTTTGAAAACATTAAGATTATTCTTCTTGTGAGGGAGAAAACAATTCTTCCCTACAACAGGAAGGAAGGGTAGATGGAATATGTGGTAGGAGGAAAAGAGGTAACAGTTTAGAAGCTTCTCATAGGATGCTCTCAATTCTCTGTTTGAAGTAGAAACAAGAATACATGCACAGAGGTGTGACAGCCACAGAGTGTCATGAACGAAGAAATACAACAAAAGAGCTCACAAATTACCAAGAAGAATTCCCCAGGATGAGTTCTTAAATTAGAATTAGTTTTCTTGTTGTTGTTATGAAGTATATCCTAGGGCAGGTTCTCAAAATAATATGTTCTCCTTATTGTAGAATAGTTATGTGAGTATCGTAAAACAGGTATTCTGAGAAAGGAGGGGAGGTGATGGTGGCCCCTTTGGTTATTTATTTGCTTTCACAATGTCATGGGTTGCAGTTCACATTTGCCTAGTTAAGCAGATTTATGGATTAAATTATCTGGTTTTACTAAACTAGCCCTAAAAAAAAAAAAAAAGGACAAGTAGGTTAAAATCATTCCTTTATGGAAACTCTGTGTTGAGCGTAATAGGGTGATAAAGCAGGCACACCTGCAACAAGAGAAAAGCAGAGCTGCTTCTGCCCCTTTCCAGTCAACAATATCACAAACACAGCTAGCAGTGATCTAGTCAGATCTTCAAGAAGCTGGAAAAAAAAAAAGTGTTAATTAGAAAGCTATTTGGATTATGAGACTACAAATGAATTATCAGAGAGAAAACTTGAATTTAGTGTGCACTGTGACTTAAAATACAAACTATTGATAGCATGATGAGTATGGAAATTTGGAATAAAGATGTAAAATATGGAGAAAATATTTATAATTTTTAGAAGATCTTTAAAGTATGAATATTCAATGTAGTCCTTTACAAATATTTCTAAATTTTTAATTAACACACAATTTATTATTTGTTTCAGGGGTACAGGTCTGTGAATCATCAGTCTTACACAATTCATAGCACTCACCATAGCACATACTGGCCCCAATGTCTATCACCCAGCCACCCCATTGCTTCCACCCCCCCTCTACTCCAGCAACCCTCAGTTTGTTTCCTGAGATTAAGAGTTTCTTATGGCTTGTCTCCCTCTCTGGTTTCATCTTGTTTCATTTTTTCTTCCCTTGCTCTATGATCCTCAGTCTTGTTTCTCACAGTGAGATCATATGATAGTTGTCTTTCTCTGATTGACCTATCTCACTTAGCATAATACCCTCTAGTTCCATCCACATCGCTGCAGATGGCAAGGTTTCAATTTTTTGATGGCTGTATAAGATTCCAGTGTGTGTGTGTGTGTGTGTGTGTGTGTGTGTGTGTGTGTGTACTACATCTTCTTTATAATGAACTTAGTGAGAAATATTTCTAAGTCTTGCTTGGTCTCTTGTTTAACAGTGAAAGAAAAATAAAAAAAGCCAAATACCTTTGGGAAACACTTGTTCTTCTTTCTGCTATAAAATATGTTGAACTAATACATGGAAAAAAATAGGTCGACAATATAGAAATCTTCAGCAAAACTACTAGAAGATGCTTATAAAGCAGTTATATTTATCTGAAACATTAAGAGAGAGAGTGAATCCTTTTACTAAGTTGGGAGATTTGGTATATCATTTTGCTATATAGATTTATATTAGTAAAGATAGGTGATCTGTAACATATAACCCCAAATATTGTGGAGCAATAGGAATTGGTTTCTTATTTATTCAAAGTCCACTCAAGGTCTTCTTGACAGGATACTCTGTCCTCCAAGGATTGACTGTGGAGACCCAGACTGCTAACATCACGCCCACCCCCACCACCACCACCATACAGTGAATGCCCTTTGTTTCCAGCTACACAGAGCAGGAACCAAGCAGAGCAAGAGAAGTATGTGTGGCCAGGCCTGAATGTATATCCTCTCAATTCTGCCTGTTTTCCACCAAATAGGACCCAGCTGAGAAGCAAGTTTACCTATGTGACTAGTACAGAAATGAAAGGTGTGTTTCAAATGGTCATGATACACTTCTAAAATGTCTAAGATTAAATGTTGGCCAATTCTGTTTCCAGAAGGAAATTTAATGAGCTTCTAAAAAACAAATATGCCACAGAATATATATTCTAACACAAACGGAAGTAGTAAATAAAAAAATATTTTATTGAAAAACTGTGAAACTTTGACCAGAATAGGGGAAAAAAACAAACAAACAAACAAAAAAAAAACACTGAGTAAGGCTATAGAGATGGCACCAGACATAAAATGAATCTATTGCATAATTTATAGGCAAAGTATTTCAGTCAGGATGTCAAATCCAAAGTGAACAAAATCAGCAACATAGTCAAGTTTATTTAAAAAAAAAATAACAGAGCTTTAAAATATTATGAAATGTTGACAATAATTCACAATGAGAGAGGGAGTGGTTACAAACTCTTTTGTGCCACACTGATATTTACTGATCAGAGTATGACAGTGTATACAAAAACTGTCAAATTTCAGAATGAGTTGTGAATCATTCATTTTACTAAAACACAAGCATTCCAGATTCATTGTTTTCTGTGAAACATAGCACTCATGTAATAGACACTTGCATTACTTTCAGCAGTGGTGGATGAGCAATAAAAAATTCAACAACCCACTAATGATAAAAACTCTCAAGAAATTTGGAATGGAAGACAACTTCCTAATCTGATATAGGGTATCTGTGAAAAATCTACAATGAACATCATATTTAATGGTGAAATATTGACCACATCCCCCCAACACAAGGAACAATGCAAGGATTTCTACTTCTACCACTTCAACACTACCATAAAAGTAGAAATTCTTGCTGTGTTTGTTGTGTTGGAGGGAATGTCCCTAATATTTCACCTTAAAAAATGAAGATGAAGAAAGAAAAAGTCATAAAGATTGGAAAGAAAGAAGTACAACTGCCTTTATTGGTAAGCAACATGACCATCAATGTAGAAAATCATACAATCTACAAAAAAATCTCATAGAAGTAATATGTAGCTTTAGCATTACAAACATATTAAACATCACATTTATATTAACATCAAAAATACTGGGACGCCTGGGTGGCTCAGTTGGTTAAGCAGCTGCCTTCAGCTCAGGTCATGATCCCAGGGTCCTGGGATCGAGTCCCACATCAGGCTCCTTGCTCGGCAGGGATCCTGCTTCTCCCTCTGCCTCTGCCTGCCTCTCTGTCTGCCTGTGCTCACTCTCTCTGACAAATAAATAAATAAAATCTTTAAAAAAATAATACTTACAAATACATGTAACAAAAATGCTCATATGTGAACACTTAAAACCCCAAAATAATCCTGAGAGAAATTAATGAAGACCTAAATAAAATGGAGAGGTATACCATGTTCATGGATCAGAAAAATCAATATTGTTAAGATGTCAATTTTACCCAAATTTCTATATAGATATGATACCAATCAAACCAATACCAATCAAATCTCAGCAGTATTGTTTGTTTTTTTCTGGAAATTGACAAGCTAATTCTAAAATTAATATGAAATGAAATTTCATCAAAATCAAATTAATTTTGAAATTAATCAAAACAATTTTGGAAAAGAACAACATTAAAAAACTTGCACTACCTGACTTCAAGACTCACTATAAAACTATAGAAATCAACACAGTATGATATTGGCAGAAGGATAGACATAGTGATCAATGGAACAGAATAGATAGTTCAAAATTGAGCCCACACTCCCCTAACCATTTGAAAAAAAATGCCAAGGTAATTCAATAGAAAATGTATTTTATATAAATTGGATACTCACATGAAAAATAATAAACATTAACCCCTAGCTCATGCATATGCAAAAATTAACTGAAGTGACCAGAGATCTAAGTGTAAGATACAAACCATAAACCAATGTAAAAAATATAAGAAAAAAATATTTGTGGCTTCATAGTAGGCAAAAACTTTTTAGCTAGGACACAAAAATCATAAATGATAAAATTAAAATTTGATGAATTGGATTTCATCAAAATTTTAAACTTTTGCTTCTCAAAAGCCACTAGTAAAAGAATAAAAGGAAACTAATGGACTGGTATCTGATAAATGTATTCCAGCCATAATGTATAAAGAACACTCAACTACACTCAAATTAAAAAAAAAAATACAACCCAGTATTTAAAAGAAAACATACAATGCACTAGTTAATAGGGAAATGAAAATTAAAACCACAATGAGGTAATACCATACATCCACTAGAAAGACTAAAATTAAGAAGACTGGCAATATTAAATGTTGGTGAGGATTGGGAGCAAATGGGACTCTTATGCAATGCTGGTTTGAATGCAAAATGGTATGGCCACCATGGAAAACAGTTTAATAGCTCCTTATATAGGTAAACCTATATTTATCTTATGACCCAGCAGCAATCCCTTTCCCAGGCATTTACCCAAGAGAAATAAGTACATATGATCTCACAGACTTATGCTTGAATGTACATGGTAGCTTTATTAATAATAGCCAAAAACTAGGTGTACATGTCCACTAACTGGTGAAGGGATATGGTACATCTACATAATGAAACAATGCTCAGCAGTAAAATAAACAACTGATACATGAAACAGCATGAATGAATCTCAAAAGCATTTATGACAAGTGAAAGAAGCCAGATACAAAACCATATGATGCCATTTATATGACACTCTGGGGAAAACAAAGGGACAGTACACAGATCAGTGTTTACCAGGGTGGTAGGGAAGTAGTTCGCTGCCAAGGGGCAGACAGGACCCTATAGGGTGACAGAACAGCATTGTTATTGTAGATGGTCATATGAATATATCCATTTCAAAATTCATCAAATTATATACTTAAAATTGGTGATCTTTATTTTGTGTAAATTATATCTCCATAAAGTTTTTTAATAGTTCTTTGGGATTTGAATGTTTATTATTATTACAATGCCTGCCAAACTTTTTAAAAATACTTGAAAATGATGGTGTATTTATTTTCTATTGCTGTGTTATAAATCACCATAAACTTAGTAGCTTAAAACAAAAACACAAAGTTCTGGCAGGCTCAACTGAGCTCTCAGTTCCGGGTGTCACAGGTCAGAATGAAAGTAGTCAGCCATCTGGAGGCTCTGAGCGGGGAATCTACTTTCAGGCTCATTCAGGTTGTTGGGAGCATTAATTTCTTTGTGGTGTAGGACTTGGGTTCTCATTTCCCTGACACGTAGACCCCTGCATCTTGAAGCCAACTGTGGTGCGTGCAGTCCTTCCTATGCTTTGAACCCCTCTGCCTTCTCCTTCAATTTCCTCTCCTGCTTTTAAGGGCTCATATGATTATATTGGACCTACCCAGTAATCCAAGATAAATCCCTACTTTAAGGTCAGCAGATTAGTAAACTTAATGACATCTCCAAAATCCTCTCTGTCATGTAAGGTAATGTATTCTCAGTCCTGGGATTGAGATGCCAATCTTGGGGACCATACTGCCCCCACACACTACCACTGATAATGACAGCAGCTAACTAAGGAGCACTGAGGGCAGTCTACTATGTGCCAGACAGCAGGCTAATTTCTTCAAAGCCATCACTGCAGTTTATCTTCCCAAATGCCTTACAAAGTGGGCACTATTGCTTTGGTTATTGTCCAGTGTGGCAAATGGGCATGAAAAGATTTGAAAAGTGTCAGGATCACTCACTAGTTAATGACAGGGCAGACTTTAGGTTCAGATTTGAGTTCCAAAGCATTAGACTGATGGCGGTTATATTTTGGTCACTGTTATTATTGTCAGCTGATTTTATTTTAATACAAAGTACTTATGGCCTCTCACTAGCCCCTCCTTGGGATTGCTTGCATATTCACTTCACAGTATGTTGCTCAGCTTGTAGTTATCTATCTTTTCAAGTATTTGAACCAGCAGCTGCCTTTTCATTAAGTGGACAGTGTCCTCATGCTGTATCTCCACATCCCAGTCGATGCTTGGTTCATGATAAGGGCTCAATATGTGGTTGCTGACTGACTGAACAAGTGAATAGCATGTAAGTACACACCTGCCTGCTGTCATCTTCTCCAAATGCTGACCATTACTCTCTGCCTTTAAGACAATGGAAGGGAAGAATGAAAGTATGTGCAATCTAAAGGCATGCACTTGCAGCCCAGTCCTGTTCCCTGACAGAGGAATCATGATATCCCACCAGTGCATCTCTGGAAAGGATTGGAAGGATCTGCTATCTTTCTGTGTTATTCACTTCCTTTATTTTATTTTATTTTTTTAGACAAAGAGAGAGAGAGAAAAAGAGAGAGAGAATCTTACGTAAGTTCCATGGCTAGTACACAGCCTTACACAGGACTCCATCTCACAACACTGAATCATGACTGAAAGCACTGAATCATGACTGAAATCAAGAGTTGGAGGCTTAACCAACTGAGCCACCCAGACAAACCTCTTCTTTCTCTCTCTCTCTCTTCTCTTTTTTCTTTCTTTTTTTTTTTTTTTGGTCTCTGCTACTCACTTCTGAAAACAGCCCATGCTTTTATAATAATACAAGTCATATCTCAACATCATATTTGAATGAGTGAACAAATTGTGCCTTCCCCAACTCTAGATTTTAGGAAACATTGCCTGGACTAGCATGTCCCAGAGAATGAATTTCTTTATAGAACCAAATAGCTCAGAGTACAGTCTGCCCAGACTAGCAAATACCCCACTTTACCAAGTGACTTTACATGAGGGATTGTCAGAACACAGCAGGCAGGAAGTGGGCATAATTCAAGGGCACCTACTGTGATGCACTTGACACATAGCAGGCACCCAAAATATTGATTAAATGAATGAATAAATGCAACAAGTGTGCCACATGGAAATGGATCCCAATGTCTTTCCTAGAATTTGTTTCTTAAAAAAAAAAAAAAATTCCTCCTCCCTGAAACAGGATGAAGTAATATCCACACATATAAGGATAATAATGTTGACCAAATCCTTTCTACAATTTTGAGTGTGAAATTACCTTTCTTGATTTGTTTGTGTTTCTAGTACTACAAAGACCATAATGCCCTTTTGATGTTTCCAAATGTAACCCCAAATTAAAGATTAGGTCAGAGTAGGAAGGGTTTTCTTTAAGTAGAGTTGCAATTTTCAAGTGTTTAACAATGTGTGTCATGGGTGGCTTAATTGCCCATTAAAATATTAATTTTAATGAAAAGGCAGAAAATAAATGACCATGGTTTTCTCTGTCATCCCCAAGCAGTGAGAACATAGCAGTGCCTGCTTGAGGTACAACCTGTTCTAGGCCAGCCATTTGGTATGTTCCCCACCAATATGGGAGACAAGATAAAAGAAAAATATTCCAAATTCCTTCCAATATCAAACCACAAATCTAGAATGGGAATCACAGGGAATTTGAATTACTAAAGGATAATGTAGCCACTTTGAATTTGCAGATGAAATCTTGTCTCTGCATAGTTAATTTGAAATATTGAGCAAACATAAAAAGACATCATGATACATTAGACTGATATGGGATCACAGATTTTGTAGGTCAAAAAGGGTCAATTGTTGAAATTGTCATAAGGTTCAGCCTAATGAAGAGGCTAGAGAATAGATGGAAATCAAATTTTATTTCTGTTTTTAAGAATCATAAAACCAGAAGGATCCTTAGAGAAAATGAAGTCTAACTTTCTTATTTTAGAACTTATGTTTATAGGATTAGGTATGACTGAAGTATTTACACAATTTTTTAAAATATTTTATTTATTTGACAGAGAGAGAGATCATAAGTAGGCAGAGAGGCAGGCAGAGGCGGGGGGAAGCAGGATCCCCGCTGAGCAGAGAGCCGGATGCGGGGCTCAATTCCAGGACCCTGAGATCATGACCTGGGTCGGAGGCAGAGGCTTAACCCACTGAGCCACCCAGGCACCCTTGACTGAAAGTAATTAAAACCACCAAATATCAATAGGATAAATAAGATAGAAGTTTATTTTGTTTTGCTTTATTTTATCTTATATTGTGATTTTATTTATTTCTTTTGAGAGAGAGAGAAAGAGAACAAGCAGGGGGGAGTGGCAGTGAGAGAGGGAGAAGCAGACCCTTGTTGAGCAGGGAGTCCAACATGAACCTCAATCCCAGGACCCTAAGATCATGACCTGAGTCCAAGGCAGACACTTAACCATCTGAGCCATCCAGGTGCCCCAAAAGAAGCTTATTTTACATCCTTGTCTAAGAGTGCCTACAATGTAAGAGACACAGACCCTCCACTCTGAGTGGTCCCAAATTCCCAGTGAACCTCATGGCCAAAGAAGGCTGCTGAAACTCCAGACATCAAATACACAGGGGCTGCTCAAAGAAGAGGCTGACATAGCAGGCAGAGGCCAGATCTTGAACTGTGGAAACTGTGCTATATGAGCATTGACATTGTCTTACAGGCAGTGAAAAAGCATTTCAATATTGAGCAGAAGGCAGGCATGGTTGGATCTGTATAAATCCTTTTGGCAGCCTTGTGGATGGCTTGGACAAGTTCAGGATGGAAGACGGTGGGCTAATACAGGATCTGGGTGAGAGAAAAGCAGATGGATGAGACAGGAGGTGGGTAGCAAGGCAGAGAGCACAACCTGCACTTTCTGAGATGGCCAATAAAAAAGAAAGGAAGAAAGAGATGACATAGGCCAACAGGATTGACTTCCTTCCAGCTCAAACAAATGGGTATGAGAACATGAGCAGCCTGTTTTGGGGGTGTCTACAGAAGAAGCATATTTCAGAGAAGAAAGGAGGAAGAAGGCTCTGTGTACAGATGATGGATTGTGTAAGGTAAATGTTCACAATAAAAAAAAAATTGCTGAGCATGGTTCAAAAGGATCAGAGAGATCTAGGCTAAGAAAGGGAGTCTGATGGGGATAAAATTATTTGGAAATGGGCAATTCTGGGAACTTCCTTTTCTCTGAATGATCAAAAACAATGGTGGAAAATGTGGAGGGAGGTGGAGAATTGGTTCCAGGGCATGGTCTCAAATATTTGGACTGATCCAGATCATTTTCTGGTCAGCATTGGCTCACAGGGCCAGGCAATACCAGACCTGGTCTGAGAGGATAAGCTTCCCATGAGCTAAAGAGGGCCACGATTTGTTCCAGAATGCTACCTGGCACTCTAGGCTCCCTTGGAGCTACCTGGCCCTTTGGTGGTTATGCAAATAACACTACTGCCATTACCTAGCCCTCAGTACCCCATGACCCAGCAGTCAGTAAGGAGGAGTATGGTGGGTCCCATGGGATTTCTTGATTGGCTCTACAAGGCCTAGAAAAACAGCTTCCTTATTCAACCTGCTTATTCAACCTTATTCAACCTTATTCAACTATATTATAGTTGTTGCAATGGTTACTTGTCATGTACTACATCTTAATTTACAACTTCATAAATTACAGGTAAGATGTAAGAATCCTGAGATGCCTGGATGGCTCAGTGGGTTAAGTGTCTACCTCCAGCTTGGGTCATGATCCCAGGACCCTGGGATCAAGTCCCACCTCAGGGTCCTTGCTGCAAGCCTGCTTCTCCCTCTGCCTGCTGAAACCCTGCTTATGTGCTCTCTCTCCATGACAAATAAATAAATAAAATCTTCAAAAAAAAAAAAGATATAAGAATAGCTAACCTTAGGCATTTGCATTACTCACCAGTCACTTGTTTTTTTGGTTTTTTTTTTTTAATGTTATCTAGAAATGTGTTAACACCAGTGAGTACCAGTATATTTTGGGAAAAGCTTTTCTTTGTTATGTCTTCACAGGGGGTCTCCATGATGGGGTGTTGCAGGTAACTCAGAGCCCATCCCTACTCAGGCAAATTCTCACACTCCCCTCCCTTACTACAGACAATAGAATATGGACCATGTTGCCAAACTTCAGAGATACAGAAAGACAGATAATAGATACAGAGATCCAGAGACAAAAATAGTCATGAATATAGGGATAGAGAGAGACTATGTAATTTACAGTCTACTGGGGAGGAGAGATCAGAGAAAGAGAGCAATCACTCATTGTAGCAAGAGCTAGAAGGAAATGGTTCTGAGGCCGAGAATGAGCGTGGAATAGAGAGGGATTCACTTTACACAGAGAAGTCAAAAACTCTCCAAGAGCTGCCTCTGGCGATAGGTGAGGAATGTGTAGGAGTCCTAGGGCAGATAGGTGAACTACTGGAGATGCCAAAGGCAACAAGCAACACAAGGTAGCAGCAAAGACAAGTGGCAAGAGAGAGAAGTGGAGAGTCAACCACCCAAATAGTTGGCTAAGATCACCTATGAATTTCTCAACATTTTCTCTACATAATAAAATTAGTAAAATTGAATTTAAATTATGTAAATAACTAAACTTTATATTTTCCTTGTATTAAAATAATTTCATAATAGATTTGTAATTTACTTGAAAATCAATTCTATGATGTCATTTCCTAAACAGCTTCCAAATGCCTTCATCATAAAAGGTCCACATGAAGTAAAAGACTTTCATCAACTCAAGGTTCAAGCTATTTATCATGGCAAAACTCCAGTTAATTGTGAGTCGAAGGGAAGACTGTTTTGCACACAAAATTAAAGGAAACATTTATAGCACTGATAGTCACTTTAATGTACTTTTTTATTTACAAAAGCCTCCATCGCAAAGTTGAATTTTGGAAAGTTCGATGATCATGTCATGCACAGTAAAATTTGTGTACAGCAGAGATTAAATGCAGGTTTTTTTATTATTCTATTATTGATTGACTCGATACGAAGTAACTGTTCAGGTTCAGTTGTCTTACTCTGAAAACGCCCATGAGGGAGTAAGTGATCCTGTGTCTACTCAACACAAGCAACTAAAAACTGCAAATAGTAATGTCAATTTGCTTTGAAATGTGATTAACTGACCTTATCATGCCTACAGCTTATTTATGAAGTCTAAAAATATTAAGTTCAAAAAACTTCACAAGAATTTAATGAATGCACTGAAGTTTTCCAATATGTTGACAAAATACTCCCCTAACAAATATTTTGTCTGCTGTCTTAGAGGACTAAGTTTCTTCTTCTTTGGAATGCCCTTGGAAATTTTTCAGTAAAAGAACAGCATGGAAGAAAGAACTTGGGGAAGGGGAGAAATGGAAGAAGAGAACTTTACAAAGTGTTCTTAGCAGGTTAAAGAATTTTTGCTGGTAGAACAGATTTGACAATTTTAATATCGACCTTCTGTGTTACTGTCCTTACATCATTTTTTTTCTACTTTAAGGGAAGATGGCTGATGGGTCCTAAGTCTAAACTTGTGAAGTAAGAACTGATTAGCTCACCAACAAGCTCCCAGTGTATGATGTCTGTAAAAACACCTGGATATGCCCATCAGTGTGCTCCCCACTGGTGGAAACCTGCCCTCTAAGACATGCCAGCAGGGCATCTGACCAGAACTCTTAATACATGGTTTATAACAGACTAACCAGCACAAGACAGGTGGGGCCAGTGGATTCTCTTACTTACTACTGACAGCCACTCTTCTGGCTCCTTGTCTTTTAAAATGAGTCCTGCAACAATCTCTATAAATGAAATAGTTTCTACAATACTGTCATCGAACAAAAGTCATGAGGGTTTCACAGATGAGTACAATTAGAATAATGTCTAGTCCTTCCCATTTGTTCTCTGCAATCTAATTAGAAGTGTCACAGCTGCTAGACAACAGGACATATAGGAAAGCTATGTAACCAGAGAACTGTTGCAAACTCATAATCACTATCATATCACATTGTTTTACCATTCTTAGAGAATTTGCTTTAGGATAACACAGTCCGTGCCTTCACCAGATTGACTCTGGTTTCAAACAGCTTCCCAAACCTTTATTTGAGATAGAAATTTTAAAAAAAAGGAGATAAAATCAAAGACCTCAACACTGGAACTATTTCATTTTGGATTGTTACTCATGACTGGCAGAATTTTTCTGCTTTTAGCCTAACAATGACAGTATGTATACTATGAAATAATTTGTTTTCTTATTTATTTATTTATTTATTTAAGAGAGAGCACATGTGGGGGCACAGGCAGAGGGAGAAGGACAAGCAGACTCCCCATTGAGCCAGAAGTGGATGCAGGCCTCAATCCCAAGACCCTGAGATCATCACAACCTGAAACCCCCAACTGACTGAGCCACCCAGGCACCCCTGAAATAATTTGTTTTCAAAGACATTTTCCCCACTGATGTAAAACAAGTAGGTAAACACACTGGAGAATACTGTAGGTTTTGTTCTCCTGGCTGAGCTAACACATTTTATTGCTATCTTAATTCAAAGAGGGTGTCCCATCTGTGGTTAAGAAGACCAGAAACTCCTCCTACATTAAAAAACACAGAGCCTGCCTTTCAAATAAGTTAAAGACCAATTTTACTGGGATATTTTTCAGAAAAGCAAGGTTGGATTGTACCCCACAGACAAGTGGCAGTTGTCAACCAGTCTCTTTGGGAGGCTGCCTCTTTAACTAGCTTAACATTACTGATGGCTTTTCCCAGATTCTACCCACAACCTCTACTTCCACCTCCAAAAATGAAGGAAGGGGAGGAGATGGACTATTCCAAGTTACTTTTGCTCCCAGTAACATCACTAAAATCTTGAGGGTTATCTTGTTCCAGGCTGCCTCCAGGCATCATAGCAAAAACACAACCAAAAACGTAGCTCGGCGTTAAAGGCAAGCTCCTCAGCCTCCTACACCCTGCAAAACAATGTCGGGATAACACACCTGCTAATTCTTGAAGCTCCTCCAAGTTTCCCCAGATCTCCCTGAAGATCTGAAGCCTCTCTTGGTGCGACGCTCACCATCCAAAATACCCCTCACGCAGCGTGCACAACATATTTTAGACGACCTTGATTCACAGTGCAGTCCATCGAAGGGGCTGCGAACCCAAAAGACAGCAACAAAATCAAAACTCGGACTCATCAATTAGAGCAGAATCCGCAAGTACCCTGACAGGGACTCTCCAAGTGGGACACTGCGCCCAGACCCAGGAGCCAATAGGTGGCTGGCCCAGGCGTTGCCATGGCCACGTTGTGTGTTAGGGCCGCGCACGCACCCCGCGTGCGCGCCCGGAAGCCAATCGGCAGCCGGCCTAGGCGTTGCCATGGCCACTCTGTGAGTTTAGGGCTGCGCGCGCGCGCGGAGTGGGGGAGAGTTCGCCCAGCTGCCCCAGGCCCAGGGCAAGCAAGGGTCGCGTTAGCCGCGCGCCCCTAGACACCCGCCGCTGCCCAATTCCCTACCGCCGGCATGAACCGCAAGAAGCTGCAGAAGTTGACGGAAACCTTAATTAAAAATTGCAAGCACTGTAAGTAAGAATCAAGTGCTGGATGAGAAAGTTTCTGGAAGCGCTTGTGTTCTACCTGGTAAAAGTGCCCGCTGCTCAGCCTGCTTCCCACTTCCAGTCTGAGTGTCCGCTAAAGAGAAGTCTGGAAGGGAATCTCTGGATGGTAGGTAGTGTCTTGGCCAGGTACCCATGCTTGCCCATGATCTTAAGGACCATTATACAGGTATCCAGGCATCTAGTACTACACTCCCACACATGCACTAACTTGCTTCTCAAACCCTCTTCTTAACTTACCTTTCCATTATAGAAACATTATTTATATACTGACACAACATGTGTGGTTTTAGCCTCAGACATAGGTGTCAAATATGTATTGAAACCCACTGGGCTCAAGAAAACTAGCACAACAAACATACGCCTGCTTTCTAGCTCTTTTTAGTGCAAATACACTGGCAGGGTCCAAGTTCTGAAAACTTACCAGGAGGTCCAAAAGGAAAAAATGGTTATCAATAGCTGAACATCCTTAGAAAAGAGTTGAAATGGCACAAAACCCTGTACCTCAGAAAAAGGAAATGTGTCTGGAGACCAAAGAGTTCCACAAAGCTAAACACACAGTAAAGAATCTACTCCCAACTCCAGACTTGGGCTTTGCTGTTGCTGGTAGGGTTTCAAGGTAAAGGAAACCTTGCAGATGACAAAATGAGCACTTATAAAGATATCTGCTCCAATCACACATTCTAAAACATGGTTTTAGAATTTCTAAGAAGTTTCAGATGTTTATACACACCGTAACTTTTATAGACAGTGCCACTTCACTAAGGGAGAACATCTCACCACTTACTACATTAGATACTAAATACAACTAGAAAGCACTAGATCCTATAAGCTCTAGAATGATGATAAACCCATTCTTCCTTTGCACAATGGAGTCGATATTGGGATTATGGATTCTCCTAATTTTCTCAAGTGGCCATTAGTTTTGCAATGAGCAACAAAATTTACAAGTTTGCTTATCAGACAGTATCTTTCTCATTAACCATATCTTGGGTTCCTTGACCAAGTACAATTCTGTGTTTCTGTCTAAATACAATTCTAAAGTTACCTATGAAATTCTAAGAGCACGTTTTAGAATGTTCAGGCATCCCTCCTGCCAGGTTTTCATTTACCTTTTAATACATTGACCTTTTGACTATTCACAAAATGACTATTTTTCTCTCAAAATAATTCCATTTCAAGGAAAAGACTAGATCTTCTTAAAACATCTAGTGAACATTTTACAAAAGCAATGCAATATCTGATATACACAATGCTGAATTTGTTTTAGTCTCTGTTCAGTAAGTATGCAATGTACTGCAAACAGTCATTCTCTGAGCCTGGGTGGCTCAGTCGGTTAAGTGTCTGCCTTTGGCTCAGGTTGGGAGAGAGTCCCGCATTGGGCTCCTTGCTCAGCAGGAAGCCTGCTTCTCCCTCTCCCTGCTGCTCCCCATTTGGTGTGCTTACTTGTTCTCTCTCTTTCTCTGGCAAATAAATAAATAAAAATTGAAAAAAAGAAAACCTGGCAGGAAAATAGTCAACTCTTTTGATTTTTGTCCTTACGTCAAATTTTTAAAGTGGGCCTTAAAAACCTTGATAATTACTGGTTAAATTCTATAGAAATAGTTACAAATAACGGACATTATAATTAAAAACTTTTTTAAACAGAGAAACTTTCCAATACTATGTTGAACAAGAGTGGTGAGACTGGGCATCCTTGTCGTGTTCCTGATCTCAAAGAGAAGGCTGTCAGCTTTTTCCCATTGAGGATGATATTCGCTGTGGGTTTTTCATAGATAGATTTTATGAAGTTGAGGAATGTTCCCTCTATCCCTATACTTTGAAGCGTTTTAATCAGGAATGGATGCTGGATTTTGTCAAATGTTTTTTCTGCATCAATTGAATAAGACCATGTGGTTCTTCTCTCTTCTCTTATTGATTTGTTCTATCACATTAATTGATTTGCGAATGTTGAACCACCCTTGCAACCCAGTGACAAATCCCACCTGGTCATGGTGGATAATCTTTTTAATGTACTGTTGGATCCTATTATCTAGAATCTTGTTGAGAATCTTAGCATCCATATTCATTAGGGATATTGGTCTGAAATTCTCCTTTTTGGTGGGGACTTTGCCTAGTTTGGGGATCAGGGTAATACTGGCTTCATAAAAAGAGTCTGAAAGTTTTCCTTCTGCTTCAATTTTTTGAAACAGCTTCAGGAGAATAGGTATTATTTCTTCTTTGAAAGTTTGGTAGAATTCCCCAGGGAATCCGTCAGGTCCTGGGCTCTTGTTTTTTGGGAGGTTTTTGATCAATGCTCCAATCTAGTTACTAGATATTAGTCTATTCAGGTTGTCAGTTTCTTCCTGATTTAGTTTTGGAAGTTTATAGTTTTCCAGGAATGCACCCATTTCATCCAGGTTGCTTAACTTATTGGCATATAACTGTTGATAATAACTTCTGATGATTGTTTCTTTTTCCTTGGTGTTAGTTGTGATCTCTCCCTTTTCATTCATAATTTTATTAATTTGGGCCTTCTCTCTTTTCTTTCGGATTAGTTTGGCCAATGGTTTATCGATCCTATTGATTCTTTCAAAAAACCAGCTTCTAGTTTCATTGATGCGTTCTACCGGATCTCTAGTTTCTATCTCGTTGATCTCTACTCTAATCTTGATTATTTCCTCTTGTGTGTGGGGTTGGCTTAATTTGTTGTTGATTTTCCAGTTCTTTAAGGTGTAAAGATAGCTGGTGTATTCTGGATTTTTCAATTTTTTTGAGGGAGGCTTGGATGGCTGTGTATTTCCCCCTTAGGGGGAAATACCTTTGCTGTATCCCATAGGTTTTGGACCAAAGTATCTTCATTCTCACTGGTTTCCATGAATTGTTTAAGTACTTCTTTGATTTCCTGGTTGATCCAAGCATTCTTAAGCAAGGTAGTCTTTAGCTTCCAGGTGTTTGAATTCCTTCCAAACTTTTTCTTGTGGTTGAGCTCCAGTTTCAAAGCATTGTGATCTGATAATATGCATGGAATAATCTCATTCTTTTGGTACTGGTTGAGCCCTGATTTGTGACCCAGTATGTGGTCTATTCTGGAGAAGGTTCCATGTGCACTCAAGAAGAATGAGTATTCTGTTGTTTTAGGGTGGAAACTTCTGTATATATCTATGAGGTCCATCCAGTCCAATGTGTCATTCAATGCTCTTGTTTGATTATTGATTTTCTGCTTGGATGATCTGTCTGTTACTGAGAGTGGCATGTTAAGATCTCCTACTATTGATGTATTCATATCAATATGACTCTTTATCTCGATTAACAGTTTTCTTATGTAATTGGCTGCTCCCATATTGGGGGTATAAATATTTACAATTGTTAGATCTTCTTGGTGGATAGACCCTTTAAGAATTATGTAGTGTCCTTCTGTATCTCTGACTACAGTCTTTAGTTTAAAATCTAACTTTTCTGATATGAGAATTGCTACCCCAGCCTTCGTAGTATTAGAAGTCCTAGCAACAGCAATCAGAAAACAAAGAGAAATAAAAGGTATTCAAATTGGCAATAAAGAAGTCAAACTCTCTCTCTTCACAGATGACATGATAGTTTATATGGAAAACCCAAAAAGACTTCATACCCAAACTACTAGAACTCATTCAGCAATTCAGTAATATGGCAGGATACAAAATCAATGTACAGAAATTAGTTGCTTTCTTATACACTAACAATGAAAATACAGAAAGGGAAATTAGAGAATCGATTCCATTTACTATAGCATCAAGAACCATAGGATACCTGGGAATAAACCTAACCAAGAGGTAAAGGATCTGTACTCAAGGAACTACAGAACACTCATGAAAAAAATTGAAGAAGACACAAAAAGATCGAAGACCATTCCATGCTCATGAATCAGAAGAATAAACATTGTTAAAATGTCTATACTACCTAGAGCAATCTATATTTTTAAAGCCATTCCGATCAAAATTCCACCGGCATTTTTCAGAGCTGGAACAAACAATCTTAAAATTTGTATGAAATCAGAAGAGAACCCGAATTGCTAAGGAAATGTTGAAAAAGAAAAACAAAACTGGGGGCATCATGTTGCCTGATTTCAAGCTTTACTACAAAGCTGTGATCACCAAGACAGCATGATACTGGCATAAAAACAGACACATAGACCAGTGGAACAGAGTAGAGAGCCAGATATGGACCCTCAACTCTATGGTCAAATAATCTTTGACAAAGCAGGAAAAAATATACAGTGGGAAAAAGCCAGTCTCTTCAATAAATGGTGCTGGGAAAATTGGACAGCTATGTGTAGAAGAATGAAACTCAACCATTCTCTTACACCATACACAAGGATAAACTCTAAATAGATAAAATACCTCAATGCGAGGCAGGAATCCATCCGAATCTTAGAGGAGAACGTAGGCAGTAACCTCTCTGACATTGGCCACAGCAACTTCTTTCAAGACATGTCTCCAAAGGCAAAGGAAGCAAAAGCGAAAATGAATTTTTAGGACTTCATCAAGATCAAAAGCTCCTGCACAGCAAAGGAAACAGTCAACAAAACAAAGAGGCACCCCACAGAATGGGAGAAGATATTCGCAAATGACATTAAAGACAAAGGGGTGATATCCAAGATCTATAAAGAACTCCTCAAACTCAACAGATGTAAAACAGATAATCATGTCAAAAAATGGGCAGAAGACATGAACAGACACTTCTCCAATGAAGACATACAAATGGCTAACAGACACATGAAAAATGTTCATCATCACTAGCCATCAGGGAGATTCAAATCAAAACCACATTGAGATATCAGATACCACCTTACACCAGTTAGAATGGCCAAAATTAACAAGACAGGAAACAAAAAGTGTTGGAGAGGATGTGGAGAAAGGGGAACCCTCTTCCACTGTTGGTGGGAATACAAGTTGGTGCAGCCACTTTGGAAAACAGTGTGGAGATTTCTTAAGAAATTAAAAATAGAGCTATGCTATGACCCTGCAATTGCACTACTGAGTATTTATCCCAGTGATACAGATGTAGTGAAAAGAAGGACCATCTGTACCCCAATGTTCATAACAGCAATGGCCACAGTCGCCAAACTGTGGAAAAGAACCAAGATGCCCTTCAGTGGACAAATAGTTAAGGAATATGTGGTCCATATATACTATGGAGTACTATGCCTCCATCAAAAAGGGTGAATACCCAACTTTTGTATCAACATGGATGGGACTGGAAGAGATTATGCTGAGTGAAATAAGTCAAACAGAGAGATTCAATTATCATATGGTTTCGCTTATTTGTGGAGCATAAGAAATAACATGGAGGGGGCACCTGGGTGGCTCAGTGGGTTAAAGCCTCTGCCTTTGGCTCGAGTCATGATCCTAGGGTCCTGGGATCAAGCCCTGCATTGGGCTCTCTGCTCAGCAGGGAGCCTGCTTCCTCTCCTCTCTTTCTGCCCGCTTCTCTGCCTACTTGTCACCTCTGTCTGCCAAATAAATAAAATCTCTAAAAGAAAAACAAAAGAAAAGAAATAACACCAAGGACATGGGGAGATGGGGAAGAGAAGGGAGTTGGGGGAAACTGAAGGGGGAGACAAACCATGAGAGACTATGGACTCTGAAAAACAATCTGAGGGTTTTGGAGGGGCGGGGGGTTGGAGGTTGGGTGAGCCTGGTGGTGGGCATTATAGAGGACACGTATTGCATGAAACATGGGGTGTGGTGCATAAACAATGAATTCTGGAACACTGAAAAGAAATTTTAAAAATAAATAAAAATTTAAAAAAACAGAGAAACTCTCCCCTAAAGTCAATTTCCTTTTAGTTGCCAGATGATAATCCCACCAGGATGAAATGGATAAATTCTGTAGAATCAGAGAAAAATAAAATCTTAAGTGATTGCTCAGCTAATGTACCATTTTACAGATATGGTCTGCAGAACACATTTGACCAATCCAAAAAGATGAAAATCCATTCTTGAATTTCCCTTAATTTCATTTAGTATTTTATTCTGGAAGTTAAGAAACATTTCAACAACAACAACAACAAAACAAACAAACAAAAAACAAACAAACAAACAAAAAAAACTTTCTTATGGCTAACCTTGGATCCTTTGGGTAATAAATTAAGGTAATATTCTTTAATTTTATTTTAGCCAAGATGGAAAAATGGCTAATCAACATCCCCACTGCTAACATTTCATATACATGAACATCATTCTTCATGCAGGCTTTTCTTTAACCAGTAGCAGCTCTCTTATTTTTGGAGATTTGTGTGTTTGGTTAAATATATATAACATAAAATTTACCATTTTAAGTGTACAACTCTATGACATTACGTACATTCACACTGTTGTGGAGGCATTACCACCATCCATCTTTTCATGTTTCCCACTGAAACTGTACCCATTAAACTATAACTTCTCATTTCCCCCTTCCCCAGCCCATGGCAACCACCATTCTACTTTCTGTATTTATGAATCACACCACTCTAAGTACATGATATAAGTGAAATCATACAATATCTGTCCTTTTATATCTAACTTTTTTCACTCAGGAAAATGTCTGCAAGCTTCATCCATCTTGTAGTGTGGGTCAAGATTTCTTTCCTTTTCAAGGCTGACTCATACTCCATTGTATGTATACACTACGTGTTACTTATCCATTCATTCACTGGTGGACACTTAGCTTGATTTCACCTTTAAGGCTATTGTGAATAGCATTGCTATAAACACTGATATGCAAGTATCAGAGCTCTTGCTTTCAATTCTTTTAAGTACATACCCAGAAGTGGAAATCACTGAGTTACATAGTATTTCCATGTTTAATTTTTTTTGAAGAACTGAAATGCCATTTTCTACTGTTTTTACTTTATTTTTAATTTTTTTTACTGTTTTTACTTTATTTTTTCAGTGTTTTTTCAGAAACTGTTTTTACTTTATTTTTTTAGTGTTCCAAGATTCATTGTTTATGCACCACACCCAGTGCTCCATGCAATACATGTCCTCCTTAATACCCACCACCAGGCTTACCTAACCCCCCACTAACAGCATTTTTTAAAATTATAACCATTATATCCTTTTCTAGTATTAACCTAGATTTTTACTAAATCACTTATTTCCCCAGATTTTCAATGTCCCACCTAAAATGTGATACCCCAAACCAGAAATCATACTTGAGCCTGTCTTGACTTACAGATGAGGCATGATTTCTCCATTCCTATCTGCTGTCTTCCTTTATTTTATTTTTTATGCAATATAGTCATTTTTTTCAATTTTTAAAATTTAGTTTATTTAAACCAAAACCAAAACAATTCACCTTTTAAACACACACAGGTTTCATCCTTGTTTTTAGAAGTACTGAACTATAATTTGTTGTGTTTTGAAATAAAACCTTTCTCATCCTCCACCTATACTTCATATTTAAACTCACCTTTATGCCAGGCAATAGTGCTTTCACCTACGTACCTCAAATGAAAATTGGAACACAAATAATTAGCTCAGGTCTTATAAACACCCTTCATACATTTATGTGTATGGACCAGTATACACATCTGTGTCTATTTTAAATAAAAATTCCTTTTCTCCAAAATACTACTGAGTACTTGCATGTTAATTTTCACATCATGTACAATAAGAACTATAATTGGTGTTGTAATATGGTTAAATGCTTCTTTACTGGGAAAAAAAAAAAGTGATTCTAATATCCAAAATCTAGCTTATTCATTTGACTAAGGCTGATGATGTGAAGTGAAAATTGTTGCCTAGTGTTCAGGAGTCTGATATCTATTTCCAGGCAGAAGTTAAGCTGTAAATCTCATAAATGCCTATAATCAAAATGCTGGGGAAAAGTTATCATTTTTAAGCATTACCTCGCTTGCTTTGAATTGCACCTCTACTGCCTTTAAGGTTTAGCATCTGGCCCCACAATCATTATTCAGGTAAATTGGCTAATATTACTTTCTTCCTAAATGTGACTAAATTTAATATTCAACCCCTGTGTGGAGGTAAGGCTGTTTCTCTTATTTTAGTGGAGAATCCTTTGTAGTGGTCATCCTCTACTAAGGGTCATGAATCTTAAAACAGGATAGTCTTCTGTTAAAAACTAAATATTTGGTGGCCTTCATGTTGTCTATAAACTCATTAATGCAAAATTTAAATAAACTAAAGATTAAAATGCATTTTTGTTATATCTTAATTTTATCTTTTCACAGTTAATAAATTTGAAGTAAACTGTCTTATAAATCTTTTTTATAATTTGGTGGGAGAAGTAACAGAGCGGCAAGGTACCACCATTGGGCTAGATCGTAATGCATTTCGAAACATCCTGCACGTGACATTTGGAATGACAGATGACATGATTATGGACAGAGGTAAGAAGACACATAATATTCAAATGGATCAGATCCAGCCATAACTGGGAAAAAAATTGGGAGTTTGGACAGTCTTGGTAGGAAGCTTAATGTTCTGAATTCCCAATTTCACTTGAATATAAAAATTTAATTTATGTATTCAGAGGGAAGGGTCATAGGGAAGTGATTCTATGTACTCTATTCTGTGTATTTAAGAAAAGAACAAATCCCAGCTTGAATAATTAGTTTTTCCTTACTTTATATCCATAAACCTAAAATATTTCTATTTCTACTTAGTAAATATAATAATGAAAAGAAAAATTTTAAAAGAACATAAATTTCCTTATATCATCAAAACTATTTGAATAAAAATTAAGTTATAACTTTATCAATTGTATAGTAGCATTACTTTTCTTGAGTAAGAAAAATATAAAATCACATATTTTATGTTAACATATCAACACATTTAGTATATCAATATATTCATATATTAATAATTATTGATTAGTGTATTTAGATACTCAGAATTTACTTTGTTTCCATAAAATATGAAAGGAATATGTGAAAGTTTAAATAAAAGAGTTTTCCAATGTTATATCTTCGTTTCCTTCTTTGTCAAATTAGCATGTCAGACCATCTGATCCTGAAGTTTTGTCCACGTTTTAAAAGTGGGTAGCACCAGTGTAAATATATTACTAAGAACAAAAATGCAGGGGCACCTGGGTGGCTCAGTGGGTTAAAGCCTCTACCTTTGGCTCGGGTCATGATCCCAAGGTCCTGGGATTGAGCCCCGCATCAGGCTCTCTGCTCAGCAGGGAGCCTGCTTCCTCCCTCTCCCTCTGCCTGCCTCTCTGCCTACCTGTGATCTTTGTCTGTCAAATAAGTAAATAAAATATTTTTTAAAAATGCAGCACAGGTATTATGTTGTACTTCTCTCTTAGTATTCCGAGGTTTTGATAAGGACAACGATGGCTGTGTAAACGTATCAGAGTGGATTTATGGATTATCAGTATTTCTTCGAGGAACTTTGGAAGAAAAAATGAAATGTAAGATTTCAGGTTACCCTATTGTTTTGTACATTAGAATTACCATATCTAAAGAATGTACATCCATGTCCTCCTAACCAGCCAGTAAAACAGGTTTGTCTTTCAGTTGGTTGGTTTGAATCTCCATTAGCCTGTTTTATGGAGCAAATTCAAGTCAATGATAAAGATTGAAAAAAATTAATACCAAGGAAAATCAAAAGATTCTGAGGAGTCACTCATGCCAAGCAAGACTGCATAAGCATATACTAACTATGTACATATGGATTTATGTATTAATGTACATAAGGTAAATATTGTTACCTGAATTATTAACCATGAAAGTAGAGAACATTGATTAGAGTGTTCTGATTCTTATTTAATTCTTAATTCATTCTGATGAACTCAGTTTAAGGATCATATTTCAGTCAGTTTTCCAAGAATTTCAAGATGAAATGGTCAAATCATTGTTCCTTGGCATGGTTACTTTTAGATGAGTGAGTGTAAGGAGCCATTTTCTAAGGATTGTTGACCATATTCAGCTAGTGTACATTAAGCATTTCCTATGGAAATCAGATAGCACTAAGTCCTGCAGTGTTGACATGAATATTCCCAATACAGACCTCGGCCTTGAACATTTTGTCAGAGCAAATATTCCCTTAGTCATAGTATCAAATTCATAATTGGTTATTTTTTTAAAAGATTGCTTTGAGGTGTTTGATTTGAATGGTGATGGATTCATTTCAAAGGAGGAAATGTTCCATATGTTGAAGAACAGCCTTCTCAAACAGCCATCTGAAGAAGACCCTGATGAAGGAATTAAAGATTTGGTTGAAATAACACTTAAAAAAATGGTAAATATGGGAAATTTAGGGTTTTATATTGAAACTTACAGGCCAGACTGGGACAGAAATAAGAATTCAAATTGTAATAACTATCAGTTTCCTGCTTGGTGAAATAAAACACTTATATTGTGCTTTTTAATTGTAATGATAAAAGTTCTTTTCAATTTCATTATTTAGTCTCTCATTTTTCCAACACCTTTATTCTATCAATACTTGACCATGAAAAGACAGTTTGTGTTTGCGATAAGTATTATACATGTTGACTGATACATGGCCGGTCATCCCCTAGGACCATGACCATGATGGGAAGCTGTCTTTCACAGACTATGAACAGGCTGTGAGAGAAGAGACCCTTCTACTAGAAGCTTTTGGACCATGTCTTCCTGATCCGAAGGTAATGATATTACTTTCACTGAACAGTGACCAATATATAATGTAGGATCAGTAACCCAGGACTTCTTGGTTTGGTGAGTGAAGGATCAGATGAATTACATTCACCCACAGAGAATAGTTTCTAAGTAGAGAAAGCCAACTGAAGAAGAACATGCTGGTTCATTTCATAATACTGCTGTAACCTGATGGTATTTTTTTTCCCATTCATTAACTCATTCATTCATGTAAGAAACAATTATTAAAGCATAATGTGTTCCAGAAACACAGATGAAAGGCTTCATGTCTGCATTCAAGGACTAATATCTTCTTAGGAAAAACCAATGTGAAAATAATTACACAACAGTGTGATAAGTATTACTATAATAATAATGACTTGTTCATTGCTTCATCTATGTCAGGCAATGTCTTAAGTGCTGCCCCATATTACTTCCTTAAATCCCCCTAACAATCCTATGAAGGATGTAGTATTATTAATCTTCATTTTATAGGTGAGAAAAATGAGGCTCAGAGAGTTTAGGCAAGTTGTCCAAGTTCAGTCACCAATTATGGAGTATCCTGCATGCCCTGGTGCTCAAGTCCATAAAGATATGTGTAGTAGAGGGTTTCAGTAGTCAAGAGCATCTAATCCAGCTGTATGGAATCACTGATGAATGGCTGATGAGACAAGGAAGGCTTACCGGGGTTGTTAGGCCAGAATAGTTAGCCAGATCAAAATAGAGAAGAGCAACCTAAGCAAAGTAATGGCATATGCATGAGGGTGGGAAAGGGAAAGAGAAAAAAATTCTATATTAGAAGAGCACTCAATGTATGAGATTGATTTTGAGGCTGGATGTGCATAGAAGAGCCAAGGCCAGTGGGGCTTGGAGCCTGGATTTTGTCTTGAAACTCATGAGGATTAATTGGAAGATTTTAAGTTGGTGGAGTGATGTGATATATAAATATTACCATTATCTACCTTCCCAATCTCCAGCTGCCTACTCAACATGCCAGTAGATAATCTCAGTAAACTCTTGGTTTTCACCTAAAAATCACTCCCCACCATCTTCCCTGCCTCAACAAATGACACTCTTGTATGCTCAGTTTTAGTCAGAAACCTGTCACCCTTAATTTCCCTCTTAGAGCACTACTACTTCAGCTACTACTTCAAAATATATCCCTGAATATAACCTCTTTTCCACACGTCTGTGATTGCCAACCTAAATCAAGCTGCTACCCAGTCACCCAGCCTAGATCATTAGCTTTGTTGCTTCTACTGTTGTCCCCTACTAACTAATGTCCACAACATCCAGTATATTTGGAAACACAGAAGCTGCCATGCCCCTCCCTTGCCTAAAACCCCCAGTGTGTCTGAAGTCTATTCAGTGGGCCTCCTCTTCTCTCTCCAACCATGGTTTCCTGCTACCTTCCCAATGGAGGGGTCGTGCCCCAGAGCCATTCCAGCCACCTTGCTATTCTCCCTAGGTGCCTTTGCAATTAAAGTAGCCTCTGTCTAAGCATCCTGTCCCCAGACCTTCACATCCCTCAGACCCTCACTCCATTCAGTCTCCACACAGATGCCATCCACTGTCTTAATGACTCCTCTCCCTCCACTCCTCACCACTGCCTCTTTATTCTTCATCGTTCTTATCATTATATAGAATATATTTACTCATTTACTTATTGTCTGTCTTAACACATGGATGGGAAAGAATGAAAAGGAAAAGGGAAGAAGGAAAGAAAGAAAAGAAATTACCTTAATCCCTCACCTACTACTATTTCCTGTCGAATGGCTTACTTTTTCACAGTCAAATGTCATGGGAGAATTGTTTATATTTATGACCTACACTACCATGGCTTCTTTAGCATACTCCTGAAACAGCTCTTGCTGAGGTCACCACACCCTACTTGTTAATAAATCCCAAGTGAAGTCTTCTTGTCTTGCTGTACTACATCCTTTCCCCACCCCAGTTCTCAGTGCAGCTTCTTGGCTCCAGGAAGCACCTCCACTCCAGCAGTAGCCTGGCTGTGACATCACATGGCCTCCTGGACTCCAGAGCCCTGGTGTGCTTACCCTGTTACACCCTTCCTTCAGTGAATTAAGCTCAGTTTCTGGCCATCCAGCCACTAGGCTGGAGGCTCCTAGAGAGCTGTGTCATGTGCCTTACTCATCTTTGTGGCCCCAGACCAAGTGTCATGTTGGAACATAGCACTGTACCTGTGAGTGTACAATGCATGAGTGTCACAGGTTCTTGGTCCCCACTCTTCTTTAGTTATCTTGTGGCTCTTCAAACATAAAGGAAACATACAGAACATTTTGTTTTTCTTACCTTTTTTGGAAGTCTTTACTAATTTGAGCACATTTTTTACAGAGTCATATGGAATTTGAAGCTCAAGTATTCAAAGATCCAAGTGAATTCAATGATATATGAATACCTAAATGTGTTGTCTCAAATGAGTAAAAAAAGAGGTGCATGCATGTTGTTTATTTTTTCCATTTAGCTCAGAAAGATAGTGATGAATTTTGTGTTTGGGGTGGGGAATGGGGCTCACCAACATGTATCATTTAACTATGGTGCAAGATGCAAGTGAAATACATGGAAGACAGGAAGTCCCTTATTAAATGTTGGGTTTGGCAAGACAAGTTCACATTGCCAGGTATTTTATCACATAGACTATTTGTTGAATCTTATAACTACCATAAAACACTTGTATTAATGAAATGAGTAGAGATTACATAATCACGAATTATTGAGGCAAATATTCTTCATGTCAGAAAAATGCTGGGTATACATTTAAAAGTCAGTGAAACTACTGAATTTCCTTTGGAACAGTAAATAATGAAGACAGCATTTAAAAAAGAATAACAGTGACATTTAGCACATAAATATCTGTCTGCTAGGCATTGAGGGACATTCAGAGAGCTGAAAGCAATATATACCTACCTCAGTATAATGCATACTATTGTTTGAGATTTTGCCAGAATAATCTGCATAGACAGTAAGCATCTGAGGGCAGGGGTCCCTACACCCATCTTTATGTCTGTCACAGCAGTTAGCAGAGTCCTCTGCACAGAATGGGTCCCCAGTAAACATTGTGGATAGAAAAGTACAAAGTGCTACCAGATAAATCCAAATTCTTGCTGATCAGAGGAGAAAGAAAGTGCTGTTTTTGTAAATAATGGATTATGTGGCCACAGCTTTCAGTCTATCTCTGGAGTCACTCCAATGCTCTCCACCCCATTGCAGTTGGCTGCACAACCCCCTGTCTTCTCCAGCTTCCTGTCTCCACCTCAGCCCCACCCCTTGCCCCATCCCCCTGACTGGGTGCACCTCAGTGTTACCCCCGGCCTCTTGGAATCCCCTCAGGTACCCCTTAACAGGAAACACATCACATCATGTCCCACCAGCAACGAAGTCCTGAAGACAGAACTGCTTCCTCCATCCAGCAGGTGCTGCTTCCTCCATCCAGCAGGTGCCTGTAGGCGTTTGATGCAACATGAGAAAGATGGGACCTTCTTGGTTTCCTATAGCTACTGTTTACCTCTTTCTTAAATGCATGCAGGCAGCTGAGAGAAGTATTATGCACATAGCCCTCTGTCCATATAAAAACATTCAGAGACTATTTGGGACATTAAATCCCTTTTGTTACTATATATGTGTCAAGTTTAAGCAAAAGTACACCTTGTATAAAAAAAAAAAACGGATTGTTACAAATAAATCTAATAAATGATTCCATGAAATAAAAAGTGTTTTACTGTCTAAGTATTTTCTTAAAATTTTAGATTCTTATGTAGATATGTAGATAGAGTTTGACACAATTTTTCTACCTTGAGTAAGTATAAATAGTGAAACACAATGCTTTTAATTTTTAAATTTTATATTTTTCTGATTATAAAGTAACAGAAGTTCACTGAAGACTCAGAAATTTAGGAAATTAAAAACTAAAATGTAAATATCCGTCAATATTCTGGTATAGACCCTTTCAGGCTTTCTTAAGGCATTTGTAAATATAGCTGTATTTTTGCACAGAGTATACCTAAGCTGCTTTTTTTATGGACCAATATCTCATGGCACTTTCTCAGATTAATTAATATCTGTCTGCAGCCTGACTTGTAATGGCTATCTGGCCTTCCATCACAACAGACCTTATTAAAGCACTTCCCTGTCATTGAAATTTCAGTTGTTCCCATATTTTTTTACAAATAATTCCCAAGTGAACTGTCCTTGTAGATAAATCTTCTCATGTTCGTTATTGCTTGCTTAATCAGCACAAGTTTTTAAAAGTGAATATTCGGTTAAAGGTCCAGCTTTGAGGTTTCTAGCATATGTTGTCAGATTACCCTCCAGGAAGGAGTGATGTGCCTGGTGCATGAGGTGCTGATTCCCCCTTCCCTGTGGTGCACATTCTTTTCACCTCTTTGCTGATGTTGTGGACCATAATTGACCATGGTTTTAATTTATCATTTAAAAAACTAATCTTATACATCTGTACCTAAACTTTTTATTGTAGATTGTGTAAAAATTTACTTACATGTGAATAACCCTATTTTATTACTTGATATTATTTAAAACTAAAAAGCCTTTTTAGAAAAGTCTAAATAATTTTAGTGAAACTTAAGATGGTGTTGGTACAGACTCATTAGCTCTGTTTGAGAACTTCCCCATACATTACAGAACACACCCCCTCTGCTGTTTCTCATCATATCTGCCCAAATCATTTCCTTCTGTGACTATATCTGGATTTCCGGATTCTCTTAATTTTACTACCATAGCAACTCATAAATGATTTTAACACTGAAAATTCTTTCAACTTAATAGTAGGGTCATCCAAATACACAGAGAACCTTTGAGGAAAAACCCCCTTTCTTCTCACTCCGAGCTCCATGGCCTGCTTTGGGCCTTGCCTATCTGCTGCTAGCCTGCCCGGACTCCAGCCCTCAGGTACAGCCAGCTTTGCTCAGCCCCATCTTTGCCTACCTATAGGTGGCTGGGTTAGGACTACGATAAGCAGTTATAATTTGGAAGGGTGACTATAGCCTTCCTCTCAACTGGGTCCTCAAGGCGTTGGCTTCCCCTTCTCCCAGTGCCCTGGGAGGACCAGCAGAAAGCCAACCAGGACCCTCTGAGAGATGTACACATTGCTTTGCTCACAGCATAGAGGGTGTCTATCTGGGAAACAAGTACATTTTTAAAACAACAGGATTTAAAAACTACCACTGAAAACTGGTAGTCCTACATTCTTAACCTGCAAATATCTTTGTGTACAAGATTGCACTTGTTAAGAAGCCAAGCCTGCAATTGCTTGCATCATAAAGTCATCCAAAACATTCACCAAGTTCCCACTTTGTGCTAAACCATGGGGGTGAATATAGTCTAAGTCAGTTGCCCTGCTCTCACCTCACTTGTGTTGTAAAATGAGGACTCTATGCCATGTGATGGCGGTGTCATCACCTTTACTATTTGGATGCAATTGCAATCCATCTCCTGCCCTTCTCAACCCTCCCCCAAAAAAGTTATACCATTTTTAATTAAAAGAGATTGTTAAAGGTAATTAAAATCAAATATACTTTGAAACCGTGGAGACAGCCATATCTGAGAAAGGCTGCTCTGACCCACTCCTTGGATTGCGCATTTTCACTGACTGCATTTTATCTGTGTTCGTTTCCTCACAGAATCATCCCCAGCTCTTCTACAGTCATCTAGAGCTGATGGTAATTCTCATGTACTGTGACCAAAAAAGGGTGGCAATTGCATTTGACATGGAAAGATTATTATAAACGACCTATAATAAAATAGAAGCTTAAACTATGCATATATTAATTACAATTTGGCAAATCTTGAGGATTATGCAAATCTGGTAATATTTCAAAAAGAGGGACAAGTGATGTATTTATCTTTTCTGATTCAGTGACTGTGTTCTCTGTTAGAATGAAGCAGATGATCTTCTCAAATGTTTTCCAGTCTCAGTTACCATTGAAGGAGGAGCCAACCTAAATACATACCAAGCAAATCAAAGTCCTCTTCTCATGAGGTCTCTCAAGGAAACTTGCTCAGTTTTTAAGGGGAGCAAAAAAGGAAGGAAGTCTTAACAGTGAACTATCCTGCATGAAACAAAGAATTATTCCGCATTTGAAATGTCTTTATCAGAGTGCCATTAACCTGAGCAATGGTTGACTGTTCACAGTTCCATCAGTTGGTAATTTGTGGCTTTCTGTGTACCTCCTGCCTCCTACCTAATCCGTCAAGAAAATATTCCTCCCCCTAAGACACACATCCTCTTGTTTATTTTCACCTCCCTCCTGCCTGTTGAGCTCTACACTACCCCTATTATGTAGCCTCAGCCAGACTCACAGAGAGTTCCCTGGGTGAGAAGCTTGTCAACTTAAAGGCATTTGAATAAATTGGGTGAAATACAGGCTGTCCTCCGCTTAACCTGAGGTGCACCTTCCTGTCTCCTGTCCCCATCTACAAAGTCAGCCCAGAGCTGGGCAACAGTGAGCCTGAAGATGGAGAATGGCACAGAAGGAAGCAGAGGAATTTACAAGTTCTCCTGCAAGAGACATTTAGAGCTTGTGTCACTACCTCCTGGTAGGAGTGATTAGCTCCAAAGCCTAGGGTAGTCCAGGAGAGTAATTAAAACCATTTGGTCAAGTCCTCCCTAATGGCTCCTTCAGAAATACAAGAGAGTCAGAAAGTGGAATAAAATAACCACTACAATCTCAATAATACATTACACAACAATCCAGAGAGCACTTTTGTTCCAGGTATTATGCTAAGTACTTTATATTCTTTATCTTACTCATTTCTCACAACTACCCTAAGAGGTAAACATAAACATTACTTACTGTCTTTATCCTGCATATTGAGAAAATTGGAGTTTAAGAAAATCAAGAAACTCCTCCAACATCCTAACCTGGTCAAGAACAAAGCCAAGATTCAGACCTCAACTAGTTCTAACATTGAAGACGTTTCTCTAAAACAATATGTATTCTTCTTGCCATACATACTCCTGGTGTTTGAAATTACTGAGCACCCCTGCTTCCTGAATAATCTTCAAATTGCCCCTTCAAGGCACCCTAGAGGTGCTAGGTACCTGGCATGCTAGTGAGTGAGACTGTTAACAACTCTCTTCAAGGGCACTGTTTTCATCTTTCCTCCTTTAGCTGAAGTTTACAATGTGGATGTAAACCTGCCTACATTTGGAACCAATAGGAATCTAAACATTGTATTGGAACCTTGCCTTGTCAAGAATCCACATGTGGTAAATGTGTTTCATGAATGGTGGCCAAGCTGTTAGACTCTGTGGCTCCGCGGTCAGCACAGGGTTAAAAGTAAGATGAATGTCAACCAACCAACCGTTTTCTCCAATGGAAGGAGAAAACAGAGGCTGAAACCATTGCTGGTTTGTGAGGAGGACAGAAGTCCTTCAAAAAGGAGAGGAAATGGCTTGAACTCCTCAAATGGAGAATGTTTCTTGGGCCATCTTGGGTAGTATCAAAGAAAAATGTCTATTTGAAGAAGATGCCAATGATGAGAGGACATGATTTAGTGGCAAACTTTAGCAATGATGATATGGCCTTTCCTGGGTGCCAGTAACTGGTCCAAGGATGCTAATCAAGGTGGAAATGAATTTGTAGCCCAGCCAAGACCCTGTTCTAGCTCCAATGCCCTCTCATTGTCACAAGGTATCACATGGCCTTGCACGGGTCACACAAACTTAAAAAAGTCTGATAGAAGAGAAAAATGGTAGATATTTTGGTGTGGACATTGCATTCGTCATACAAACTGAAGATACTGAGAGAGAAAGGAAATGCTAATAATTATACTGGGACAATGTAATCCCAAGTAAATTGGGATATACAGCCACTCTTGGATAAGCTATATACTACTCAAATTACATTTGATGTAAAATGAGAATAATACCTACTCTCTGTATCTCAAACACACAGGGTTTTTAAAGAATTGAATGTGATAATATCTATGACATCATTTTGTGACCTGTGAAGTACAATACGAATACAGAGATTGATATAGGTATGTACTAGACAGTGGAATCCATGCCCTGTCTTGGAGCGTGCTTGTGTTCTCAGCAAGAGCTCATATATAATGAAGCAATGAGAAGAGCAACAACCTAGAAATGAGATACATTTGATTAAATGTGTGACATTGCTTAAGCTACTTAGCCAGCAAAAGAAATCTGAAGGGTAGCTCTAAAAATATCTTTAGTAATCTAATGTATTTACAGAAATGAATCTCATGAAATGTGGATAAAACTTCAATATAAACAACACTAGAATTTTCATGATTGGAGTTAGTGAAATTATGTCTCCTATTAACACACATACACATACATCTCTCCCATAACAAACTCACAGACATACACACAGTAGTTTATTATACTTAACAGACACATTAGAGTATCTTGAACTTCTCTCTCACCCTGTCAAGATACCACTAATTCTAAAGCAATCAGTACCATGCTGTTAATGACTACAGTCCTGATTAACTACAATCAAGATGATGTGTTTGCTATGCTGGCTCTAAGGTACTGAAATATTAAAGAGAAAAGAATAAGATGCATGGTTTGTATGAAAGCTTAGAAGTCAGAAATCCACTGAATAAATATGAACTTACATCCAAGTTATGTGAGCCTCAACTAGCCAAGACACCTTGGTCTACTTGCTATGTTCTTAAATTGGATAGTGTAAATTTGACTAAGGGCAAAACAGACTGCTGACCTCCTTGAATTTCTAAATATTACTTGGTACTGTATTTTGATTCATGCACATGCAGCCCTAGGGATTATACTCAAATTATTAACTAGGAAGTAGATGCACCATCTTTATTTCCAAGGACCCTGAAAATCATCATGTTTAGATTTATGTATGATGTCTGCATGGCAATACACCCAGTATCCACAGACTACATACTAGGTAACAAAAGGGAGATGGAAAAAAGGATATTGTCCCTGTCTGCAAGTAGCAAAACATCTAGGAAATCAGACTTGCTGTTGTCTTAGAAAAGAGGAGGAGAAGGAGAAAAAAGAATGAGAGAGGAGGAGGAGATGGGAAAATAAAACGAAATAAGTAAGAGCGAAAGTATTTTATGGCATGACTTTCTTTAAAAAAAAAAAAACAGAGATATAAGCAGAAGAGTAAATGAGGGTGGTATTTGTCTCTGTTTTTAATAGCCATGTTATTACAGAAAATCCACAGTCGGAGAGAAGAGGGACAGCCTCCCTTGCAGAGTGTGTTGAGAAGTTAGTGGAGTGGAGGAGCTATCATCAGGGCAGAGCAGGATGTGGAGCAGGCCAGGGCCTGCGCGCCCAGCACGAGGTATGTGACTGAAAGGCAGGGAGCTGGCCCGCGGCAGGTGCAGCGCAGCCAGTGCCCGTCGGCCCCAGGAAAGGAAAACCTGCAGGTGCAGTTGGGACATGTCCTGAGCCTCCAAAGCCACGCGTTTTTCTGAATAGCTGTCCTATCTTCATTGTCTGCCTGCAAGATTATGGTTTGCTGTGGGAGGGGACGGGAGGGAGGGAGTGGTTTGGTGGAATCTCTAGCTCTGGCGGCTTTGATGACACACACAGGCTGCTCCAGGAGTGAGGTACAATTGGAAGAGGCTGAGACCATGCAAGGGGAGTGTTGGTGGTGGACACTTGCCCCATGAAGCCCCGCGTCCCCCTGGGAGGGCTCTCCTTTCTCCAGAGGCTGTGATGGATACAGACTTTGCTGGCCACCATGCAGAACTGTCCTCCTGTCCTCCACACAGAGCATCTTTTTCCTTCCTCCTTCAGTCATCTTTGGGCTGAGTGTCTAACTTAGCAGCCCAGAGCTCAGTGCTTGAAAGCCCCAGAACTTCCAAATGCCACCCAGGTTCTCTCTGCACACCCCAGGAACCCACACAGTGTCATACCTACTTTGGGACTCACTGTCCCTTGCTCAAGGACCCCTCAGCCACTCTCATGACCTATAATCAGAAGCAGTTTTGCAAATAAGCAACTGTCATGTATAATTGGAAACAGGAGAAAGAAATGGAGCCATGTGCCTTTTGCAAATTCCCTATATTTGGTCAAGGTGAAACTCCCACCTGGGTCAGAAAGGTCTATTAGAGATGTGGGGGTAGAAGAAATGTGTTAAATATGAGAGTGTTTAATATTTTTAAAAAATTAACTTGAGGGTATAGTAGTTGCTGTAGCAATGCCTGTGACCAAAGGAATGAGAAGGAAAGGATGGCAGGGTGAAGAAATATTCTATGACTGGATGTGTGACCGGGGAAAAAAATGTAGTGATCCAGAAAAAGCAGTGCTGGGATATGAAGAAGCCTCCAGAACAAAAATTAGAGAGAACAGTAAGGAACAATCTGGTCCCTTCAAAATAGTACCCCAAAGAACCATGCAAGCCATGGCACAGCCCAGCACACTGGATCTGGAGAGAGGCCAGAGGGAAGAGAGGGTGAGGAATGTGGAGAAACTGCTGGACGTGTACAGAGGAGGCCACCAGGACAAGGAGATGCTGGGAGGTGTCCTGAGAAGCCACGTGCTCCCACATCCTGGCCTGTAGAGCTCTGGGAGGGGAGACGGCATCTGGGTGGGTGGGGAGAAGTGCACCCATGGAAGAGGGTGAGGGATTACTCTGGGTTGAATTCCTCCTTTCTCAGGTGACTGCATTCTGGCCGCCCCACACCTCCCCCTTTCATTCTTGGCCTGCCTCAGTCCACCTGGGGCATGCAGGCGGCTGCTCCAACCACATGCCCTGTCAGGACCTGTTGCTTCCAGGGGAAGAATGCAAGAATATCAAATCCTTTCAAATGCTGAAAAGGGAGAGCCCTGCTTTGGGAAGTGTGGGGTGTGCATAGTTAAAGTACAAAATCAGAACATAAAACAATTTAAGACTGGACCCCAGGATGTAGGGGGCAGGGGCTAGGGGGAGTTGAATTGAGTCTCTTTGGTCCTTGAGCTCAAAGAATCAGAGGCGATGAAACTGTTTTCTTCCCACCCCAGGGGAATAGATGCAGCACAGCACCCTTTTTCAACAAGGCCTCCACTCCCATCTGAGCTGGAGGGGGCCTGGGACTTGTGCTTTGTATATCCTTTGTATATCCAACACTCAGAGCGACAACCCCGGGACTGAGCAAACATACCTTCTGGTACAGTTACTGAGCATCATGACAGAAAATGGGGATATCCTCCTTCAGAGCCCATGCACACACAGCTCCACTACCCGCCACACCACCATCTCCACCCCCACCCCAAGCAGCCTTTGTGTATACCTGGAGAGGTCGCAGGGTTAGGAGTGGGCTCTACAGTCAGTCAGGACTGAACACTGCTCTTACCATTTGCTTATATGACCCAGGAGAGATGCCTTGACCACTCTGTGCCTTACTTTACACAACTGCATTTGGGGGTCAGCAGAACATCTGCCACATAGCGTAGTGAAGGTTTAAGTCATGAATAGATTAAGAGCTCTTAGAATCTTAATAAATGTGAGATTATATATATATATGTGTGTGTGTGTGTGTGTGTGTGTGTAAAATTATTAACTATAGATGACTTATTATGTAAAGATTGTGTGCTTTGGCTGCATTTCAGGAATCTGGGACCTGTCTTATTATTCAGTGTCATGTTTTCAAGAATAGCTATAATATTGGTTGCTCCCTTGGTTACCCCTTATAGCATTCAGACAGCACTCAGTAAGTACACAAGCTGTCAGCCTGCTACAATTCCTGAGCAGGACTGGAATTCCTCCAAGGGTCTGCATCCTAATTGGGCATGCTTGGAAGAAGTAAAGGCAAGTACGGTTAAGCAGTCATGAAGAGGTGATTAAGAGTCACCCTAATGCTCATAGCAGCAATGTCCACAAGAGCTAAATTGTGGAAAGAGCCTATATGCCCTCCAACAGATAAATGGATAAAAAAGTTATGGTTCATATATACAATGGAATATTACTCAGCCATCAGAAAGGAGAATAATACCTACCATTTGCATCGACATGTATGGAGCTGGAGGGGATTATGCTAAGTGAAATAAGTAAAGCAGAGAATATGGTTTCACTCATGTGGAACATAAGGAATAGCATGGAGGACCACAGGGGAAGGGAGAGAAATCAGAGGGGGAGACGAACCATGAGAAACTGTGGACTCCAGGAAACAATCTGAGGGTTTCAGGGTGGGGGGTAGGGGAACTGGTAGCTCAATGATGGGTATTAAGGAGGGCACATGTTGCAATGAGCACTGGGTGTTATACACAAATAATGAATCATGGAACACTACATCAAAAACTAATGATGTACTGCATGGTGACTAACATTTAAAAAAAAAAAAAAAAGAGTCCTCAGTCTATGTGGCAAATACCTTCCCTGCAAAAATTCTTGACTAAGAATGGAATGGTTTACTTTCATAGGATGCTAACTCTTGGCCATAATTAGAATCTCTTTTCGTTTAACATCCAGGAGATTTCTCCTTACAAAAAAATAGCATCCTAGAAGACACAGGCCACTTCTAAGGACTCCTTACTCCTATCTATTATTAACCACCAAATCACAATCCACTACTATGTGAGTTTCAGTGTGCTTTGTTATCTAGCCTTAATTTAAGCTATGGTTGTGTGTGGTGTGCATGCATGTCCACACATGTGTTCATGCACACATAACTAAACTCACCTATCCATGCAGTGAGACTTTCTCCTTTCCAAATCTTTTGGGTCTTCACTACCAAACTCCACTTGTTTTTTCACTGACTTGTGTGTCTTCCTATGAAACCTCTAGATTATCATTTTTTTTCCTGTCTAAAGTATATCATTTCTCCCATGTTGATCATTTCCAGTTACTTCATAGAAGATGATAGGCAAATAGGCCCCATGTGGGGCTCAGAAAATAAAGGTGAGCTGAACACAGTCTTGGGATCACAGACAACAGGACTATCATCTCCAGGACTTTGACAACAACCTTCAGACCAAACGCTGGTTCTGGACATTGGCTCTTTAAGACCCATCTGCAAAAAGCCTCCCATTTACTCTGGCAGTGGGTTCAGGAGTGAGCTGGCTGGCTAGTGCCCAGTACTCAGAGGATGGGAAAGGAAAACCTGAATTAGCCATGATTATGCAAGTGGGTTCCTTAAATCCTTCCACTTAGAATAAACCCATAACCTCAAAAAATAGAAACAGTTAACAAAAGAGTGCCGCTACAACAGGCATCACTATAGGAGTCCACGTAGAAGCACAGACATCTGCCCTTCCATGTGGAATGCCAAGTTAGATGCACACAAGGAGAAGAGGGACAAAGTCAGGCAAAGTAAAGAGAAGAAAGGGGGAGGCAAGAGGGAAAAAAAGTAAAGAAAAGAAAAGAAAAGAGAAAAGAAAAGAAAGAAAAGAGAAGAGAAGAGAAGAAAAGAAAAGAAAAGAAAAGAAAAGAAAAGAAAAGAAAAGAAAAGAAAAGAAAAGAAAAGAAAAGAAAAAGAACAGCATGACCCCCAGCCTTATCTAGGGATCGCCAGGTGTGTGGTATAGGAAAACAGAGATGTGTTTTACCTTCTCTAGGAAAAACGCTTCTGATGGACATGAGGAGGAAATGGCTAAGCACAGGCTCCAGGAATAATAAACAAACCAGACTTCAGGCTCTGTAGGGAGCAGGAAGGGGCTTCCTTGCTCACAGTGGTATCCCCATGCATCCCATGCTCGTGGCACATGGGCCAGCTTGATAAATAGGGGGTGAGTAGGATGACAAAGAGCTCTTAGGAATGGACCACCTGTTTTAGGGTCACCCTTTCCCCTGGTCATAGCAGGAATGACACAACATGGTAGAGGTGAGCAGAGGGATGGGAGGGCACAGAGTGAATACCTTAACCTCGGGATGGAGCACCCCTGTACTGGGCCCATGCTTCAGCACAGGTATAAGTATGTGCTCATCTCAGGGAGCTCCCTTCTCCTTGGAAGGTAAATCTGGACACACTGAGTGCCCATTTGGCTACAGAGTATCTGCAGTCCACTGCCTGTAGAGAGACAACAACTCATGGGAATTTGGCGAGAATATAGAGTCTTGGGCCCCACCAGCCCTGCTGAGTAGGAACCTTCCTTTCCTTAGATTCTGTGGTGATGCATAGGCATGTGTGAGAAGCCTGGCTCTTGATGGCCTGGAGATCAACCAAGCATGATCCTTAGTACTAGCAAAGACTTTACAAACACATCATATATTGCTAAAGAAATGACTTTTCTGACCTATAGAAATGAAAACTAAGGTTTAATTGCATTGAGTCTTAAAAGGACAACAAAATGGGTAGTTTATTTAATCTAAATCCCAATCTGATTTTACTCATCCCCAAAGAAATAGGAAGGAAGGAAGGATGGGAGGGAGGGAGGGAGAGAGGAAGGAAGGAAGGGAGAAAGAGAGAAAGAAAGAAAGAAAACAAGTGTCTTTTTTTTTGAAGCCAGAGATAATTTGGTAAGACATGAGGAAGAATGCCTTGGTAGATCATCAGTTCAACAATAGCATACATGTTTTCCCTCATTGGAATGTTTGTAGCCAGCCTAAGGACAGCAGTCTAGATAGTTGAAAAGATCATTGGCTTATAAACAAGGAAGGAATGGAGCTGATATGATTTTGAAGGTCTGGCAATCAATCTAGTATTTAAAAGAAATTTTACCTCAATGTATACATCAAGTGGACACGGTGTCCCTACTTGCCTTTCATCTACATACATGGACACTCACACAAGTCAGGAACAACGTGGGGAGGGGGATTATTGAAGACCTGCCAGAAATCCCCTTGGTATGTCATATCTTCATGCAATTGCCAGCATCCTTTGGTGTGTTGAACAGCATGGCCCTCATTCTCAGTAATTTGTGGCTTGCTGTATACTCATGCCATGATTTAATCCCTCAAAAAAATATTCCTCCTCCTAAGACACACATCTTCTTGTTTATTTTCACCTCCTCCTGCCTGTTCAGCCTACACTGCCTCTATTATGTGGCCCAGCCCCACACAGAGTTCCCAGCATGAGGGGTTGTCAGGCAAAAGGACATTTGAACGAATGGGTAAAACCTGGGCTCCTCCTCCCCTTTTGCCTGAAACTCACTTCATGATCCACCATTCCGGGCCACCAGCATCCAGGGAGTGTCCCCACCTGCCAGTCACACATGCACAGAGTGCTCTCCCAGCCCTACACAAAACGGAGTTTGAAGGAAACACAAGTGTCTAAGTGGAAAATGAAATAAGACTTTAAACTCCTGTCATTGGAGAATGTTTTGAATACTTTAATAACTGTTTTGGCCAGAAAAGTTATGACATGTGCTTCATCATTAATAACAAAATCTTTGCATTTTTCTGGTACTGAGTAACAAATCACAGAAGCAATATTATTAAAAACCATCTAGTCAAATCCTTGCTAGTGAGTCAGACATGTACTTAATAGGGCTCAGAGTGGTGCCATTCTGTGAGTTAGCAAAGAAATTCACTGCCCTTCCCTCATGTAAGCCCAGTACTTATGAGTCTTACATTGCTGGTATCTTTCTGGTGTCTCCCTCCTTGTCTTTCTTTTAAAAAAAATTTTTTTAAAGATTTTATTTATTTATTTGACAGACAAAGATCACAAGCAGGCAGAGAGGCAGGCAGAGAGAGAGGAGGAAGCAGGCTCCCTGCTGAGCCTGGGATCATGACCTGAGCTGAAGGCAGAGGCTTTAACCCACTGAGCCACCCAGACGCCCCCCTCCTTGTCTTTCTGTACAATCTCCTTTCTGCAGGTATATCTTAGAGCTCAAAACAAATTATTGAAATTTGCAAAGAAGGTAGAGTAGCAAACAGCATTTGGTCTTACAAAGAGTTGATATGTGAGTTCTGATAGAAAAGCCCTCCTCAAAAGAGCCTTCTAATTCTACCAAATTCTGTTCTCCTAATTGGTTTTCTTTCTTTCCCAAGATCACCTACACAGCTTAAACCCACATATGTCATGTTGGTTTGCTTCTTAGAAAACCACAATAAGGATAGGAACTAATGAAATACAGATTGTGTGAAGGCAAATGAGGGCCCACCATGAACTGTGGAAGGGAGAGGGACCAAGAGGGTGGTGCTTGTCTCTGTTTTTAATAGCCATGTTATTACAGAAAATCCACAGTCGGAGAGAAGAGGGACAGCCTCCCTTGCAGAGTGTGTTGAGAAGTTAGTGGAGTGGAGGAGCTATCATCAGGGCAGAGCAGGATGTGGAGCAGGCCAGGGCCTGCGCGCCCAGCACGAGGTATGTGACTGAAAGGCAGGGAGCTGGCCCGCGGCAGGTGCAGCGCAGCCAGTGCCCGTCGGCCCCAGGAAAGGAAAACCTGCAGGTGCAGTTGGGACATGTCCTGAGCCTCCAAAGCCACGCGTTTTTCTGAATAGCTGTCCTATCTTCATTGTCTGCCTGCAAGATTATGGTTTGCTGTGGGAGGGGACGGGAGGGAGGGAGTGGTTTGGTGGAGTCTCTAGCTCTGGCGGCTTTGATGACACACACAGGCTGCTCCAGGAGTGAGGTACAACTGGAAGAGGCTGAGACCATGCAAGGGGAGTGTTGGTGGTGGACACTTGCCCCATGAAGCCCCGCGTCCCCCTGGGAGGGCTCTCCTTTCTCCAGAGGCTGTGATGGATACAGACTTTGCTGGCCACCATGCAGAACTGTCCTCCTGTCCTCCACACAGAGCATCTTTTTCCTTCCTCCTTCAGTCATCTTTGGGCTGAGTGTCTAACTTAGCAGCCCAGAGCTCAGTGCTCGAAAGCCCCAGAACTTCCAAATGCCACCCAGGTTCTCTCTGCACACCCCAGGAACCCACACAGTGTCACCTACTTTGGGACTCACTGTCCCTTGCTCAAGGACCTCAGTGTCTGGGAGGACTCTCTTCTATCTTGATGTCTACATGACACTGCAAACTTAGACTGGGACCTCTGGTCCTAACACACAGTTTCATTCTCCAAAAGTATTTGATCCTGTTTTTAATATTTCTATCAGTATTTTTTTGAGTAAGTGGATAATGAATTAAGTTAAGCTACATAAACATTAGAAGGTAAATGTAAAGTTCAATAGCACCATCATCCCCATTTAAACTCTTAAACCACCTCAGTAATATGAAAGGGAAGATCAGGCCCATGACCTCAGCCCTGGAGGGGAGGCCCAGCATGGCCCCCACATGGTACGGTTGCCAGTGCCCATTTGACACATCACCCTGCTCTCACTCTTTCCTTTTTTTTTTTTTCTATTTACTTGTTTCTTTGGGTTTTTCCTTCTACCAGAATGTAAATCCATGGAACCTGTCAGTCAGATTTCTTCCTTGACCCCACACATAGATAGTAGGCACTCAATAAATATTTGCTGAATGACTAAATCCCAAAACAGGTGCTATTGGAAACTTTTTTTTTTTTTTTGTATTGGATCTCAACAGAGTTTGTGAGCTCAGGGTAGCATTATCTTTTGAGGAAGTTGATATGACTCTATAATGTGCTCCACAATACAAAGTGAAGGGCTGAACTGGCATTCCTTGGTCCAAAGCAGCCCTGAGGCCTAAGATTTATTGCATGAAATCATGAGTAGGAGTCAGTATTTGCTTGCTACCCATCCTTGCATGGGCTTCAGTAGCATCCTGTTCATTTGGTCAGCAAATAGAATTGAAAATGGCCTCTAACAGAAAAAAATGAATTAACCAGAGACACTCACATAACTGGGAAAGTTACTGGGATAAGTCTTTCTTTGTCTGGAGAAGAGTAAGAGCTGAGTTGAAGCCTTTACTGGAACTCTACCTATGGAAGTTTATTAAATGGAACGTATCTTTCAAATAGTGGAGTGAAAATAGAGAGACTCCAACTGATGTATATGGTAAATTTGGTTTGACATAAATAAGTGTTATTCTATTGACATGGCGATAAACAAATTGTGACAATCTGCTAAAGGACAAATATCACTGTGAAACTTAAAAGTTGGATTGTCAGATATTATATAATTGACAAGCCCCTACAGGGAGCTAACTGATTGCTCCCTGGGGATGATGACTCTACCGATGTTCCAAGTCCTGGGTAAAGTTATAATGTCAAGGGTTTCAAATCTTACACTTTTTAGTGCATGGCTAGCCACCAAATCTTAAATCTTAAAAGAAGGGAATGTGTAGATCAACAGGATTGGTGATTTTATGGTAAAGGTTTCACTGAGTGAGAAAATTCTTTCTATCTTAGCAGGTATCTACTGCATTTCAGAAGTGGATGATGTCCGAGCCTGCCTGGAGAAGATGTGAGGGAAGCTTGGTGCTTCTGAGTGGTTGCCTGGTTCTCTGTGTGTCCTGGAGTGCTTTAGTAAGACAGCAGATTTTGGGGGTTCCTTCAGGCTACATTTGCCATGATGCTGGCCCACCAGAGTCTTGTCACCTCCACCCCTTCTTCAGAAATCGCCTTCTTCCACCTCCTCCTGCCTGACAAACTCCACTCCCCCTTCAAGTCAAATTTCACCTCTACTATGAACCGTCCTGGTCTTTGCCAAGAGGTCTGCACACCCCCGAACCATCACCACCACAGAGCCTGTGGTACAGACCTCTCTTACAGCATCATATAGCATTGCACTCATTTATCAACTTTGATTTCATACAAGCCAGAGGCCATAATTCATTTCAGTGCCTTCATGTGACATATGATAATTCTCCATTAACGTAACAGATATGTGAAGAATGTTCTCAGACCAAATTCATCAGCTCTAGAGAGCTCTGAAATTTCCCCAAACATACTTCAGGTCTTCTACCCTCGTGAATGACAAAGGTCTGTGTGACTAACCATCCTATATAGCCTCAGGGTGCATGACCCTCTCAGCAAGCGAGCCACACCACAGACCTACTATCACTGGCCTACATTCTCCTCTAAAATCTCCATCTCAATTATGATGAATTTTGAACATGATCTGCTAAATTCCTGCCTCTCAAACTCTAGGATCATTTCACTTTAACACCCATATCATAGATACCTCCATCATTTCATCCCAATGCCTTCTCCCAAATTACCAACTTGCACTCATCTTACTTTATTTCCTCTTCCTGACCTTCTTTGTCCTTTTTCTCCATCAGGAGATGGAGACATGCACCAGACTTTTCTGACCTTTTCACATGCACCAGACTTTTCTGACCTTTTCACATGCACCAGACTTGCTTCTGACCTTGTCTCTGTCAAGAAACTTTCCCTGGTAGCCCCTGTTGAGATTTTACCACACCCTGCTGTAGTCAGCCACTTATCATACAACTTCCTGCTAGTGTACTTTCATATTCTATGAAAGATATGCTCCTCAAGGGATAATATGTGCCTCATCTATCTGCAATTCCATGTCAGCCAATGACTCATTAATATCTCACCTGTGTGAGGACTCTATGCGAAGTCTGGGTAGCATCCATAAAGCTGTAGGATTTGCAGAGGATAGAAAAGTGTCTGGATCCTTTTAGAGCACTCCAGAAGTACTGCTAAGATCTAAGGAAAACAAAATCTATTCATGTCCTTCTCTATGGGCTTAAAATTCCAAATGGGAGAACAAAACACTTCTTCATTCAGGAGCTGACTAACCCATTTCCCCTTTCACCCACAATGCAATGGAGCCACAAGCTCCTTGATGATTTCTCTCTGTCCCAGGTTAATCTTGGGTTTTCCTACAACTGACGGTCATAATGAGTGTTTATTACACGTACTATGGGTATAAACTATGTATGAAAGTGATAGGTGGCTGGGTATCTTGGGGCAAATTCCAAAATATGATTAACATCAGTATATCAATTAATTATCTTGTGAGCCAATCTTCCTCTGTCAACTAAGAGGCAGTTCATCCTTGATGGTGCAGGGCAAATCCTACTTCCATGGCACAAATCCAACCCTAGCTTCATCAACAAATAACCAAAACTGAAAATGAGAGGTGTGCAGAAATTCCCTTGTCCTATAGGACAGAAATTCTCTCTCCTATGAGTTCTTGATACCATCTTTGTCTTAACCATCAAATGACAGAGTTTGGTAGATTTAAGGGTCTTGAGAGACATATTCCCCACTGCTTCCATACATTTTCATATTTCAGTATCAACTGGCACATTGTTTTCCATGTTATAAGTGTTCCATAAATGTTGATCAGTTCATTAATGAAAAGAACACACTGATCACTGACATGGAGGGAACATCTTCCAGGAAACTGAAGATCAGAGTTTCTCATAAACAAGACTGTCATTCTTTAGAGTTTTCTTGACCACCACAAAAACAAGACCTATTTCCCAAATGTATTTATTGAAGAGCCACACCCTGAGTCAAAAGGTTGGCAGGGCTGGTTAAATAGTACCCATGCTGTAATTCAGGTAGCTGTAGGATTTTTATTATTTGTGTGGTATTTTTATACTTTGCAAATCATTTTTATATCTATGACTACATTTGATCTTTACAGTGTCCTAGAAGTACCTGGGGCAGATGTGATGATTAATGCATGAATAAATTGAGGCACAGAGAGGTCAGCAGATCTCAGCTCCAAAGTCTACATAAGAGAAATAACTATGGACATGATAGCAAGGGCTAATGCAGAGAACCCCAGCAGCTTAGTAAGTCCATATGCTATTGAGTCCAAGAAGGAATGAATGCAAGAACAGAAGTCTGACTAAAGTGTCATGGAACACAGAGGAAGATCCAAGAACCAAACTCCCAGACATGTACTCTCTACCCTAAGAGAGGTCCTCACCAGTGGTGGTTTGCATCCATGAGACCTGAGCAAGGACTCCAGCACATAAACTTTCCCAAATCCTGCAGGTTCTGAAGGGATGAAAGGGGCTTTGAATATGTGCACCACAATAATTATGTTTGTTTTAATGAAGCAATGCATGCTTCTGTTGTGCTACAGTGCAAAGGCCTAATTATTCAAACACAGCCATTAGTTCCCACACAACAGAGATGACAGCAGATGTTATAAAGATAGCATCTCTTGGCCATTTGCCCACCAAGCCTGGCCACAAGGACACTTCAAAAGCAACTGCAGCTCCTGCCAGGAGCATCCCACCACATGTCCTAAAACATCAGAGCCCAAAGCTGACTTGAGACACCTGGAGGGAGATAGGGGTCAACATGGCAGTAACGGCCCTTCCTCCCCCAGCTCTCAGGTAGACAAGGTGGCGTCTGGGCCTGGTTAGCACAGAGCAATCTGGGACGCCTGGAGCCCTCTGTCCTACCAGCTGTTTTCACACAGGCAAGCAGCTCCGATCAGGACACAGAGCCTGTGTCAGGAACTCATTTCAAACCTACAAGGCTGAAAGGAAATCATTCATTTAACTGGAGAACAAGATGTGCCCAGAAACCCATCCAACTTCCTGCTGCCACCATCAGGAAAAAATATATATATAACTAGCTGAATTTGTGTGGTATACTATTGCTCAAACTTGAGTACTCAGAAGCAGGCACCAGCCTGCCTGCATTTTTCCTAACCCGGCCCTATGAGTAACAGTTAGGAAAACACAAAGGGCTTTAAAAAGTTCAAAGAATTAAAAAAAAAAAAAAGTTGACTGCATCATTATCATCACCAAACTGCTGAATATTTAAACTTCTATTTTAAAAAATGTTTTTAAGTGAAGAGACAATGAGGAATTTTTTTTTTTTTTTGTCTTTGCATCAACCATAGCAAGGAGATTTCCTGGAAATGGAGTCCCTCAAGGCCTCAGTTTCTTTGTTTCCTATGCATGCATGCATGTGCACACATGCACGCACTCACGCACACACACCTGTCTCTCCAGAAAGCAATCTGCCTGGAAACACGAGACCTCGAGAGAGGAGAGAGAGGGCTCAGAGGAAATTATTCTTCTTGACAAAGATTTCTGCCACCTTGTGTTTGAATCACATTTCCCTCTGGTTTCATGTCTCACTTCCACCAAACCATAGAAAGGACACTGCCCATAAAAATTGTAATGCAAAGGGTTCCTGATTTAGAAGAAGGAGAAGAAGAAGAGGAGGCGGAAGAAGAGAAGAATGAGAGAGAAAGAAAAAAAGTGGGGGAAAAGCTTCTACCATAATAATGAGGGAAACCACACTGGGTTCCTGCTAGCAGGACAACAAAGCCAAGATCTGCCATCACATGGACACTTCCCCCTCGGAAGTGGAAGGAGGGGGTGAAAAGGGCTAAGGTCCTACAGGATGTCCCCTCCACAGCAACACGTTGTAAAAAACTCCTACTGGGGAGGGATTTCCCAGTTTCAGTGCACTGTGTTTTTTTTTTTTTTTTTCCCTGAGGGGAAATGTAAAAGAAAATCTAGGTAGGAATGAATTCAAAGACCTTGCTTCTTAATGCAGTAGGAGGAATGTGAACTTTAGAAAGAATACAAACTCGAGAGGGCTCTGGAAGTTTATCAATTTGAAAAAATAAGCACGTGCGGGCAAGACTGGCAACAGACTTTAAGACCTCGATGAAGAGCCCAAAAAAGATGCTGTAACACCCAACACAGATCACCTAGGTTCAGAGTGTGGGGCTGAAAGACACTACTCTTGAAGGCTAGCACGCTCTTCCTTCAAGAACCATGACCCAGGTAATCATACAACTGCTCTTTAGGACCAAAGGCCAACCCACACTCCCGTGTGGGGCATGGGATTCCTTTGACGGGGAGGATCATTTTCTATAGTCAGTCTTCATAGGAAGAGGCCAATCTTGGAGTGGGTTGAAATAGGGCAATATGTTCCCCTTTGTGGGGCCAGGTGTCAGGTCTGAGGTTTCAGGGAAGGGGTAGATGCTGAGCGATGACAGCAAACTAAGGGATGTGGGGCTTCCTGAAAATTCTGGAGTGTACCTTGGTGAGGTGTTCTTAGCCTCTTTGTGTGTGGACTACTTTGCCTTCTGTGAGGCCTATAAGCTTTCTTCTCAATATAATAAAAGTACAGAATAACATAAATACAATTAAAGGAAAGCAATTATATTGAAATAGGTTATATCCATGTACCCTTTTGGTTAAGACATCATTAGGGAGATAAAAAGTACATGTGGGGAAAAAAGGTATTATGAGATCCAATTTTGTAATCTCAGACTGTCATAGGCCATTTGGCTTGCTACTTCTGATAAAGGACACCTGGTTCCTACAGGATTCAGGGGTCAGAACATCCAATTCAAAGCTGCAAAGTCCTTTGAGTATTTGTTGTAAGCTACTTAGATTCTATATTATACAGGAATGCCAAAGGACAAGCTCGAAGTTAACCAAAGGTGACTTCCAAGTACAAGGATATTTGTGTGGGATCATATTTCTAATAAATTATATTGAATAGGTTTGTTTTTATAGGACATTAACACATTCTTTATATTATATTGCTTTTCTTATAAGGTACTCAAATCATAAATAAACCCAGGATATTCTCTCAGGAACAGATAAAAATAGGGGATCCAGGACTCAGTTTTAATTTTGTTTTATCCATATTCAGAGTAGGATTCTAATAGCAAACACTTCCTGTTCCTTAGAAGTTTCTCAATGGAGCCTGAAAGCAGCCATATGCATCCTGGTTCCCTGAGGTCATGAAGAAACACATTTACCAGGCCCACGCACCTGCTCGCCTGCTCCTGGGGAGCTCTGCATCTCGAGAAGGGCATCTGCACTTTCAGAGGAACTAAGTACACAAACGAGTCTGGGCCTGTAGCTGGTTGCCTCCAGTAATCTCAGACCCAGACACATGGCTCTAGGGAGGAGCCAGAAGGCAACGGCCACCCACACTTGACCACCACAACTACCATCAGGACCCTGGCATGCAGCAGCCCACCCCACCACACCACCACTCTTGCCCTGAGTCACAGGGACCAGCTCCAGTGCCAGTCACAAGATGCAATCTCCCCTCCCCACCCCAGCCCTGCTCATCACTCCCACACTCTGTGGACCACAGGCCCCTCTACCAGTACCACCCCCAATACAAGACAACAAGCAAGAAGAAGCGGAGTCTCTGACCAGAAGTGCAAGCCTCCCCACCCCCCAGCTCCCAGTCAAGAGGGAAACTAAGATCTCATACAGTGACTTCTTTGCAGCAGCTCTTTCAAGGGAAACTTTTTCAGCTTATGGTAGTGTTTCTTATTTTTTTATTAAGTCAGTTCTTCCTAGCTCTGACTATCATGAAGCGTGAGGTCCAATCAGCAGTAACAGAGCAAACTCCCTTTCTGGCGAAACCTAGAGAAGACCCACAGCCTCTCTGAGCTTCTGTTGTGGCCTGGAAGCACACCCCACTCACTACCCTGGGCCAGGCACTGCTGGCCTGAACTCTTCTTTACAATGTCTAATTTTTGGAGCAGGTATGAGCCCAATTTTCTCCTCATGATGAGTTCCCACCGATGTGGTTTCTGCTTATGGAGGATTAGAGCATGAGGATTTCTCTGCTCTTCTCCTGAGGCCTAGTGATTTCTACATCCAAGAAAACACTTTGTAAGGTCTCCCCCAGTTCTTAGTCAAAGCACAGGGAGTTTATATACTCAAAAACTTAGGAAGAAGAGCTGGAAGGAAGAAACTTCAGAAAAAATCTGAGCAATGTTTAGATATCAACTGTTTCACTCTTTTTCTTTTGGTGCTTTTAAATGGAAGTGATATTCCATCTGACAGATCCAAAGGCAAGAGAACAAATGTCTCGTCTCCATGAAAATCAGGTTTCCAAGGGAAAGAAAATGAATATTGAAGGAAAGGATTCTAAGACCAGGTAATCTCAGGGAGATACTTCGCTGTATGTACTTTATTCTGCAGAATGCAGTCACATCATCCACCTCGTCAGGGGAAGAGAGAGACTCACAAAGAATGTTGACTTCTCACTATCCTATTCCTCAATATTACAATGCAGCCAGTCCTAACTCAGAGTAGGAGGAAACACTTGCCTCTGGCTCTTGACCCTATCCTGCGGGGCTCCTGGCCCCTGGTGAGGTTCATACACCTGGGGTGCCTTTGAGTACTGTAGTAAGTAATCCTTGCCTAAAACCCCAGCTCTAAAACCTTGGAAAAGTCCACTTGGCTTTCAAACAGTTTTTTGTGTGTTGATGCTCTGACCCGATGCTTCAATAGGACACACACTCTAGATATTTGTGGCAGCTCTGTGGCTGAGTACTTGGAAAGACATGAAAGAGTCTGATCTCCTCCCATCCCAAAATACACATGCAAAAGTGTGGGTATACGTGATGCAATGAACATGGGAATGGGAACATCTCTTCGAGATCCTAATACTACTTTTTTTGTATAAATAACCAAAAGAAGGATTTCTGGATCATATAGTAATTCTATTTTTAATTGTGGAACAACCTAATGCATGTCAACAGAGCAGTTGTGGTCTATGCGTATAGTGGAATATCATTCAGCCTTAAAAAAGCAGAAGACCCTTACATATGGGACAACATGGATGAAATTTTAGGACATTATGCCCAGTGACGTAAACCAGTCACAGAAGGATAAATACTGCATGAGTCCCCTTATATGAAGTGTCTAAAATAGTCAAACTCACAGAAAGTAGAATGATGGTTGCCAGGGGTTAGGGAGGGGGCAATGGGGCATTATTGTTCAGTGGTATAAAGTTTCAGTTAGCCAAATGAATACATTCTAGAGACCTGCTGTGCCACATTGTGCTTACAGTTAACAATGCTATAATATTATTACAATACTGCAATACAGTTAACAATACTGTAATACTATACACTTAAAAATTTGTTAAGAGGGTAGATCTCATGTTATCTGTTTCCGTCATATACATACACAAAAAACTCAAGCATAGAGAAAATAAAATTAAATTAAAAAAAAGAAAAAGAATAGGAATAAAATACTAGTGGGGGCGGGGAACAAAAAAAAAAACCTCAAGCAGATAGAGGAACAGCTCCTGGCATGCCCTCTGCAGCCTTGCATAATTTGAAGTCTTCCCTCACACTGCTCTCCCTGTTTGGAAGACCCTTTCCTCCTGCTCTTCTTCCTACACTTGTGAGGTGCCTGGGCCCTGTCACTCTGTTATAAATAGGAGGCAAATGACACTGTCAGGTGTTATGTCTCTAAGATTCTGTCTGCCATACGGTGCTAGAGCACAGCAGACATCCCATCCCCCTGTAGTTACCCTCCTTCAGGTCTCTGACTTGGGGAAGATGGTATTGACAGCTGGGGGTTGTATTTAGGAGAAAATAAGTAATATATATTAATATGGTATGTACTTAGAACAGTATCTAGCATTAACTAATATTTATATTGTCATTAATATTATTAGGAAATAATTTCTTTTTTTTTAAAGATTTTATTTATTTATTTGACAGACAGAGATCACAAGTAGGCAGAGAGGCAGGCAGAGAGAGGAGGAAGCAGGCTCCCCGCGGAGCAGAGAGCCTGATGTGGGGTTCGATTCCAGGACCCTGGGATCATGACCCAAGCTGAAGGCAGAGGCTTTAACCCACTGAGCCACCCAGGCGCCCCAGGAAATAATTTCTTAAAAGCATTTTGAATATATAATTCAAAATTATATATTTTGGTTCCCTTAGACACTATTTCTATATGCTTAGGTATTTTGTTTTATTATTTTCCATGGGAAGGCTTAGTTTATTCTTTGTTTAACCTGAATTTAAATAATCAAACTTTCTTTGCATTAGCCCTACATACAAACCAGTCACTGAATAAAATTTGTTGATATGTGGCAACTTCCCTATGAAATGGACTCTACAAGGTTGTGGCAACCTTCATGTGTTCCCAGTGCAGGTATTTGTATATGCTTATTTAGTTTCTGTGGTGTGTTTTGTTTCAGACTGGTGGATAGGGGAGTGTGTAGAGGTTAGCAATCAGGTCCATTTTCTAGGGTCGCTTGTTCTGCACTTGTACCCTTTCCTACAAAAAGTTCCAAGTTTTACCTCCTTTTTCAATAACTGGAATATGTATTCTCTGTATGCAGACCAATTAAAGGCAACTGCAAGATTCACTACAGTAGAGCAAATCTGGGAACCCTGCTTGTAGCATGGGAACTGAGCAATCAAGCTTTTCACAGTGATTGAAGCTGCAGGTTTAACAATGCCAAGGAGGGATGGGCCTGGCCTCCCTGTGAATTCATTAATTGTGTTTATTGTACATATTGTCTACCTGTGTCTTTGAGGCATAGGATCATAAAGTATGAGTGACAGCACCTCAGCTACAGAGCTGTTGTTCCTGCTCAGGTCAGGTTCAAAGGAAATTCTGTTAGCGGCCCAGCTACTAGGGTTCCAGTTCTTCCCAGCAGGGCATCCAGGCCAGAGAAAACCCAAGAAGTGCATTCCACCTGACTGGTAAAAGTTATATCCAATTTTAGAACTATAAGTAGATCACCTAGGGAAAAACATGAGATAAGGGAGAAAATTATGTATCTTTACTAAGAGGAGTCAGGTAGACATTTAAATCTGACAGTAGAAGACATTTACACAGATGCCTAGAGGTGGCCATGACATGAAACAGTAATACCTCCTGGTCCTTACTCCAGTCACAGGCCAGGGGGCTGCTCCCCAGTGTACTGATGGCTCTCATGCCCCCCTACCTGGACTGGTTCCCGCATAGTTTGTGAAGGGCCTGGCCAGGTGTGTGAGAAAGTCTCTGCCCTCCAGCAACAAACATCAGGGTTCTCCCCTTCATACACTATTTATTTATTCATTCTTTACTTCCTTTCTTCTGCAAAGTCACACATTGTGCAAACCAGTGGTACCACACACTAGAGCTTCCATATACAAGACATACCATCATTCATAATTAAGTAAGCCTTATCAAGAACCAGAAGAAAAAGAAGTAGCTATTCAAAGAAGTATTTCATATTAATTTCACTAAGATAGCATATTCAGTGTTGTCCTCCTATCTATATTTAATCAATAATCACTACTTGGGTCCAGGTTATATTTTATATGTTAACCTCATGAATGGTTTTACCTGTATAAGTGGTTTCAATATGGATGACACATTATCATAATGATAGACTGTAATAATTAAATGCAAATTACCAAGAATAACACATGTTATTTTATAAGAATTTAGAGGGGTCCAGTCCCCACACCCACAGAATTTACAATCTGTGTTTTGTGAGGCTCCATATTCACCGTCAGTATGCAATCCACCATATCTACTATTAGTAATTAGGTCAATTAATTGGCTCACTATTGCAATATGTATACTTATTCTGATATATGTCAATAAAAGTTACCACATACATTATGAGTTTCAAAGGTAACTCCATGAAAGAAATGCAAGGAACTGATCTTGTTAGGAACCAGTGTTAAATGTTCTGCAAATAAAGTACAACTTCTTAAAAGGGTTTTCTAAAACTACACTTGTATTTAATGTTAATGATTGAGCCATTCCCCAAACTCAACTGGATAATTAACAGTTTCAGTGGGATACATATTTTGCCAAGAGGAGCAATGTGGTGAAACTAGCACATCATGGCACATGAGAAACACCTGCTAAATTTTCAGAAAGTTTTTTGGCTGTTTCTAAACGTTTACTGTTATTTACTATTAAATTATATAAACATATTTTATTATATTAAATGGAAAAGTAGTAAGAACTCAAAAATCATCCTTCCCAAACATTTTACTCCATTTTACTCTGTGTCTTATGTTCTTTAGGGGTTTTGCATCTATCACTCCAGTGTGGTGGAAGCTAGTGCACACCTAGCCCTAGCTCCATATTTAGTCACATGTCATTGGTAGCACGAGACAGGTTGTGGGCAGGTCTTTATGCCACAGAAATCAGCAAACATCACTAATCAGGGTTTGATTTATTATCTTGTCTGCCAAGGCTTCAGGAAATCGTGAAGAAAATGTTTATAATGCAGTTTAAAGCTAAAAGTGTGTTGTGTATATAGCTGTTACCCTATGAAGTAGCACAAGAAATTAAAAGAATGCTCCTTCAGTGTTCAAAACCTACAATTTAGCAAAGAAGTCACTCATGTCCTGAAGAACCCATGAAACCCTAGCATTCACCTTCATGATTTCACTTTCTCTTTCCTCACTGGCTTAACTATGAAAATATCAAACCAGTCATGTCAGAATCACATTTGTACATCTGCTGCAATGTTAGGTTGGCTACAGACCTAAGATTTCAGCAAAAGTCAACAAAAGTATTCTTTGAGAATCAAATGGAATTTATGATAAAGAATAATGTGTACTTTATTATTGTTTGTAAAATGTATGCAAAATATATTTATGTCAGGATTGTTGATAATAAAATTATGTGTGTTTATATGCACACATTTTTTTTTCTCTCTGGAGAGCTGGTTATTAAACATTTACCAGCACAACATTGACTAAGGTCTTTCTTTATTAGTTTTTCTTGCATGTATGAAAAATCTAGCCAATTTAAAGGAGATTTACTTACCTAAATGTTCTTCCTAAGGAAACAGTAGGGATATTTAATTTTTGTAGCAAGAAAGAAAGAAATTCTGGTTAAATAAATTTCTTTGGTGATAATTACCAAAAGATAATGTACCAAAACACTAGTACTCAAAAATGGTTTAGATACCCTCATGCCAGTAACATGTAAATTAAAGATTATTGTCCATGTTTGTACATTTAAACCATATTCTTGTCCAAACATACAATAATGTTATATACCTTGTGGCCTAAATTGTTTTTTAAAGATTGTTCTCCTAAAATTTTAGTACATTTTAAGAAATTGCACACACATGCACATACACATATACATATATACTTTGCTTTTACAGAAGAGACATAAGGGATACAACACCCTTAGGATTCAGCTTCTTCCCAGAAGCCCAGGCTGGAAGGTCAGCCCAAACAAACACTAAAGGGATACAAGGTCCCATTCCTGGCTCTAGCACCAATCCCACAGGGGCTTTCCCCAAGAAAGCCCATAGCATGTTCCAAAAAACAGACAAAGCTGAAGTGAGAGCAATCATTCAGGTCATGCCAAATTGAGATGAGATATCGATTATGCCAAGTAGACAGGGTACAGCTTAAGAAGCATTCAAGAATGTCCAGAAGCCAGAGTAGACAATTGAAGTGAAATAATAAGCAACATACTCCTAGGGACAAGTATCTCAGGACAGATTTTTTTTAAATAAAGTTGTATGTCTGGGATCATTCTTTTTTTGCACCTAGAAAAATGCTTCGCCAATATCATGGGTCCAATACCATGAAGCAAATGAATCAATGAATGAATGATTAGTATGCTGAGCCTGCCACCAGAATCTGCATAGTTGCTTGAAGGCTTTATGTTTGGAAAACACGAGTATGAAAATTTGCTTATGGCACTGAATTTGAAACCCAGGATCTGTGCCAACCCTTAAAGCACAAGCAGGAAATGACAGCGTCTGCACCAAATCTGGCCCAGCACCCATTTTGTAAATTAAGTTTTACTGGAACACAGCCATGCTCATGCGTTTGTGTGCGTCTGCGACTGCTTTGGCACGCCAGTGGCAGAGGTGAGTAGTTGTGACAGAGACAGCATAGCCTGCAAAGCCTAAATATTTACCATGTGGTCCTTTAGAGGAAAAGTTTGCCAATCCCTAACTTATAATTAATGTGATAGGTAGCATTCTCCCAATGTTTCTTTCTTTCATATGGTTCCACAGGACAAAAGAGTGTTCACACAATAATTCATTTGTCCAACTAACATTTATCGAATGCCTACTCTGTCATTGGAAATAAGTAAGACACCTCTCCTCAGCAGCCTGGCTGTCCAGAAGTTCTAGTTGGAAAGACAGAAATACAGATGTTCAATGTCAGGTCCAGAACTTGGCCATAAACTTGAAGGAGATGCTCTCCCTCAGGATATTGCAAACAAGTTCTCAGGTTTCACAAGACAATCATATTCAGCTTCTTTTATGCCATTGGGGTCCTACTGCCCAGGAACAGGGGTGAGAGACTAAGGAAGACCCCAATGGGCCTCTGTAGTGGGAAAATTTAGGGTTCCAGCTCAGACTACAGGGTGCCTTACTTCTCATTTGACAAATGGCTCTGGTCCATACCAGCACCAGGTGCAGGACGGGGATGAGGGATGCCAGATGCTGAAGTGTGTACCAGGCCCCTGGCTAAGCCCTTCAGGAGCATCAATTCATGGGATCCTTGCAGCAAACCTATGCTGGTCCTGCTGATTTCTCACACTGCAGTGGGGAGACTGAGGTTCAGGGTGGGAAAGTTTCCCAGCATGCCAGTGGTAACAGGTGGTGGACTAGGGACTGAGTCACTCTGACTTCAAAGCCAAGCTGTTAGGCATTCTGCTGGAGTCTGAAGCCTGAGGGAGAAGGGAGTTTCCAGAAGTAAGGATCAGGGAGTGGTAGATGCAGTGGAATGTAGCAGAAAAGGGAAGACAACTTCAATCCCCTCTTGATATTACACCTTTGGTATCACTGGTGAACTTAAGTGTGGGAAGAGACTCTCAACTCCTGTCTGGTATCTGCCCTCAATGCTGCCCTCAGCCAGGTGATTTTGGAGAATCTGGTATTCTGGACTCTTACTCTTTGTGTCATCAGCCTTAAAGGGAAAGCGCCATAAATGAGCAGGCTACAAAGGTGAAGTTTTACATTGAGATAATAACTGAGAAAAGATGAGTTACTCAAAGACCCCATAAAATGTATTTGCAGGGCAGAACTATGCATCTATATGGAATTCTCATTCCCTAATTAGGGAATCAGGTAAACCTGGGTGGAGACTCAACTACATCAATTAGTAATTGCTCAATCTTGAGCAAGTGTCGTATCCTCTTAGAACCTCTGTTTCCTAATCTACACACCAGGGATAACAAGGTCTAATTCCCAGGGTGGTTGTGACAATAAAATGAGGTCATCCTTGTAAAACAACTTAGTATGGCTCTTGGCACATAAAAGGCTATCAATAATGCTGCTGTTCCTGTACTAAACTTACTAAGATGGATAATATTATTGGTATCACAGCAGGTCAAGTTCTATGCTAAGAAATCAAGATATAAAGGTGAGTAAGGTGCAGCCTCTGCCCACAGGAAGCTTGTGGAGGTTGGCAGAGTAACAAGTAGCAGGAGGGATAAAGGCTGTAGAAACTCTCCTTCAGTTCAGTTGCCTATAGTGTAAAATAAAAATAGTGTTAAATATTAAAGAATTCAATACATTTTGCTGCTTCAGCTTGATTATTATTCATAAAAAGGAAAAGCTATTAGTGCTTATCACAATTCTTTCCTAATCTTCATCTCTTGGCCCCTTTTGTTTCTGGTGCTACAGACTGTGCCCACTGGGCTGCCCCCCGTCCTTCACCAAAATTTACCTCCCTCACTGACATTCTAATGCATGGCACTGGATGGACAGGTTGCTGACTCCAAAGCACATGTTTTAACAGACTATTGATGGCGTAACTACGTAACTGAGATATACTTGCATTTCCAGTAAGGCTGGTGGGGGTACTGAGGGCAGGTTCAGTGGTCATCTACTTTGTGTTAGCCATCCCAAATATTCAGAGGAAGCCTCCACTTTGATAAAGAGACTCAGGTTGTAAATCCAGAGGGCTTCCATTCATTCCAATCAAACTAGCATCTTGCTCCACGTGGACCATCAGATCACTTTTTCCTTTTGTTCACACTGGTCTGTAAAATAGTAATTATTAAAGAACTCAATACATTGTGTAGCTTCAGTTTATTTTTTATAAGAAGGAAAGGAGAGTAATACTTATCACAAGAGTAAATTCCAAAGGTTGTTCAAAGCTTCTCAGAAGAAACATGCTTTTAAATAAAACATGTGATTATACTACCTACAGATGAAGATGAATGTTTTGTGCACATCTTATGTGTCCATTTGTGGTTATTGCCAACACAGTTTCCAAAAAAGGTAATAATATTGGGAATTTATTTTCTATACACATATGAAGCCCACCCAGCAAAACAATATGCATTAGTAAAGAGGAAATGGATTACTTATGTCCAACTACCTGCACCAGCAAATACATATAGACATAGTTTTGACCAGGGGTGTGCTGGTAAATTTTAACAATACATTTTTGAGGGGCAAATGAGAGGTGAATCCCCCTGGTCTGGCACATTTGCCCATGTTGGTAGTATAACTACTTCTCCCATGGCTGAAGTCCCTCATCGAGGAGGGGAGAGCCCCAGTCAAGCTCTGTAAAATTGGTTTAAGCAGGTCCAACAGCCATTGAACTGTAAGCTCAGCCCACTAGGTCCAGCAACATGGCAGAAGAGAAAAGCTCTGGATGAGGTGCTGGAAGACGTAGCTCAGGTCTCAGTTCCAGAGCACTCCTTGTAAGTTACTAATCCTTGGGACCAGAGTTTTTCCTTCTGTAAAAAAGGTAGTAATAGCTGTCCTAGAAGCTCCATGAGATTGTCATGAGGACATAAGTTTATAGAGGTACTTGAAACTCTAAAGTTCCATGCCATTACAAGTTTTTGCTGTTATTACCATGGCATTAAGCACATAGCATGGCAACTATATACCCCAATCTACTACTCTACATATCTTAACTAGAGTGCTAGAAATCTCTGAATCCCATTGACTACTCAGAGGTGTTCATTGAGTGTGCAGAGCAGTGATCTAGCCTAGTTTGTAGTAGTATTTTTTCACTAGTAAAATTGAAAATCACTCATTAATCTAATTATCATAGACATTTTGGATTTTTCTTGAGTTATTTTAAGAGTTTCCTTGCCATGAGGAGAAGAAAGCTTAATGCCAAACTATGTGGAAGATCCTAAGACAAAAGACACTGCTCCACCATAAGAAGAAGGAGCTAAAGCTCCCTCCACACTTAACTGACTGAGAAAGCAGATTATTATAACCTTTCTCCTGGAATTCATTTGAGAACAGCACATTATATGAAAAACTTTAAACCCAGATCCCATGAACACATTTCCGTTAAGGCCTTCAAAATATCTGGAAACTGAATCTGGATTCCTACTGGTCATGGGATCTTAAGACTTTATCTTCTCTAAACTGGGAAAGATGAAAAATAAACCTGGTTATTAAGGCACTCCTGAGCTGTTGAATCAATCAACCTGAAACCTGTCATATTTCTGGACTTCTTTTTTGTGAGATCATAAATGTCTTTGTTGTTAGAAGTTTTCTCCTATTTGCAGCTCCCTGGATCTTTACCAATTCCCATCTTAATGTCAAAGATCTTAGAGACATTAAAAGAGTGGTCCAGGGGTGCCTGGGTGGCTCAGTTGTTTAAGTGTTGAACTCTTGGTTTTGGCTCACTTCATGATCTCAGGGTCCTGAGATTGAACCCCACATCAGGCTCCCTGTTCAACGGGGAGTCTGCTTCTCTTCTCTCTCTCTCCCTCTGCCCCTCCCCTTCTAAAATAAACAAATAAATATTTTAAAAGTAAAAAATAAAATAAAAGGTGTTGTCCAAGCTCATCTAGGAACCTATGTTACACCTGAACAGTTTATTGTGAGAAAAAGTGCTACCATCATGTGCAGCATAAAAGTTAAGTAGAGGGGCACCTGGGTGGCTCAGTGGGTTAAAGCCTCTGCCTTCAGCTCAGGTCATGATCCCAGGACCCTGGGATCAAGCCCCGCATCGGGCTCTCTGCTCGGCGGGGAGCCTGCTTCCCCCTCTCTCTGTCTCTGCCTGACTCTCTGCCCACTGATTATCTCTGTCTGTCAAATAAATAAATAAAATCTTAGACAAAAAAAGTTAAATAGAATCTCTTACACACTAGAAATGATGTCACCAATAGCTCTGGGGTAACATAGCTGGTGACTGGAGTGCCTATAGACATTTGAATAAGATGAAATGCTGTTTAATCTCTCATCTATAATTACTTGAGAAAAATTCTAAGCAGAATGTGTTTCTATCTCCTTGCTTTATCTTTAACTCCATCTGAGTGTATTTTTCTAAATTTATAAAACTCTCTATAAGGAAAGAGAAAATGAGGTCAAGAAAATGATATCACTTGCAGTATTTGTCTGGTACAGATGTGGACCGACCCACCAGGATGACCTCCACAAAAAAGAATCCACCAATAAAGCGGCATTGAGGGTGTTCCATTATGTTTAATAATGATATTTGATAAGTATGATTTCATGTGTCTCATAAACTCAATTAAATATGTCATTCTACTTCTAAAATACAGTGGGGTTGGGGAATGTGTCAGGAAGGCATCAGTATCATATCAGAGGCCAGAGTTTCAAAAAGTCAGGCAAAACAAAAAATGTATTTTTCTTTAATAATGAAAAATATAATGTCAAGATGAATTCAAATAGCACAACAAGAAACATCTATCAATATAATACAACTTTGAGGAATAAAAAGAATGTAGTGGTAAAGCATTGAGAGAAAACATTCACATGTTCCAGAGATGCAGGAGAAATTGAAGACAGTTCATCTATATAAAATATGACCCCTTGAGTATTGCCAAGGTCAATGAGACCCAGAACAATCAGCTTGGTTTAAAACTGAGTTTGTTCATTTTCTTATTTGTGCTAGTTCCTCCCTTTCTTGTATATCTGCCACTTTCTTTTACTTCCCTACCATCCCTCCAGCTTTACCTCCCCCAGCGCGTATTTTATAATTGTCCCAGGAGAAATACACCACATGTGTTGAAAAACAGAGAAAAGATAGCAAGATCAACTCCAGTTTTTAGGGACTGATTCTTCTTCTGAATGCCTGTTTCTTAATTAGACCCCACTGCCTTTGTTTCTTTGTGTCCTGAGTCTCAGTGGCACTGGGCAAGACAGACGTACACTCTCAAATCATCTGAACCAGTTTCTTACAAATTAGCCAAGTGTTCTCTCACTACAACTTGTCTTTCCATATTCCCATTCCCCTTGGAAATTTTTACAAGCTGTCATTCTTCCACAGGTAAGATGCTCACACAGAAGAAAGTTCATTGGCAGGCTATAGAATATACGGTTTTGACTAAAGTTTAAAACTATATTTTCAGGATTGAGGAAACAAAATCTGTCTTTTGGTGGATAGATTTTAATTTTAATTAAAATAGAATTTAATTTGGGGCACCCGGGTGGCTCAGTGCGTTAAAGCCTCTGCCTTCTGCTCGGGTCATGATCTCAGGGTCCTGGGATCAAGCCCCACATCGGGCTCTTTGCTCAGTGGGGAGCCTGCTTCTCTGCCTGCCTCTCTGCCTACTTGTGACCTCTGTCTATCAAATAAATAAATAAAATCTTTAAAAAATAGAATTTAATTTAATAGACTTTAAAACCTACTGGCAAATATTAATGTAGTTCAAGCTTGAAATCACCTCTTGAAACAATAATCATAATTTCTCCCCAGATGTACAATTGACAACGCAAACTGACTTTCAGAAACACTGATACCTTTTATTTCTTTTTTAAGTTTTTACTTACATTTCAGTTAGTTAACATAGCGTAATACTAGTTTCAGGTATACAATATAGTGATTCCACATTTCTACACAACACCCACTGCTAATCACAAGTATAATCCTTAAGCCCCAACACCTATTTCACCCATCCTCCCACCTACCTCCTTCTGGTACCCAATAGTTCATTCTCTATAGTTGTCTGTTTCTCAGTTTGCTTCTCTCTCTCTTTTTCTTCCCTTTGCTCATTGTTTTGTTTCTTACATTCCACAGATGAGTGAAATCATATGGTATTTGTCTTTCTCTGACTGACTTATATCGCTTAGCAGTATATTCTCTACCTTCATCCACGTCATTGCAAATTGCAAGATTTCATTCTTTTTTATGGCTGAGTAACATTCCAGTATATATATGTATCAGTCAGTGGACATGGGCTATTTCCATAGTTTGGCTATTGTAGATAATGTTGCTATAATAATCAGGGTGCATGTACCCCTTTGAATCAGTATTTTTTTTTTTTTATTCTTTGGGTAAATACCTAGTAGTCCAATGACTGGATCATAGAGTAGTTCTCTTCATAGCTTTTTGAGGAACTTCCATATTGCTTTCCAGAGTGTACCAGTTGCATTCCTACCAACAGGACAAGAGGCTTCACCTTTCTTCCCCCAACTCCTCTCTCCCCCTTCACCAAAATCTGTTGTTTTTTCTGTTGTTGATTTTAGCCATTCTGATAGGTGTGAGATGACATCTCATTGTACCTTGGTATGCATTTCCCAGATGATCAGTGATGCTGAAGCATCTTTTCCTGTGTCTGTTGGCTTCATGTATGCCTTCTTTGGAAAAATGTCTATTCATGTCTTCTGCCCATTTTTAATTGGGTTATTTTGGGGGGGGGTATTGAGTTTTATAAGTTCTTTATATAGTTTGGGTATTAATCTTTTATCAGATATATTATTTGCGCATATCTTCTTCTATTCCATAGGTTGTCTTTCAGTGTTGTTGATTGTTTCCTTCACTATGCAGAAGCTTTATATATTAATTTATATTTATATATATTTTGATGAACTCCTGAAGTTTTTTTATTTTTGTTTTTTGTTTTCTCTTTTTGATTTTGCTTTCCTTAATCTTGCCATTTGCGATGACGTGGATGGAACTAGAGGGTATTATGCTTAGAGAAATAAGTCAATTGGAGAAAGACAACTATCATATGATCTCTTTGATATGAGGAAGTGGAGATGCAATGTGGGGGGGTTGGAGGGAGGTAGGAAAAGAAAAAATGAAAGAGGATGGGATTGGGAGGGAGACAAACCATAAAAGACTCAATCTCAAAAAACAGACTGAGGGTTGCTGGGGGGAGGGGGGATGGGAGAGGGTGGTGGGGATATGGACATTGGGGAGGGTATGTGCTATGATGAGTGCTGTGAAATGTGTAAACCTGGCGACTCACAGACCTGTACCCCTGGGGATAAAAATACATTATATGTTTATTAAAAATAAATAAATTAATTGATTTTGCTTTCCTTGCCTCACAAGACATATCTAGAAAGAAGTTGCTATAGCCCATGTCAAAGAACACAGATAATATTTATAGCAGCAACGGCCATGATCCCCAAACTGTGGAAAGAACCAAGATGCCCTTCAACGGACGAATAGATAAGGAAGATGTGGTCCATATACACTATGGAGTATTATGCCTCCATCAGAAAGGATGAATACCCAACTTTTGTAGCAACATGGACGGGACTGGAAGAGATTATGCTGAGTGAAATAAGTCAAGCAGAGAGAATCAATTATCATATGCTTTCACTTATTTGTGGAGCATAACAAATAACATGGAGGACATGGGGAGATGGGGAGGAGAAGGGAGTGAGGGAAATTGGAAGGGGAGATGAACCATGAGAGACTATGGACTCTGAAAAATAATCTGAGGGTTTTGAAGGGGCAGGGGGTGGGAGGTTGGGGGAGCCAGATGGTGGGTATTATGGAGGGCACGTATTGCATGGAGCACTGGGTGTGGTGCATAAACAATGAATTCTGTTACACTGAAAAGAAATAAATTTTTAAAAATTACCACAATAAAGATAAATTTTAAAAAAAAGAAGAACACAGATACTTTTTTGAAAACATCTTATATAGTCTTGGAAATGGGAATAGGGTGATAAAAAAGAGATTTTAAAAAAATCTTTTAATACAAAGTAAAGCAGAGTTTCAAGTCAGAAACAATGAGCACACACTGTATTTTCTGATGACAAAAAATTACAAAAGCAAAATCTGCAAAAAGACAAAGCAACATTATTACAGTCATACTAGGAAGAGAATGTTATAGTTGAAATTACATAAATATTTTCATCAGAACTCCCACTTATATCTCATTTTCCTTCATGTATGATTTTCTGAAAAACAAAGTACTTTTTTCCTGAAAACTTTCCATGCTATGATTCTCTCTTTCTCCAGGGGTCACTTATTTACATTTTGGAAAAATCTGAAGAACATCTGCTCAAGGATTTTGCTTTTAGGGAAGAATGAAGTGGAAAAAGCACAAAATAATATATGTGCCCCTAAAAACTATCCATTTTAACTTTGGATCATTAATTAATAAAGAAAATTATAGTTAATAAAGAAAACCAGCTAGACTTATTTACAGACCTCAATAAGAAAAGTAATTATGTAAAATAACTGAGACTCAATAAAAAAAATTTTGTATTAGACAGTGAATTTTTCTCCAAATACACAGTATTCTTTATAAATCATCCCTACCCCGGAAACATGTGCTAGGTGCTCTATCTTTCCCCCACTTCTTTAGTTTGAGAGAGTGCATTAATTCCCCGAGAATAAATATTGAGAGCTGTATAGTCTCAATTCAGCATTAGGCCATGGAATTATAACAGTACTTGAATTTGTATGGCTTTTTGCCCTCTGAGGACTGAGAGTCCATTCACACTATACTACCACACAGACTCTTCAGTAATGCCCACGAAGTGTGCACCATAGTCGAAGTGGCTGTGCCACCAGCTCAGGTAGCCTGGTAAATAGCAAGAACGGCCCCTCAGCCTCAGAACGGAGCCCTGAGCCTCTTGCTAGTTCCCTGATCCTGTACTAACTAGGTTCCACCTGGCTCACTTTTCCTTCTAGGACCAGAAGACTCAAGGGAGGCCGTAGATAATAATTTATGGACTTTACATAAGGGCTACCTATATTTTTAAAGTCTTAGAATTGGGGAATGACTCTGCCTACTGGCTTGATTCCCAAGGTCACTGCCAGGCCTATTAAGAGAGTCCAATTCTATTCCTTCCTTGCAGTATCCACCTCCTTGAGAACAATGCACTTTTTTTCCCTCCAAAATTTACAACAAATTTAAATATTAATTCTAAGTTCTAAACTATTTATACACTTGTGATTGTAATCTACCATACGCTCCTGTATAAACTGTCAATCCATTGCCATCGAATGGTTTGTACTTAGCTGGCAGAAAAGCATTCTTATGAGTGCTGGAAGTGTGTGTATGAATGGCTCTCAGGCATAACACAGCGGAATAACTAATCCAGGCTGAAAAGCAAGAGCTGCCACAATCATAGTGGGGGACTTTGTAGATGGTCTATGTCCTTGTAGCTGCCATTCGTTTTAGGGGTTAACCCAAGGTGTCACGAGAGCTTCTGAAAGAGGAAACTGACCCAGGACTGAGGAGTCGGGAAAAATAAATGACATCTCTGGAATGTCCCTGATGTGTGATTCTTAGCAAATACCTAAAAATCTCTTCACATAGTAACAGAAAATGCCTTACTAGATCAGTCATCTATTCTTAATTTAACAGGCAAAAATGTATTACCCACAAGTCCCTTCCTCTTGTGTAAGAAGCCTCACTTCCCTTCCTTAATGGGACAGATTTTCCCTTTGCACCAAAACTCATCTCCTCCTTGCCCAAGGGTCACTGTTTACACAACCAGTATGATTTCTTTTCATCAGTGATTTTTGGCCCTGGGGTTATATTTCTTACATTCACAATGTTTTGAATGTGACATTTAAACCTAACTTAGCCCTTTTCTTCCAAAGCTCCGTTAATATAGCAGAAGGCTTAACAGACAATCCAGGCAGAAATGCCTGCAAAAGTTCACGGCAAGTGCCACAAAACGTAAATTGTTTTCCTCTGCATGTGGGGATTTAGAGTTATTGCAAAGTTTCAGGTTTTTATGAGCACTTAAAATTTTGGATCTGATTGGGATCTGAGCTCACATTAACTCATTTTAAATTATTGAAATATCCATCTTCTAGCTAAAATAAAGAGGTTACCAGATCAGAGCTATTAAGAACATAGAGGAAGAGTAAGTCTTCAGATACCTTACAAAACAGTCATGAAATTGCCATGGAAAACTAAATAAATATACACATGTAAGTGGATCCAAAATAACCTGATTGTATCAAATAATACTAATAAGGTTGCATGATTCAATTGAGGGAAGGGCATCACTTCTCCAGCAAATTTACTCTATTACCTAAAGAACAAGAGGCTTTAGAATCCATGAAGCCCATTCCAGGTGTCTCAGCCCTAGATATTTTATACTGATCAAGATAATAATAATAACTCTCTGATCCTATGCTATGTGAAGGCACATGCATGTTGAAGCTTTTCAAGGAGCCTATATTCATTTTTCTCAGCGGTAGAGCTACACATAAGAGTGGTTATAAATGGGCCTCTCCAGCTGTCCTGGTGCATGGTCTCCACAGACACCCAGGTTCCACATAAATTAGACCTTGCCTTATACTTTTAGACATTTTTTTAATTATTTCTACATGTTTAAAAGAAAAGTTAGATAACACTCTATTCAAATTCCCTTTAGCATAGAAAATACATATTAAGGCATCAGAAAATTAGTTTAAAAAAACAGAATATTCAACTGGCACAAAGAATATCTGTGTTCCATTGACTAATATACTTGACAGTATAAAATTTCATACAAATCAAATGTAATTTTTAAGCCACGACCTTATTTAAATTCTGGGGTGTAAAGAATTTTTTTTTCTTTCTCTTCTCTACCTCTTCCCATTCTATTCAGTGTCTTCCCTTTTAACCCACTCACTAATTCTCACATCAAAGACTTCTCACTCCTACAAAGGAATAACCAGCACCAACCTCACACTCCCCATTTGTAAATCTGTTTCCATATTCAAATCCTCTGCCTGATCTAGAGTAACATTTGCAAGATAAATCAAGTCTAACTTGACCATCCTTTCTAAATGTTCTAGAAGAAAAGCAAGTACTCTTCCTAAAACTGGGAAGAGTGTGTCTTCTTCAGTCATAACCATGAAGAAGCAGAGATGCCAGGACTCTGTAGGGTAGGAAATGGGAACAACCTCATGACAGGTCCAGACACAGAAGCTCCAACTCCTTCCAGCCTGAGGGTAGAATCTGAAGAGGAAAAGTGGCTTGGTGGGTTATTCTTCCATGTGGGAGTTTAAGAACTTGAAAGATTTTCTAAAAACTTTAAAGGGTAAAGGACATCTGACTCTAGCTCCTCTGCCACTTTTAACAAATTTGATAAATAATTGTCACAGATTTTATACTAGCTTTCAGTTATGCAGATTAAGTCACAGGATTCTTTCCACCAGAATTTCAGAAAAGCAACTAAGAGCACAGGCAATCAACCAGCAAGAATGAAAGCTAATTAACTTGTTTTCACTTCTTCACTTTTACTATTCACAGATCTATAAAATGTGAAGGTAGGAAGCTGAGAGTCAGAAAACGTACTCTGTTGCTCTGACCAAGTTCAAGAAGTGCTTGCTTTACAGTATATTAATAGCCAAGATATTAATTATTTTCCCATTATATATTTGATGGTAGTTAATATTTAGTACTGTGTGAATTTTTAAAATATTGAGTAGATTTCAACATCTATAAGTAAGAACATAGTATCTGTGTACCCACTTTAAGAAGTTATAACATATATATTAGATATATTTATATATATCAGAGATACTTAATATCACTGATATATTTATGGAGGTGAAGAGGTCTTCAACTCATAAAAAATAAATTATACAGATTAAAATTATACAGAAAAGAAGTACCCAGTCAATGAATGTGAATATTACTCTATGATGTAATACATCAGATAGACAAAACCATGCAAATCATGTGGCAGTATTTAACATACACCCAAAAATGTAAAGGCTCTGAGCTTGAGTAAGTACATTTAATAATTAAATTGTTTAATAAACAATCATAAATACCATAATGAAAGAAAGTTTGGGATGGACAGAAGCTTACTGATAACACTGTACATTTGTCTTAATCTTAAGTGATTTTCATACTGGCCGTCCTCACGGACTCCAAGGGGCACCACTTAGGAAGGCAACCATGTAATGGTAAGTTAATATTGACACTAAACACCACTTTATCTCTTCCTAAGCCTTCCATATCAATCATATATTGGATGACATTTATTTATGTAATCTTTCTCCAACACTAAGCTATTTTATTATTTTTTTGTCTTCAGAACTTAATATCTGACATTAGAGAAAGTTTTTCAAAATGTATAAGATATTGAGATTGTATGTAATTTTGTTCCTTTTAAAGTAGTGATCATGTTTTAAATTCTGTTATCAATTTTTCCAGTTTAAGTGAGAAATAATTAACATACATCACTGCTAAGTTTAAGGCATATAGCATGATGGTTTGATTTACATATATGGTGAAATGATTATCACAATAGGTTCAGCTAACATCTATCTTCTTGTACAGATAACAATTTTAAAAAATGAACAAAAGAAAAAGGGAAAAAAAATTTCTGCTTGTGATGTGAACTCTTAGGATTTACTCTCTTAACGACCTTCTGGTATACAATAGAGCAGTGTCAGCAAGTTGTGGGTTACATTCTTAGTACTTGATTATCTTATATATAGAGGCTTGTACATTTTGACCATCTTAATAATCATAGTTCCCAATCATCTTCCTCTTACCCCCATCGCCCAATTCTGGTAAAGCACAATTCTGATGTATTTTTCTATAAGTTTGGTGTTTTATTTTATTTTTATTTTTATATTGTATTTTTATTATTGTTACCTTATTCATATTTCTTTTTTTTAATTTAATTTAATTTAACTTTATTTTATTTTATTTCTTTTCAATGTTCCAGAATTCATTGTTTATGCACCATACCCAGTGCTCCATGCAATACGTGCCCTCCATAATACCCCCAGCCAGGCTCACCCAACCTCCCCGCCTCTCCCCTCCAAAACCCTCAGATTGTTTCTCAGAGTCCACAGTCTCTCATGGTTCATCTCCCCCTCCAATTTCCCCCAACTCACTGCTCCTCTCCATCTCCCACTGTCCTCCATGTTATTTCTTATGCTCCACAAGTAAATGAAACCATATTATAATTGACTCTATCTGCTTGACTTATTTCACTCAGCATAATCTCTTCCAGTTCCATCCATGTTGCTACAAAAGTTGGGTATTCACCCTTTCTGAGGGAGGCATAATACTCCATTGTATATATGGACCAAATCTTCTTTATCCATTCATCTGTTGAAGGACATCTTGGTTCTTCCCACAGTTTGGCAACTGTGGTCATTGCTGTTATGAACATTGGGGTACAGATGGCCCTTCTTTTCACTACATCTGTATCACTGGGGTAAATACTCAGTAGTGCAATTGCAGGGTCATCGGAAGCTCTATTTTTAATTTCTTAAGGAATCTCCACACTGTTCTCCAAAGTGGCTGCACCAACTTGCATTCCCACCAACAGTGGAAGAGGGTTCCTTTTCTCCACATCCTCTCCAACACATGTTGTTCACTGTCTTGTTAATTTTGGCCATTCTAACTGGTATAAGGTTATATCTCAATGTGGTTTTGATTTGAATCTCCCTGATGGTTAATGATGATGAACATTTTTTCATGTGTCTGTTAGCCATTTGTATGTCTTCATTGGAGAAGTGTCTGTTCATGTCTTCTGCCCATTTTTTGACATGATTGTCTGTTTTGTGTGTGTTGAGTTTGAGGAGTTCTTTATAGATCCTGGATATCAGCCCTTTGTTTGTACTGTCATTTGCGACTGTCTTCTCCCATTCCGTGGGTTGCCTCTTTGTTTTATTGACTATTTCCTTTGCTGTGCAGAAGCTTTTGATCTTGATGAAGTCCCAAAAGTTCATTTTTGCTTTTGTTTCCTTTGCCTTTGGAGACGTGTCTGGAAAGAAGTTGCTGTGGTCTATGTCGAAGAAGTTACTGCCTATGTTCTCGTCTAGGATTTTGATAGATTCCTGACTCACATTGAGGTCTTTTATCCATTTTGAGTTTATCTTTGTGTATGGTGTAAGAGAATGGTCAAGTTTCATTCTTCTACACATAGCTGTCCAATTTTCCCAGCACCATTTATTGAAGAGACTGTCTTTTTTCCACTGTATATTTTTTCCTGCTTTGTCAAAGATTATTTGACCATAGATTTGCGGGTCCATGTCTGGGCTCTCTACTCTGTTCCAATGGTCTATGTGTCTGTTTCTGTGTCAGTACCATGCTGTCTTGGTGATCACAGCTTTGTAGTAAAGGTTGAAATCAGGCAACGTGATGCCCCCAGGTTTGTTTTTCTTTTTCAACATTTCCTCAGTGATTCGGTGTCTCTTCTGATTCCATACAAATTTTAGGATTGTTCCAGCTTTTTGAAAATTCCAGTGGAATTTTGATCAAGATGACATTGAAAGTATAGATTGCTCTAGGCAGTATACACTTGATCTTAGCCAAAAGGCCAAGAAGCGATGCTCTAGACAGTATAGACACTTTTTTTTTTAAAGGATTTTATTTATTTGGCAGAAAGAGGTCACAAGTAGGTGGAGAGGCAGGCAGAGAGAGAGGGGGAAGCAGGCTCCCTGCCGAGCAGAGAGCCCGATGTGGGGCTCGATCCCAGGACCCTGAGATCATGACCTGAGCCGAAGGCAGAGGCTTAACCCACTGAGCCACCCAGGCGCCCCCAGTATAGACACTTTAACAATGTTTATTCTTCTGACCCATGAGCATGGAATGGTTTTCCATCTTTTTGTGTCTTCTTCAATTTCTTTCACAAGTGTTTTTATATATTTTTTAATATTTTACTGTGATTTTTATTATGATTTCATTCTAATATCTTTATTAGTGACTTGGATGATTTTTTTAGTATAAGTGACACACAATGTTACATTAGTTCCAGATGATTTGACAAGTTTATACATTATGCTATGTTCACCACAAACATAGCTACCATCTGTCCCATTTCATCGCTATAACAATATCACTATTTTTTTTATGCTCTACTTTTAATTCTCATGACTTTCTCATTCCATAACTGAAGGCCTGTATTTCCCTCTCTCCATCACCAGTTTTGCCCAGCCCTCCCTCCTTCCTCCCTTCTGGCAAGCATCAGTTTTTCCTCTGTACTTATAGTTCTGATTCTGCTTTTTGTTTGTTTATGCATTTTTTAGATTCCATTTTGAGTGGAATCATATGATATTTGTCTCAGTCTGACTTACTTTGCCCATCATAATGTCCACTAGGTCCATCCATGTTGCCTCAATTTGCAAGCTCTCATCCTTTTTTATGGCCGTGTAATATTCCGGTATATTTATACAACACATTTTCTTTATCCATTCATCTATTAATGGACACTTAGGTCTCTTCCATGTCTCTGCTGTTGTAAATAATGTTACAATAAACATAAGAATCTATTTATCTTTTTGAATTTTTTTCCTTTAAAAATATTCCCACATGTGGAATTGGTGGATCATATGGTAACTCTATTTTTTAAATTTTTGAGGGTTCTCTGTGGTGTTTTCCTGAGTGCTACACTACTTCATGGTCCCACCAACAGTGCACAAGGGTGCACTTTTTTCCACACCATGCCATCATTTGTTATCTCTCTTCTTCTTGATGATGAAAATGAGAAGAAAATAGTAGGCATCTTTTCGTTTGTTTGTTTGTTTGTTTGCTTTTTTTGTGGCATTCCCCAGACAAACTCAAAGCATTTTAGATTACACACATTAGTCATTTGGGTATCTTCATCTTTTCCTGACCAGTGTTGTTGTCAGAACAGGGCATTGAAGGGAATATTTACCACAGGCCATTTCCTATTTCATTGTGAGTTGCCAAGGGCTGGCTTCTGGCCAGTGGCCATTTGATGATGAGGGAGAAATCAACAAACAGTGTATCATTTTTTTTTTTCTCTGTCCTGGACTATGAACATTTCTAGCTCTGACAGCAGAGGAGTGGCACTGTGGGAAGTATTATTCTCTATTTCTGTAGAAAACAACACCAGTGAAAGGAAGTGAGCCCTGCAGATTAATTTCCCTTCTCAACCAACAGGTAGTTGGCAATTGTCCAACTTTTACGATTTTTGTAAGAAAAGTGTACTTTTCCATCATTACTAATGTAACAATAGTTATGTCTCCAAACCACAAAAAAAATATGATCTCCTGTGTGGCCCTAATATAAGAAAACTATTTTTTTTTCCTTCTGGAGAAAATATTTAACTGAAACCCATCTTAAAATTCTAGCATTAGAACAGACCTCAGAAAAGCCTCTCTGTAAGAACAGACCATTATGTATCCTTTTGTTTTTAGTTTCTAAGTTTGAAGAATCTGCCAGGTTTTTTTGAACAATCTGCTTTAATTTTGTATTAGTTCTTCTACCTCTTGTAATCTGTTTTCTGTAAAAACACAAATTATTTTGTCACCCAACCTTAGCCTTTTCTTCTTTAGGTTAAAACAACTCCAATCAACTCAACTGAGGCAGCAAGTTGTTGCCTGCCAGGCCAGGGGTCGGACCTTCATCTTACAAGCCTGGAGGTCTCTAGCAGGCAAAGCACCCCTTGGGGACTTGGTAGGGTTTGGGATAAACAAGGCATACCTTCCTGGAACAAGAGTTTTGCTATGCTATGGAATTATGGGTCAATTCTCTATTAAAGTAAAACATGAATACATTGTGGAATAGCAGTACAAATTATTGAAATTAGAAGAAAACATTGTGGGAATCTGACACCTGAGAGCCCCTCTGGTCAAGAACAAGATGCCCTGCTTTACTCTTGCCTCACCCTCCTGGCTTTTGTGTGAAAATCATGGAATTTTATTCACTCCTGAACTTAGGTAGTTCTACTTGGAAGCAAGGGGGCTTCCTTTAATCCTACCCAGAGATAAATCATTACTCATGACCATCTACAGATGTGTGACTACTAAAATTTTACCCAATGATAAAGCTACCCAACCTATCCCCAGTTTGGCTATTTATCATGGGGAAAAAAATGTACCAATAACCAGTCTAAGTGGATCTTCTCTACTGTTGGTGGCAGTAGGCTCTGAGGCACTTTAGGATTAAAGCTGGACAGAAGAAGAAACAAATAGTGACAGAGCTCAAACAGTTTTAATCAGCAACTCCAATAAAAGGAAACATCGATCCAGGTATTATATGAAAGCTACATTGATCTTTTTGCTCATGAAAAGAGCTGTATATGTTCTATGGTTCCTCTGATAAGTAGTGTGAGTGTGTGTGTGTGTGTGTGTGTGTGTGTGTGTGTGTTGGGTTTAATCTGGGAAAAATTAGTATTGGTTGCAAGGAGCTAATACAAATTGTTAAGATTTAAAGATGAAATAATAGATTTCAAATGCCCCTCTTGAAGAAAACCCAATAAGATGGGAAAACAAATTTCACCACCAGTTGCTAATTGTGAAGTATGGAGAGTAATGGGATATTTCCAAATCAGTGCCGTCTGCCCAGCGGTGTTCTTCAGGAACCAGACGCACAACATTGCATAAAGGCAAGCCTGGCATGGTGTTGTCATTCACTTGTAAGTAATAGTGGAAATGTATCCTACCACCTAGAGTTCCTAAAAATGATGAGTAGAGGTGAAGAATGGAGAGAAGAAAAAGGAAACATCCAAAACAGTAGAGGCTGCGATCAGAGGAGACACCCCACACAGCACAGTTTTCCCATTTGGTCTCCAAAACAAAACAAAACAAAACATATGGTCAACTGATGAACTCATAGTTCCAGAAAACACTGTTCCTGATGGGATAAGAAATGTTTCAATGTATTTAATTTACTTTAAAATATTCTAATTGATATGACTATCATGCCCTGCCCCAGAAGGGAACTTTGAGTTTTACTACTGATATTTTGAATTTAGCTGGTGTATATGCTCCCCCAAAACCTGAGCCACTGGGAGAAAGGTAGATATGAAATAAAAACAGAATCCCCAATCTTCATTCCATATTTTCTAGGATCTAAACTAGAGTCGAGGTATTTGAGGGCAAGCCTGAAAATCCAAGCTGGACTATGTGTAACTCAAGCACTGTTACTTTTTTTTTTTTTTCTTGTTTTGTTTTGTTTTTACTTTTTTGTATTGTGGGCCCAGCTGATTTTGAAGTGTCAGTTTTCACACTGTATTTCTTTCTTAGGGAGTGAAGTCTGTCTCCTCTATATCAATTAAACCCCAATTTTGACAAAATTAAATAAATGGCAATGTGATTGCTAGCAATTTTCCCTTTGATACAGATTGATTCTACCAGTATAGAAATGATAGAGTAATTCTGTTCATTCAAGACCAAATGTGAATTTATGACTGGGATCAGAACAAAGATGTTTTTCTTTAATTTCTGATTTGCTCTTGACTACCTGTTATGACAAATGAATGTATGAAAGGAATTCTCAGCTTCTGGATAAAGCATCTGTCCAGGTTTGGCATGGCCTTCAATTTATCATTTCTCCTCTTCTCTTCCTCCTCCTCCTTCTTCTTTCTCCCCTCCTCTTCCTCTCCTCCTCCTTCTCCTTCTTTTTTGTTTTAATTTAAAATTTCTGAGCTCTACAAACTCCTTGGCACATTTTCTAGGCTCTGTTAAGCTCCCTGATGTATTGTCTTAAGAATCTTTTTTCTTCCTTAACCACTCAGGATGTCTCTGGTGACACAGCTCATGTCAGCCTGATACTCAAGGAAAAGATAGTCATTTGTAGTTACTACAGGAATGTAGCAAAACAGGATAACTTAATGATAAGAGAGCAGAAGTTGTTAGGACTAGAGGAGATGGCATTGAAGAGGAAAGCTTACAGAGGGCAAGAGCCTGATGCCCTGCACAGAGCTGCATCATTGCAGTAGTCCATGATATCCATCACCTGGAAACAAGGAAAGCCCCTTGCAGAGCGTGGCTGGTCACTGGAGAACCACAGATGTGCTCAGTGTCACAGTCATCTTCAGTTCAGGCAATGAGCATTTGTTGATTAGATTTCTCACATGCCGCTAGCATTAAATGACAGGGGGAAAATTATGACTCAAAAGTTATTAATCTCAGATTGTTTTCAGATTAATTCTGTAAACTCTCTACTTGTATTCTAACAGTCTTCATGTAACTCAATGCCAAATTCGCTAGTCAGTTTTGTTTTGACCATTCACTTTATTGATCAAAGATAAAGCATAGTGATTTCTTTGGTAAGCATAGTCTCATGGGATAGCAGCCTTGATGAGATTTCTCTTGCAAATCACTAATGATCCTAAAGATTGTCCTAAAGCTAGCTATGTAAAATGTTTAGCTTTTTAATATTAGTATTTTTATTTTAATTGTGTTTTTCTAACCTTATTTGCATGTCCACTGATACATGGCCCTTAATAAGCATCTTATGCAGATCAGGTTTCATACACAATAAGAGGTCAATGAATGTGTGGGCACTTCTTATCAGATGTCCCCTTTCCAATAACCAAAAGACCATACCTTGCCATGTGGGCTCTAGACCTGCCTGTTTGCTCCCCTAGTAGATGCAAACAGGATCAGAGGTGCAGAAACTAAAGCAGGGCCGCCTGGGAACATCAAGAAAAACCTGCATGGGGTCAAGGATGAAAGCTTTTTTCCCAGGCTATCCTGCAATGCCAAGTTGCAGCCTGGAATTTTTACAGCAGAGTTTTAAACCCCTGACAATGAGAGTTTATAATGGAAATGCTGCCAGACCTTTAACTATAGCGACGCCACTATAATATTTATAAGTACCTTATACTCTTTCCAAACACATGTGCTCATTACTTGTGTCTCTGCTTCTGCCTCACTTAGGGGGAACCTCTCTGTATAAACACAACAGATTGGCTTGCTTATACTTCCAGACTCTAATTGCTCTCCATCTCTATCTGTGAGAAGAAAGCCAGCCCCGGGGGCCAAGCAGAGAACCCTCTCCCCCTGCACTTCACATGGCTACATTATACTACAATGTAGACTTCTCTTTTCACTTTTGGCTATCAGAGTGAGTCAATCTGCACATCCTTTAGTATTTTCTTATAATTATTTCTTTCAATGATGCACCTGAAGGAGAACTAACTTGTGGGCTGGAGATAACCCGTGAACCCACTGGGCCTGACAGAATCTGACCGTGAGGCAGGTTTTAAGTAAACAGGGGAAGAGGCGGTGCACATCAGTGAAAGGCCACTCAGAGTGCTGACAGCTTATCTGGTCCAACATAAGTAGGTTTCCAGGGAAATTGATTGCTTAATAGTGATCAGGAATGGCAAGGATTTCCTAACTCTTTTATGCAAACCTCGCAGCAATTGTGTGTCTGGGCACAAAGTCATGCTGAACTGTTGATCTGTGAGACAGCAAGTATGGCCTGCAGGTGAGAAGGATGCAAACAAAAGGAAATGCACCCTCCTCCTGGACGGGCAGAGAATGGAAGCCAGCTCCTGGGCATGACTCAGGTCACTGGGCATCTATGTCTGCAAGATGGAATGCAAAGCAGTGCTATGGAGAGAGAGCATTTATCACTCACGCAGGTTGCAACCAGCTTGGGTGAACAGTCCTCAGAAAACAGGTGTTAGTTTATTGGAGGTGGGCCTTGTGCCCTGAGACTTTCAGTCAAAAATGAATGAGGAGAGAGAAGCACAGATTTGTATACAAAAATTTCATTGCTAGATTCCAAAGTCACAAAAATAAGTAAAGATCGCACCACTGAGCCAACTTATCAGGTCCCTCAGTGCCCAAGAGGCAGAGTGGGTGGTCAGCCAGTCCTCTTCCCAGAAACACTGCCATGCTGGGACGTGCAACATAGCCACTGCCGACTTTCTCCAGCCACATACCATCTCTCAGAGTCAGATGAGAAATCCCAATGTTGATGGCTTATCATGACAACACATAGCCATGCGGAACATATTGGAATATAGACTAATTAACTTATTCAACAAACATTCTTCTAGAATAAGTTATCCAAACAGATGATATATAGCTAATTGAAGGGAAATGGCTCAGTAAACACACCACTAGTACAAAATGTGGAGGAATCAGCCAGCACTGCGGCCGACTGAGGGCCTGACTTTAGGGTTGAGAAGGAAGAGGGTATCTTAAGTGAAAAGCCTGCCACATGCGTAGCCTGGGCACATTTTGTCCTTGAAGTAAAGAAGAAGAGCTTTGGGGATGAGCCAGGGAGAGGTAGCCAAACGTGCCCACTGCATATGAATTTCTGTCTGCTTACATTGCTGACCAGAAGCATTGCTAGCAGCTCTGTGATCAAAGGAAGGAAAACCACCTCAAATAATGATCTGATCATTAATATCATTATCATGTTGGTGTTTTTAGTATTGAATAAAGGAAAGTAACCCAGCTGGCATCTGGATACTAGGAGAGATTAATATATACCAATTTTACTTATTATTGTTCACAGAACTATACGCCAAGTATCCATTCTGCATTGCTACTGCTTTTTCCCCCCAAATCTCTGGCATTGTCAGCACAACAAACTAAGTCAACAATCATATTCAGAGGAATTACTGCAATTGGTATATGAAATGTGCCTCTGTCACTGCAAAAGAAAAGTGATGCAGTTAAACAGTTGGGAGGTTCCTGCAGAAAATGTAGCATAGAAAGAATACTTAATAATACGTCCAGCTCAAGGAAAGATGGTGTCAAAGAAACAGGTGGAAGGAACATCAGTGTTTTTCTCTTTCTGTCTACAGGGGCAAGAAAAACTGTAACAGAAGTAGGGCAATCACCCACCTACTAGGAAAACCCCAGACCTCACCAGATGAAGCCTGTAGATTTCAGGGCTAAGCATAGGAACACAAAGTGAGGTGGGGCTGGGGTCCCTGGTCACAAGTGTGGGTGCCTGTGTGAGCTTGGACCATGCAGTGGTTAAGTAGCCGTGTTGACACACATGAGCCCTGACACCTGCCCTGGGACAGAACTGTTGCTGCACCCCCGTGTATTCTAATTTAAGCACTGTGTTTTCTAACTAGTCTATATTTGAGTAGTAGATCTCAGATAACCCTTAAAAACAGGAAACAAGTGCTATAATTTTAAAGAACCATTTGGCAATCAACCCATAAAAAGTAACTATCCTTAAATTTTTAAGTGTTAGGGAAAAAAAATCTCAGAAATTTAATGTTAAAAGTTTCATGTTTTTTTTTTTTCTGCAGTTCATCAGCATTCATTGTGGAAGACATAAGAAGAGTAAAGATTTAAAGTGGACTAAATAAATGAATAACTGAAAAATTCCACAGTCCCTCCTCTCAAGAGAAAGGTGAGCTGAGAAGAAATCACTTTATTTCCAATTATAACACATTTTCATTGGAGAAAACAAAGGATCAAACTTTAGCAAAACTGAAGTTAACATAATCACCACGTTGAACATGAAAGAAAAAACTTAAAGTAATGAAGAGAACGTTATTCCCTTTCCCACGAAAATGCTGCCATCATATGGCAGGGAAGTAATGAAGTGCAGAGGTGGTGTTTACAGGGACTTCACCCTCCAACTGAAGACTTCTGAATTAGATGGGAATGCCTGTTGCCCAGGGCAGGCGCGTAGCACCCTACAGAGGCCAATCCTCACAACAGTGTTAACCAAGACAACAGATGAGGCAAACATAGGAGTGAACTGAACGAAACCTGAAATGAAATCCTTTATTTCAAATGTGAACATACTAAACCCAGACACAAACTATATAAAATCTGTCTGTAGTGGAGCTAAACAGGTAATTGAGGCAGTGACCTGACCCCATTCAAGCTTCTGGAAACCTAGCTGAAGCAACAGAGAGCTTCTCTGCCTTCCAGTACTACAAATGAAATGTGTATTCCTCATTCCAGTACAAAGGTCACTCACCTTGAAACAATGCTGATACACCTGTTTGGCCTTGCCTGCCATGCAGTCTCTCCCAGCTCCAGCGGGTGACTTAGAAGTGTAGCATCATGGCCTATGTCAGAAAACAGGTGGCATTAGCTGAATCACCTCCTGGAGAAAGAGTGCTAGTCTCAGTTTTCCCTTCTGTGAGGAAAGAACTATAACCTGGTAACCTGAAATATTTCTCTGGAGAATGACGATAAGTCTTTGGGGAGAAGTTATATATTTTTGATATGGGACATGAGGTGCCCACCAAGGCACAAAATTTGAACACAAACCTAAATGCTCTAGGCCTGCTTCCCTTTCCAAATACATCTTGTGATATGATAAGCATATACTGAAAACATTTTCACTTACTTTGAGCTTCATTGAGAGCCCCCACTGATCCAATTATACGTTCCAACCAGCAATCAGATTCCAGTCTCTGGAATGTTTCCTGAAATTCATATAAACCTCACAAAAGAGGCATCTCTCTCCCTGTAAAGGATGAAAAAAGAATAATCCAAAAGATGGAAAGAAATTACTTAGAAAAGTGAACTTTTCCCCAGCCTTTCTTTATAATGAGCACTTTTGGACAGTATTCTTACAGCCAACGACAGAATAGAGCTTTTCACGTGAGCATGTGGTTGCATAAAGAAACAGCCAGAAAACAACTCTCTTAAACAAATAAACAATTCAGCACTTGAACTTTACATTCCTAATCTCTGCCATCATTAATCACATTCAAAGTTTGTCTTTAGGAGCCTGAATGAAAGAGTGGGAGGTGGAAGGAAAGCAAGGAAAATAAACTCCTGGGCCCAGCTAGATTTGTGAGACAGCTAGAGAGGAAAACCCACCTTTTCTGCCAAAAAAAAGTCTTCAGAAAGCTTGTTAGAGGTGGCTCATGTGGATCCTATGGAATGGCTATGGTGGAACTCAAACAACTCATGAGCCCAACACCAAGTGAATATCATTTCAGCATTCTGAAAATGAAAATCATCTGGATTTCAGTAGAAAACCCAGGAATGGGTCTGAAAGTACGTCATCCATGTATTTATGTCCTTTGTTTAAGAAAAAGAAAAAAAAAAACCTCAAAGTACAAATATGGTTGGCCAAGGCCATCTCATTAAAGAGTCATGAATGCAGACATCATGGATGCAGGAATGAGGAGAAGAGGAGAAGACATAGAGCACAGAAGCCACCAAATGTCCTCCATCCCAGCCTCACATAGCTCCTCTTGTCACATCCAAACCAGACATGATTAGACCAACATTGTATGGTCATTCCCAACATTCCAAGCCAGGAATGGAGCAAGGAGTCAACCCTTTTAGCTTCTTACCTGTTCTTTGTAATTGTTTCTTTTCCTTTTTTCAAATCTTCAGATTCCCTTCAGCATCTATACCTCTGTCACCATTTTCATACTTACAGATGAAATGTTCTATTGCCAGAGAAATCTAACTGTGAGGTCACTGGGTTGTCTAGAGCCATGTTCCATAATGCAGTGATGAGAGTCCATCCCCTGAGGAGCCAGGCTGGGCATCACTGTATATTTTTTGTATATCCTGCTTCTGACACAGGAATGTTCCTGATTTGTAGCAGTTAGTGAAACAATAGAAGTTTCTTCTTTTGCCTTTTCTCATTGTTGTTGTTGTTATTGTTGCTGTTGTTGTTAGAAAAACTGCTGAATGCTTTCTGACTGAAACTGTCTCACTGGTTGTCAAAGAACACTATCTCAATGACAAAAGACAGCCGGTTGCTGTATGTTTGATAAGGCAATAGGACGCACTTGCCGAGGGTTAGTGCAGGCCAAGAGGTTCATCACCAACCCATGGATATCATGAACTTGATCAGAGATCTAGCTGCCAGCTCACACCTTTCCAGAACCTGGCCCATTGTAAGTCAAGAGAACAAGAAAATACTCATTTAAATAAGTGTCTTATTGTTTAGATATGCCATGTAGGCTTTATACTTATCCCCAACCACAAAAGCAATCTGAGAAATTGGTTGGGTGCTTTGCTAATTTAACAGCAAGAGAAAAGAGCACTGAAAGTCATTATTCTGATGCATCTCGCTTCTAAGTTTTACCCTTCAACACATTGTAAGTCTTGAGTCTGTGTCTTCCTGGGAGTATCTGTAAGTTGACACTAACAGAGAAACAAACAAAAGTGAACTGAACAATGAGTAGATCAAGGTCTACTGTTACATAATAAATCAGAGTTACAAAAAACAGTGCTTCCCCTGCTTGGAATAAGGGCTACTCCAAAGCATTTGCCAGCTTTAATGGAAAAAAGTTATATTCTAATGTAACTTGAATTACTTTCCATAATGCTCTAATATGATTTTCCTTACATAAAACCACACTGAAATCTGAAGTTATCTTTATAATGACCAAGGACATGAGGCCAGGGGGCTTCAGGACACATCACACACACTTATCAAAGAACAACTATCTACTCCAGAGGACATCATTATGTGTTTTGATGTGTCTTTGATGTAAAGGAAATGTAAACCCAAGCAGCCCCAGCTGCTGGAGTATTGTATAGACACCCAAAGGGTCATCCGGCTTTATATAATCATCTTACTTTGAGTCTTTGGGATGTGAATAAAAGTGCATTCTCTCTGATGTCATTTCCATAACAGTTAACAGCAACTTGTTCCTAGATAAAGCTCTGTGACTACAACCCTGGCAATGAGATACACTTTTAATTTCCCACGAAAGACTCAGCTCAGACATAGCTAAAATGTCAAAATCAAAATTAAGCAATAAACCATAAGATTCAAAAGGAAAGGAAAGAAAACAAAGCTGAGCAAGATGTAGGGGGGAAAATAGGAATATGGTGCATTTTGACTGAATGAGAATGTTTTGCTTATTGGATCACACTACACCCTTTTTCTAAGTGTGCATTGAAAATTTGACTACAAATGTACATAAGATGTGATCATTTCGCAGCTTAAAAAAATTTCTCTGAAACTGTACTTGCTAAAACTTTCTGGATAATCATTTGAGTTTTAAATTTGGCTTACTTACATTAAATCTTACTGTAAAAAATACTAAATAATTTGGCCTTTTTTGGTTACCTAAATAGACTCCAAGATTTAACCCATCCATCAAAATATGATAAAAGTTATGGACTACATCAGGTGAAGTAAACTATTTTATGATATGGTTTCTAATCATGCTATGAATGATTCAGGTCCACATGTTCTTTCTCCTTCTGTATTTTTTTAATATAAATGTTAGCCTGATCAAGTGGGAAAGTTCCTGTCATACACTGAATCATTTTTTATGAACAGAGAAGTAGTGGATCCATGATATAGACAGACTGCAGTGAATCTTGAATTTTCTGGGATTGTAAAGCAAACCATGTGTTTTGTGTTATAAAAGTTCATATGTGAATTTTTCTGCAGAGAAAGGACTGTTCTTCCTTTATACTATCCAATGGTTACCTAATCTTAAAGAAGAGTAAGAGCCCCTCATTTTGGCATAACCATTTCAATATAAGTTTATTTTGTCTGTTCATTGATTTGTTAGTCAACTAATAAATGTTGAGTGACTATGTAGGATCCAATGATAGATAAGCCAGATATATTTCCTGTCTGTCTTCAAGGTTCTTTGGGCTAAGATGCCAGGATGCCGGTGGCAAGAGATTCCATGGAAGAAGTTTAATTTACTAAGCAAACAGATAAGACTTCCTATCTCAACCTAGGGCATCGAGGAAGAATGCCCAAGCAATATGATGTGTTTTAATCTATTATAGTTATTATCCTTAATGATCCACAGATCATTCCATCTATAGCCTCTTCCTTATGATGCAACTCCAGTAGACTTTGAGAGTATGCATTCTTGATTTTGGTCTTGCATATTTCCTGCCCCACATCTGGACTTAACCAATCCTCTAAGAAGATCTGGTCTCTTTTATTAGGGAATAATATTTAGGAATCACAGCCTATTTGCTAGAAGTTTGAAATTCAACATTTTTTCTAAATAATAAAAAGAAACTCAAACTTTACATGGAGGTTTAGTTTCTGAAATCATAGGGTTAAATAAAAGTGGTGTTATAGGAGACAGCATGAAGTAATAGGAAGCAAATGGATAGATCTAAACCCAAAACCACAGTATACCAGTATCAAGTCACTCTCTCGTAGGTTATCTCCTCATGGCCAAAATGGAGGCATCATTACCTTCTTCAGGATTGTAGTCCAAGTTAGATGAGGAGATGCAGTTAAAGCACCTGGTGAATACATATTCCATATTTCATTTAATGTAAAAGGCCACAGATTACCACATGCCCCTCAGCTTCTGTGACCACACATTGCCATTAGAATAAAGGCCAAACCCCACCCATCTTGTCAGACTCTGCACGACTGGCCCTAGAGCTCTCTGGTTCCCCATCCTAATGCCTCCTCTTCATCTCTGTTTCTAGCTCCACAGGCTGTTTCCAACAACTGGCTCTCAGCCCTTCCATAGCCTGTTCTCTCCATGGGGTTCACTCCTCTCTTGCCCAGACTTCATTTAAAATAACTATCTGGCAAAGAAAAAAAACAACTTCTTTTTTCTATCCTTTCAGTATGTGATATAGGAGGCCGTTGTTTCTTAACCTGGGTTATCAGATCATGTCTTTCCACATTCACTCAAATATAACACTCTGGCTAAAGTCTTTGTTTGGAACTTGAGGATCAAAAAAGTAAAACTTCATGTAATTACACATCAAGGAGTGCTAATGGGGTAAGTGTTCTAAAGCCCTTCCATGAAAGCACTATCAATTGTATTGATGGAATATCACTTTTAGCATGGTACTGGAAATCTTGGAAACCCAAAATTATTTCTTCCCAAATTTTGGCCAAGATGTTAAAATGTTTTATAAACAATGATGAAGTTAATTATAAAATGGTCTTATGGAAGTTAATCTAGAAATCTCTCTAAATTGGTTGTAAAAACTGTAGGTCCTTAAATTATATGTCACAGGGAGCAAGTACTGTTTTGATGACTTATTAGGTGTGGCTCAAAGGGGAAAACCACTTAAAATAGCAGGGCATCAGTTTTCTCTGCTAAAAACTGGGAATAACAACTGATCCTATGTCATAAAATTGTTGCAAGGATTAAATAAAACAGTGGAGGTAAAACAATTGCAGTACTGCCTGTTGAACTTCTGCTTCCAACCTAGATAGAGTAACAGGAGCATTTTTACCATCCTGGCTAAAACAACTGACCTCAAAAAGACACACAAAATATATGAATGAAAGATTTTCAAGACACTGATACCAGACAATAAAGTAAAGTAACCCCAAGAGATGAGAAACAGACCAGGGGAGCCCTGAGATTCCTCAGCTGACCACCTCAGGGGAGTTCCTGGCCATGGCACAGGGAAGGGGAACCCAAGCAGAGGCTTGCAGACACCTGAGTTGAAAAGATGAAGCTGAGACTCTACAGAGATCAAGAAAGCTAGTGTTGGCAGAAGTAGAGAGGAGAGAAAACTCTGTGAATCTACAGATGGTCCCTCTCATGTATTCAGTTCAGTATTGATCACTGAAGCATGACTGGGGAAAATAGTATCTGAAAGAAACAGAAGTAAGAGTACCTGGCTTTCACACCATGCTGGGAATAGGGTCTGTTCCTACCAGCCAGAGTGGAAAAAATCATGACTCACCAGGCATTGGATAGAGTACTCAGAAGGGTTTTAACTCCATAGGCAGAGTTAACTTGGGTTTTAATGGGGTTTTAACTCCATAGCCCAAGAGTGAGTACTGCCTGGTCCCACCTACCAAATCTTAAAGGCAGTACATGAAATCTAATAGGATAAAATTCACAGTGTCTGCCACAACATTAAATTAAATTAGCAAGCACACTAAGAAGCAGGAAAATATAACCCATAATGAGGAGGAAAATCAATAAATCAAAACCAACAACTGGCCCAGATGTTAAAATTAGCAAAGACATTAAAACAGTTAATGTAACTATATTTCCTATGTTCAAAAAGTTAAGTAGAAATATGGAAGATATAAAATATTAAAAATCAAACTGCTATAAATGAAAACTATAATGCCCAAAATGAAAAATACTGGGTGGCTTTACTGGCAGAATAGACATTGTTGAAGAAAATATTAGTGAACTTGAAAGTAGAAATAGAATATATCAAAAATGAACCGTAAAATGGAAAAAGAATAAAAAATAATGAATAGAGCATAATTGAGATACAGGACAACTTCTGAAAAGGCATTTGAAGAGGAGGGATGGGAATAGAAAAACAATTGAAAAAATAACTCAATTTTTTTTCCAAATTTGATGAAAATTATAAATTTTAGAAGCACAACAAAATCCAAGGAATAAAAAGGAAGAAACGGAAGCAAGGAACATTATCATCAAGTTGCTCAAAACCAATAATAAAGAGAAAATCTTTAAAGAAACCAGAAAGAAAATTTAAAAGACATGTCACATGAGGACCAAAAATAATATGAAAACAGATTTCTAGCCAAAGGTAATACAAGCAAAGACAGTGGAGCAACATATTTTAAAATACCAAAACAAATAACTTTCAACATAGGATTCTATTCCAGGGAAGAGATGAGACTCTTTCAAAAATAAAGGCTGAATAAAGATTTTTTAAGATCTACACAAGCTGAAAGAATTCATCACCAACCAATTTGTACTACAAGAAATGATAAAGGAAGTTCTTCAGGCTGTCAGTTCATCAATAGAACAGGACAATATTTATGGACCCAGTAAAAGAGCTTCAACATACATGAAGGAAAAACCAATAGAGCTGCTGATTCATGAAAGAAAAAATTTAATAAATTGAACTTCAGTAACATTAAAACTTTTTCTCTGGAAAAATATACTATTAAGAGAATAATAAGTCAAGCCACAGGCTAGAAGAAAAGATTTGTGAAACACATATCTGATAAAGGACTTGTGTCCAAAAAATACAAAGAACTCTCAAAACTCAGCAATAAACAAACACATAACCCAGATTAAAAATGGGCAAAATAACTGAGCATGTCACCAAAGAAGATAATGCAGATGGCAAACAAGCATTGAAAAGATGTTCAATATCATTTTTCATTAGGAAACTGAAAATTAAAATAAGAATGAGATACCATTACACACATACTAAAATGGTTAGACCTCAAAATACTAACATTATCAATTCTTGGTGAGGATGTGGAGCAACAAGAACTCCAATTTGTAAATGGTGAAAATACAAATGATACAGCCACTTTGGTAGATCGTTTGGTAGTTTTCATAAAACTAAACATATCTTACCATACAATTCAGCAATTGTGCTCCCACTGCATTGAAAATTTTGTCCAAAAAAAAAAAAAAACCTTACACATATTTTTATAGAAACTTTACCCATAATTGCTCAAAATAGAAGTAACCAACATGTTCCTCAACAGGTGAGTAGATAAACGAACTGTGATACAAACATCCAATGGGATACTATTTGGTGATAAAAAATAATGAAATATCAATCCACACAATGATATGGATGAATCTTTTGTGCATACTGCTAAGTGAAAGAAGTTAGCTTGAAAATGTTATATAGTTGATGACTTCGTTTATATGACATTCTGGAAAAGGCAATGCCATAGGATTGGAATACAGATCCATGGTTGCCAGCAGTTTGGGGACAGGAAAGAGTCAAAAGGTGAAGTACAAGGTTATCGTGAGGTGGAAAAAATATTCTATAGGTTACTATATTGGTAGATATATGACCCTATCTATTTATCATAATCTGTAGAATTTTATAGCAAAAAGAGTGAACATTTATGTATGCAAGCTTTTGTAAATCTCTTTATGAGGTTGGGGAATCCCAGGATAAAATGTGCAATATGTATAAAACAACTTAAGAGAAGGAGAGGATGAAAAAGGGGTGCTGACCTAGTTCACTTTAGAAGTGAGTGGTAACTGTAAGACAAATGGCAAAAGAAACTGTCTAGGTAGAGAACTGTACTCTAGCTAATCAAGTTATTTCCCATAGGGTATCTATTACCACTTCTGAAACCACCATACCTGTGTACAAATGTGTTCCTAGAATGACAATTAAGTAAATGGATGGTGGATACTGGGACCCAGTTCTCTCACTGCTGGTCATAAAGAAGCAAAAGAAGGATAGAATATTCTCTATGATAATGGATGAAAGTTTGAGACATAGCTTGGGCTCATGTTTAGTTTATTAAGATGCAAATGACTTCATAGTCATAGTATTTATATGTATGAATGTAAATGTGCAATAGCATAGACTCATATTTCCTCATTCTGCTCGTGGGAGAGTTAGAAGCCCTGACACCCCAGTAGCACCGTGCACACCCAGCATCCAAGTCTTGGTATTTAATACCATTTTCCAAAGGATCTGGAGCTTATTAGAAATGCCTGATTCTAGGTCTGGGTCAGGAAATATGCAACATGGGCCAGGAGCATCTTGTAGTGCCAGAAAATAATGATGTGCTGAATAATGACAACAACAACAAAAGCCACAATTATGGAGTATGAGAAGAGGAGTACAGGAACCAACAAAAGAGTTCCCAATGGCCAATGCAACAATTTAAACAACAGAATAAGCCGAAGTATAAACAAATATCCATGATTGCATAATTATCTGAATAAGTGATTGAATACGTAAATAAATGGAGGATAGATAACTCTCTAATATAAAAAATTCTAAGTAACTCCCCATATAGGATTCACTTAGGGGCTTGTTTGCAAAGAATACATTGTGGAAAGTGGAGGTACGGGTGAGAGGATAATATTACAGTAGAGAAACCAGACAAATACCCCATCAGCCAGGTAATCAGGTCAACATCAAAAGTGATAGGTCATTTTAAGAGTGTGTATCCTTGATATGATCTGATAAGAATGACCCTTTGGTTCTGTAGTCTTTTGCCCCCAAATTCATATCACCAATCTCATCATGAAGAAAAAAAAAAAAGGAATCAGATGAATTCTATCAGTCTATAAAAATACCTGACGAGTACTCTTCAAAACTACCAATGTCATCAAAATCAAAGGAAATCTGAAAATCTGCCATAGACAATAGCAGTGTAAAGATAGATATTTAAATATGATGTGGTGCTCTGGATGGGAGGGTACTAGGTAAACCCAAGGAAATGTGAATAAAGTATGAACTTACCGAATAATGTGTCAACAGTAGTTTATTGGCTGTGACAATACTAACACTAGGGCAAACTGGGGCAGAGTATACAGGAATCATCTGTACTATGTTTGTGTTCAAACCTAAAATGTAAATCTTATGAAAAGAATAATTATTTTTAAAAACAGTGCTTGGCATATAATTTATTTATCATCAGCATTAATTAATTTTTATTTATCATTGATTAATATAATTAAGCACCTATTTGTTTAAGCATTTATTTGTTTTACTAGCCATGAGACTCTCATACTAAAGATTTGAATGTCTTAAGGTAGTACACTAGGATGCCTGGGTGGCTCAGTCAGTTAAGTGCCAGACTCTTGATCTCAGCTCAGGTCTTGATCTCAAGGTTGTGAATTCAAGCCCTGTGTTGGGACCATGCTGGGAGCGGAGCCTACTTTTATTAAGTAATAAAAGTAAATGAAAGTAATAAAAGTAAAATAATTATGCAGTATACTAGTAGTTAAGCCAGGAACAGATACAGATTTTAAGATCCTCATTTTGAAAGTAGAAATACAATGCCATCCATACAAAATTAGGCTCAGTGTTCCAAAATTCATTGTTTATGCACCACACCCAGTGCTCCATGCAATATGTGCCTTCCTTAATACCCACCACCAGGCTCACCTAACTGAAAAAATGAAATGAAATTTTAAATAAATAAATAAATAAGAATTAAAAATCTTCATAGAAGGACCCCCCCTTCCAAAAAAAATTAGGTTTAGGGCCTTTAAAGGTCTGCCTTGCAACTGCATGGCACTGCAGCTGTATTTCATGAGCTTCACAGTTCACTGCTGATCAACCTATACAAGTGTCTCTTACCCAGCTGATTGGTAAATTCACAAGGTTAGGAAATTAACCAACAGTTTCTGAGAATTGAGTGTGTGAATTACAGAAATTTAGCCCTGGCAATTTAATAGGCCCCATGAAAAGGAATAAATTGGCAGAAAATTAGGTAGATTAAAAAGTAGGTTAAGGAATATAACAAGAGGCAACACGTTAATCCAAACCAGTCATGATACAAAAATCCATGTCGGCGATCAGCAGACCAGTGCCTAAAATAATATATTGTGGTTGGTTTGCATCAGAAGCCTAAGACCTAACAATGGTTAAAAGTATTAAAATAGTTCCCATAAGTCTCTTGGCTAAGTGTGATACATTCATATCCTGATTAAGTGTCTCTGGTTGTGAAGCATAGTCCTGGTGGTTGAAGGGGAAGTAAAGAAATGCACAGCTCCATCAAAGGTCTGTCCCTGAAAGACTCGCAAGTCTAAACATGAGTACAAGTGCAATCCGTCTTCCTTTACTAACTCCACTCACCGCGATACCAGCTGCAGTCCCCTGGCCAATCAGAATGCACACGTAATTAGCTCCTGTGCAAGCCAAAGGGTCCCAACATGTTTGAGCAGGTTGGCATCAAGGGTTTAAGATGCACCTGTTTACGATTAGTTACAATGGATTCCATATACCACACCTCATTTCTTGGAGGGAAGGAAGAACTTGTTTGAGCAATGATCGCCACCTTTTCTCTCCTCCAGTTTTGTTAGTTATTGACAAAGCCATTTCAAACTCATTCACTTGGTCTGCTTTTAACATTCTTTCTCTCCAAACCTGCTACAAATTAATGTATTTTAAACTGCCTTGTGAAACTCACCAAATAACTCCTCTTCCCTTCACTTTGCTGTCATAGGGAAAGCTGGCCTGTCTCACAGAATATGTTGATACCAAAACACCACACCTGCCCTGGGCTGTAGAACCCAGGAGCTGTGCTGTGTCGCTTCTTATCATAGTTAGAGCCAAACATAAGAGGAAAAGATGGGGGCACTAGCTTCCTCAGTGAGTTGTTCACCAGAGTCCTTTGTGTGTTGTTCCTATCCAAGAGGGTCACCCACAGGGTGGTACATACAAGAGATTGTAGCAATATGCATAGACCTATGAGCATAGTGTGGACAAATTCCCATCTCCACTGTGACGACAGAAATGAGAGCCAAAGAGGAATAGGATAAATGAGTATTTCATCATCATCTTAGATGATTAGAAAAAGCTAATGATAATTTTGAGTTACCATCCAACACTAACAGGAAATCAGATTTTTTTTTCTTTCAAATGTACATGCTCTCTCTCTCTTTTTAATTTCCTTCAAAAGACAAATACTTGCTGGTCTTTTTTATTGTGCAGTGAATAATACACATGCCATCCTCATTTCTACAACACATACTCACTCGTGATCCAGGGCTATAGGCATGAGAGGTGCAGAGTTGTCACACACAGTTTCACAGACCACCCACTTAACCACAGGGTCAATTCAGAGCTTACCAACCCACCTTCAGCTTCGAGAATTAAGACAGAGAAGACAACTAGAAAAAGACATGTCCATCCTCAAGAATTTCCTCAGAATTTTTCCAATTAAAGACCCACTCCTCTACCCATAGCCCAGTCAAACTTGGAGACTTCCAATAAAAGGCAAGCATGGTTGAGCAGCTCAACCTAAATACAGATGATCTTCCTCCAGACCACTGAGTCCTCTAACGTACTGGGACCCCTCTGGGCCGGTGACGTGGGTGCTGGCCAGTAATGGTGACGAGCTCTCTGTGATATCCGCAGATCCACAGAAACCTATCTAGATCCCAAGGGCAGTGCTAGTCCTGGAGAAAGTCACCTGGCCCCTGGCCTGTTTCCATCCTCTCCCTCAGCCATCTATCTCCGCCCTTAGATATACTGCCCCTCACCAATTACTCTTTAATGTGGTCAGATGAGAATTTGAGATGTTGGGCTTATGGGGAGAATTTAGGCAGATGAAGGACAGATTATGAAGCATGAGGTCTTTTTAGATCTCTGAAATTAGCCACCTGGCCAAGGACGGTAGTGATTTCTAAAATCAAACAGTGAATCAGAATCACCTAGAAAACTTTAACAAAAGACAAGTCCCATGGCCAGAGGCTCTGACTGATTGCAGTTGGAGTTGGGCTGCATGGCTTTACAACCCTATGTACACCAAAATTTGGGAATCACTTGTTAGGGTAACTCTCTCAGGTACTACTGTATACCAAGAGTCTTTGGCATTGGGATCTATGTTGAATTTCTGGGTCATCATTCTAGTTATATTCCCCTGGGATGGAAATGGTTCATTTACTCAACAAATATTATTAAATGTTTACTGAACAGGGCCTCCTGGGTGGCTCAGTCGGTTAAGCATCTGCCTTCGGCTCAGGTCATGATCCCAGGGCCCTGGGATCTAGCCCCAAGTGGGGCTCCCTGCTCCATGGGGAGCCTGCTTCTCCCTCTCTCTCTGTCAATACTCCTGCTTGCTCTCTCACTCTCTCTCTCTCTCTTTCTCAAATAAATAAAATATTTTAAAAATAAATAAATGCTTACTGAACAGAAATATCAGGGAACTATAGAGAGAGAAAAATATAAAAGTCTAAACATATATGTCTGCCTTAAGACTATGTCTCAAAAGTTAAGTTGACTGCAGTTTCAGAAAAAAAAAGTAGTATTTAAGCATTGGACTTCTTTATCTAATGTTATCTAAAGCAATACCAGGATTCAGCACTTTCCAGAAACTAAAATGCCTCCATGTGCAACTAGTTGTGTCCATTTGGAGGAAATTATAAGCCACCCTTTTGCTGAAGGTTTTTCATCCCAACCCCCCAAAATTTACATTTCAGAATCATGTTTATTAAGAACTAGGGAGGTAGGAATATAGAAAGCAAAATGATACACAAGTAAATAATATTCATTAAATCCCACACTTAGGTATTTCCATTTTCATTCACCAAGAATTTTTCCTTTCCTCAGGTTTGCCACAAAGATATCTGTTTTTCTTTGGCATAGATTAGGAAAAAGATCGTAATTATGTGATGTTGAATTCCTCAAATATGGGTGCTGTCCTTTAAGTACCTCTCCTAAGAAAATAAAGCTGGAGAAAATTCCACTGCAGAGAGTGAAAGTCTGTCTTGAGGTGTCTCTTAGTTGATGACAGGATTTTCCTCCATTTTTTTTTTCCTCCGTTTTCACTGAAGGCATGGCATACTTCTAGACTCATATATTTGTCATGTTCATCCAGGACTTCCTTTGCTGATGTTGATCTCAAACAGAATAAATGGAATGCTCTTGCCTTTAGTGAGAGTTTAAATCCACTGCAGATGCCCTTCAAAGTCCAGAATCTCTCAGCTGTCCACTTTGTTGAGGGCATCAGCTCTGGCCCTCTGCTAGTCCTTCAGATAGATTCCTTTATCTTCCTTTTCCCCCAAATTTCAAAATGTCTGTTCTACTTGGGTTATTTCATACATGTTCAGGGAAGAAACCGAAAATGGGAATTCAGAAATACAATCTGATCTGAATGAAATTGTTTCCCTTTAAACAAAGAAAGGTGATTTGCCTGGGCCATGATGCTATATGGCATGAACAGAAGTTGAAGTACACGGTATGGGGCTTCCTTTATTATCCTAACCTTAAGCATGAGCTCTGATCTGACAAACTTTTTGTTTGTGCTATCCAACAGCCATTCTGTGATGATGGAATAATGCTGTACACCTGTGCCATCCCATAGGCAGCCACTAGTCGCAGTGACTACTGAGCACCTGAAATGCAGCTGATGAGACTGAAGAACTAAAGTGTTAGCTTCATTTAATATATTTTTAAGGATTTTTTTAAATTTATTTTTTTGACACACAGAGATCACAGAGAGAGAGGGGGGAGGAAGCAGGCCCCCCGCCAAGCAGAAAGTCTGACACGGGGCTCGATCCCAGCATCCTGGGATCACGACCCGAGCAGAAGGCAGAGGCCGCAACCCACTGAGCCACCCAGGTGCCCCAGGTTCATTTAATATTAATTAAACTTAAATAGACAAATGTGGCTTATGGCTACTGTATTGCACAGTGCAGCTCTAGATTCTAATCTAAGGGAATCAGGGCCCCTTTGAAAGGCTTCTCATATGTAAAAGTAAAACACTGTGTTCATCAATGCCTCAAGAATCAGGACAAACAGCTCTGCTCCGTTCTGGTCACTGTATGAGGCAATCTGATGTCACCAGAATGGCATCCTTGCTCCCTCTTTTCCCAGAGGACACAAGGGTGCATGGCTGGCTCAGAAAAACACAGAAGGCTGGTCTTGCACCTTCTCCACTGAGGGTTTACACCCCACTCCAAGCAGAAAAGAACTTCCTCCTCAGGAGAGATTTGGAATTAAGTCTATCTGGGATTTATACTTATCTATCTAAAAGGTTCAAAAATTAAGTGGCTGCCTTAAGAATGCTGTCTTCCGGGGCACCTGGGTGGCTCAGTGGATTAAGCCTCTGCCTTCGGCTCAGGTCATGATCTCAGGGTCCTGGGATCGGGCCCAACATCAGGCTTTCTGCTCAGCAGGGAGCCTGCTTCCCCCTCCCTCTCTGCCTACCGTTCTGCCTACTTGTGATCTCTCTCTGTCAAATAAATAAAATCTTTAAAAAAAAATAAATAAAAGAATGCTGTCTTCTAGCACACAGCAAGGGAGATTGCCTAACTTAGGAGAAATTATCAAGGGGAAAAAAAACACTTGGGAATCACACCTACAGAGCCATGTAATTAGGCAAAAGCAAAGACTCCCAATTTCCTTGTGGATCCCCCAACAAATCTATGCCTTGGATGTTCCGCTCATATCATCTCATTGAAATCTGGCTATAATCCAGATAGGTACAATTATTAAGCAATGCACATTGCAAAGCACTTTCAATAGATAAACAATTTCCTTTAATTTTCACAACAAACCTAGAATAATAATTTCTTTTTTATGTTTACAGATGAGGAAACTGAGGCTAACAAAGATTAGGAACTTCACTTAAGATCATATAACTTGAATTCAAGCCACATAGGTCTAGTTGCAAAGCCATAAGAACTATGTCATTAAAAACCTTCTAAGTTTTATTGACTTAGCCTTCAATACAGATCATCTTATGTCTCACTAAGTACATAGTAACAAATAGTCATGCATGGACATACACACACACACACACGCACAGTGCCCATGCTTATGAAAATCTGACTTTAAAACCATTAACTTACTAAGTGGGGGCGTAGGCTTGAAATGACAATTATTTACTTCAAAAAAAATGATTTATCACAGTGTTTATACTGGGGGTGTCCAACATCCTGTATTCTCTCTCCATAGAGAGATATCTTTTTATCTTTCCAGAAAAGCTTGTGTCAGACAAAGAACAAGCTTTTACAATAATTTCTTTATGTCATTGGTTCCACTTGAGCCTTTTTAGATTGCTCATGTGTGTGCATATATATTCACACACATTTTAAAATTCCTCTTTTTAAATATCTATTACTAAAAGCTCTTACGAGAATTAGCCTGTCTTATAAGGACATGAAGAATTTTGTATTTCTTTGTATTGCCATAATTTATTATAATATCTGAGAGAG